>NC_041004.1:6384348-6987149 GCF_004193775.1 Glycine soja
ATTTCCCTTCTTAGACAACCTCCACATTTTCTCCTTTGTAAAAAGACACTTGTTAGCATTGCCACATCTCTTAGGCTTGAGTTTATTCCTCAAGTAAAGGAGTTGTTGGATGAGGGTTTGGTTCGCAAGAGATTAAATCCTTGTGCTTTGTTGGTGCCCAAAATAGGTATTATTAGGCACCAAATCCCTAAAATAGGTGGTGTGATGAATGCTTTGGGTGGTGCAACACTCTTTTGTAAAATTACTTATGCACCCAACATCTTCATGATTTGTGTACATAGGGACTCATTAGGTAGGTTTGTTCTTATTTTTTAGTTTCAATACAAACTTAGGCACTCATATGGGACACCTTAGGTTTGTCATACTTTTTGGTAGGAATAATCAACATGAAAATACAGAAAAAGGTATGTTCTATTGCTTTACTTTTCTTAATTTTTTAAATTGTGATCAAAGGGTTCCCATGAACCCTAAGAGAATAAAGGTCATTCCTGAGTGGCCCGCTCCACCAAGTGTAAGAAAAATTTGGGGCTTCCAAGACTTAACAATCTTTTACAAAAGGTTTGCCCCATATTTTTCTATACTTGTAGCACCACTCATTGAGTTGGTGAGGAACCATGTTCCTTCATGGGAAGATGCCCAGGAAATGAGTTTTCAGACCTTACCTTACTTCAACATACTAAACACCACTAATACATATGTTTTTGTTCTTTTTACAGGTGTTAAGGGAAGGAGCCCAGAGTATCAAGAACCTCAGGATTTGAGGTCAAATCCTTTTCAAGGGGGAGGGAATGATGCAATCCTACTCCGCAAGGGCATTGGATAGAAAAACTCCAAGTAGATTGGGCCAGAGATGCAAGAGAAGGCCCTAGGGTTCTTATGAGCCTTAGGGTAGATTTCGGGCCCATGGGCTAAGTACGAGCCCGCTTATATTTGTAAATATTAGATTAAGGTTTCATTATTTTTGGGCCTTGTATTTAGGGCTCCATAATGTAGGTAGGGTACCCTAGAAATATAGGATTTTTCAGCCCTTGTATTTTAGGGCACCTAGACTAGTTTTTGTATTAGGGGTAGTTTTGTAATTTCACATGCACTAAGTGGATATTTGATGTGTGTGGTTGGAAATAAATTTAATTGAATTGGTAGAAGCCCAATCCAATTAAATTTTAGAGGGGGAGGTGAGCATTTGCTTACTACACCCCATTGCCACATCATATAGTCACACTTTGTGCATGTCCTTCATGCTTTTCATGCCTCATGACACCTAAGCACACTTAGTGGAGAATCTTGGAATTGATCTTGGATTAGTGGGCTGAACCATAACTAAAATTCACTAATCATAATTAGTGAAATTTTGGCTCCAAAGTTTGGCTCCACAAATTCAATTTCAAATTCAAGTGAAATTTGAATTTCCCTCCAATTTTGTGTGACACTTAGGCTATAAATAGAGGTCATGTGTGTGCATTTTTTTCAACTTTGAACATTTGAATATTAAACTTCAGATTTCAAAGCTCATTTAGAGCACAAAATTTCGTGCTCTTCTCTCCCTCTTCCTTCATTCTTCTCCTTCTTCCTCCAAGCTCTTATCCATGGCCTCCTATGGTGGTGAGCTTCTTCTAGACTCATCTTCTCCTTGAAGTGGCGTCTCCTCTCTCTCTTCCTTCCCCATTCCGCTGCCACTTATCTTCCAAGAAGCAAAGGAATCCATTGATGAAGAAGATCCTAGGCCTACAAGCTCCCATGGAGCTTGCATCATTAGAGATGCAGATGCTCGAGTTCCTGTACCCACTGATGAGGTTTCCTTAGTGGGGCAGACACTTCACACCTTCCTTGCTTAGCCGACACATCTGGTCAAGTCTTTATCACAGCAGGTACTTATTGTCCTTACTATATGTTTCTTCTTTTCAAATTAGGCTATTTAACTTTGTTTCATGAATAGGTAGCTGTGTCTCCGCCAAAACCACCTCCGAATCCCGATCCGGAGGTCGATGATCCACTTTATCTGATGACATTGACCATCCCAGAGCTTTTCTTGAGGCCTTATCAGGTTAGATGGGATGCCACCGTGTTCGGGGTCGTTAATCCAGATTTCCCCCTGTACATAAAGCACGAAGACCTCTCCA
The DNA here is from genome assembly GCF_004193775.1 of Glycine soja. NCBI lineage: Eukaryota > Viridiplantae > Streptophyta > Magnoliopsida > Fabales > Fabaceae > Glycine > Glycine soja. Next base: position 6,386,469 of record NC_041004.1, read on the forward strand.
AAATCGCACACGGTGGTCAATGTCTCAGCATATCAGTGTTACAGTTGTGGATTCTGTAAGTCTTTATATAAAAGGCTTTTATTTACCTAAGTTATGGCTTTCAATTCATAAATATTTAACTTTGACTTAACATAAACAAGCATATCACTGAAACATGTATGCGAGCGGGGAATTCTGATATCTATGGATTCCTCGAGCCTCAGTCCATTCAGAGGTCTGGGCAATCGCAGTTTGAATCTGAAAGTTACATAAAGAGTTGGATGCAGAGTTCACAACGCAATGTGTATCTTGGAGCCTACCTAAATGGGTAAGTCACAAAATAACAAAATTTAATTAATGTTTACTAATGTACTAACCCATTTTAGGTTCCACTGCAGCGGACACTGGCAGATGGTGGTCATCCTGCCCAAGGAACACTTAGTTGTCTGGTTTTGTTCATTGCATAACAGGCCAGACAACTACCTTAAGGGGATTATTAATAGGTTAGTGTTGTTTTCAATACATTTGCATTGTAATACCTCAACGTACAACACCAGTTTTTAATTGTTACTCATATGGAACAGTGCTATCAAGGGTCTTGATGATGCTCCACAGCCTAAATCAAAGGCTCCTGCTAGGTGGATTGTCGTCAAGGTACGTCATTTACATAAAACTTCTATTTATATATATTTCTTTATGTGTCTGTACACTAGTTGTTTAATTAATATCCAAATTTCATTATGTATTTAGTGTAATAGACAAAAAGGAACTACTGAGTGCGGCTACTATGTCATGCACTGGATGTCCACCATCATTTTAGGAACTTTTACAAATAATTGGGAAGCGGTAAGTTTATTTCAAAGAAAATCGATTTATTTATAATTTGTATTACATTATTAACTTAATATGATTTATTTAATCATGCAGTATTTTAACGACCCTGGACCATTGGAGCCTGAGAGATTAAAAGCATTGCGGATCCAGTGGGCACAGTTTTATCTCCGAATTAGAGATCAGGCCTAGGATTTAGGGACATTTTTTAACATTTTTTACATTTTTTACATTTTCTATGTAACATGAACATTCAATTCATTTGTTGATAGTTCTTTATAATATATAAATCAATTATCTGATGTTTATTATCATTAAAACTGCTTGAAAGCAGAATAAAATGTTTATTTGTTGTGAATTGGGCCTTCTGAAATTGCATTTGACAGGTACAATTTTGGGTTTACTGTAAAAACAAAAAGTATATATAAAAAAAATATTTGAAAACAACATCGGTTATTAACAAAAACCGATGTTAATATCATAACCAACATCGGTTATAATAGAAAACCGATGTTAACGTTTGTATATTAACATCGGTTTTTTGTGTATAACCGATGTCAGCGTTTGTAATTTAACATCGGTTATCTGTAGAAAACCGATGTTAACTAGTGTACATTAACATCGGTTAATTATCAATAACCGATGTGAATATTTGAATATTAACATCGGTTATTTATAATTAACCGATGTTATACACAAAGAACTACACCAAATAAGTGTATGCATCATCAACGTTGACATCGGTTTTCTAGAAAAACCGATGTTAAGGGCATATATTAACATCGGTTTTTCTAGAAAATCGATGTTAAACAAACATATTTACATCGGTTTTACTGGAAAACCGATGTCAACGTTCATTATGCCTACACTTTTTTTGCTGTTGTTCATTGTGTTTAACATCGGGTATTTGGAGAACCAATGTTGTCATATGTATGTTAACATCGGTTCTCCAAAACCGATGTTAGCATTCATACATTCAACATCGTCACTTTCAACATCAGTTTTAGAACCTATGTAGAATGTTCTAAATAACCGATGTTGAAAGTGTATTTTCTAGTAGTGGCATAATATGAATGTTTTAACATTAATTGAATGCAACATTCAAGTACACAACTTAGGATCAAAAAATTTCAGGAGATCACTTTTAATTCAAATGGGAATGAGTTGTCAAGTCACCAATATTCTGAAACAGAATATTTTACAGGTTTTACCCTTAATTTCTCTCTTAAGTATTTAATTTCCTTATCTTTTGTCAATAGAACTATTTTTAATATATCAATTATATATATATATATATATATATATATATATATATATATATATATATATATATATATATATATATATATATATAAACATGTCATTTTAAAATGATCATACACCAACATAGATTTTTTTGACAGTCATCATATATTTTGCTATTAGTAGTTGTCTTAACTTTAATTACATGTGTAATTGTGTTTAGGAATTAGTTATACCTAGAAGGACAAATTAAAAAATAAATTCTTGCTGAAAGGAACATTTTGCTAGTAATACCCAATTAAGAAAGAAAGATGCGATATCAGTATTTAGTAATTAAAACTATCTTCTAATCATGTGTTAGTCAATCTGTCATTACGGTAAGAGCACGAAATCCAACATAAATCCAAATTTATTATACTTTAATGTGAGGTACAATTTATTATTGTCACGATATAAAATTAAATATTAAATTGAAAATGTTCTCTCACTTTTCATTGTTTTTTCGGTTGGTATAGAACTATTTTTTATTCATTTTATGTTTATTTTGTTACGGGTATGGAACACTTGGACCAATGGATTTTGTTTAAATTATCCAAGCAAATATATTTATGCATAACTTTAAATTAATTTTTAACAATTTACTTTTCACACTTATGATTGTTCTGAGTAGTTTTTGGGTAATCAAGATCATAATTTTAAATGACGAGAAAATGAATTATTATCTTGTTATATCTTAAATTGATGAATTAATTATATGGTGGTACTAATACATTGATTGATAAACTTTTGAGCATATATCTTCATTTTTACATAATATGGCTACTAGTGATGGTGGTGGTTGTTTGCTCCCCGGTGATAGCTATCCAGATTGGTTAATCTTCAATAGCGAAGGTTCATCCGTGACTTTTGAAATCCCTCAAGTGAAAGGGTGTAAATTGAAGAAAATGATGTGTCATGTCCATTATTCTCTCCCGGAAAATATAACTTCAGATGGTTTGAAAAATTTGTTGGTGATAAATCACACAAAGGCCATCATTCAACTTTATAAGAGAAATGCATTAGTCTCCTTTGAAGATGAGGAGTGGCAGGGGGTACTATCAAAAATAGAGCCTGCAAACAAAGTGCAAATTGTTGTTGTCTTCTGGAGCAAATTAACTATTTACAAGACAACAATTTATCTCATATATGAACCAATGAATGAAAAAATAGAGCATTCCCATGCGCCAAATAAGAATGTAATGGATTCTAGTGGTGATGAAAATGAATGTGTTGTTGGGACCATCTCTCTTCAAGTAGAATCCATATATAAGCCAACAAATGACATAATGGAGCATTGTCATGCATCAAATAAGAATGCAATTGTTTCCAGCGGTGATGAAAATGCATGTGTTGTCAGGCCGTTCTCTCCTCAAGTGGAATCCATAGATGACTTAAGGTGTGTTTCAAAAAAAGGCTTGATTAAGCGCTTATTGAATAAGTTCTTATCATGTGAATACTTTTGTAATGCAAACTCAGAAAATAAGAAAAATCAAGGTTATAAGATGGTGAAAGAATGTCAGGTCCCAATTGATTCTTATGGTGGCTGCAAATCTTGTATTGTTGCTTGTACAGAGATTGTTTTGGGCAATGGATGATTTGTTTTACATGTAGATCGGTGGCTACTATTAATGCTCTAAATCTGATTGCTAAAGAACGGTTACTTGGGGAAGGTCCACTTGTTTTGGGATCTTGGTTTCTAAGAGAGTCCAACTTGAGCTTGATTGTGATGCCCTTGATTTTAATCCTTTAAAGTGAAAAAGATATGTGTAACCCAAATACTTGACAATTGATCAATCAAATGAATAGTATGCTTAAATAGAATTGGCAGTTGGATCAACTGCGTTTTTAGAGAAGTCATCAAACAAGTTGATAACCTTGGCAATCTAAGTATGTACCTATGTTGATCATTTCTTGTGGCATGAGATGCATGACTCCTATTATGGTAATTACGTTAACCACTGATAAAGCAGCAGAGACCTCAAGCACAGACACAGGAACAGGGAAGGATCTTACCAACAAGGATGAATAGAGGGTGCAGATAGTAGAAAAGCCCAATTGAAAGGTGACAAGGCCCGCATACTTGGATGATTACGCATAAGGGTAAACCAGGGATTGAATCACAGCTTCAGCATATCCAGCCAGCACTACTCCATATCCATCTTGATTGGAATTGTCTCTCTTAGCCAGACAAATACAAACTAATTTTGTTATAGGAATATTCCTGCGCACAAGCCAGTACAAAATCTGTTATTAGGAATTGTTATAAATACCTATGTAATCAAACAATCAAGCATATGAAATAATACTTTCCTCTTTCATTACAATTCTCTTCTCCTTTCATAGTTCTAGAGGCACTGGCCCTCGAAGCCAGACCCCTGCACCTATCAATTTGGTGCTCTCGTTGACATGGCAAACCCCAACCCCTCTGATTCCCTTCCCAAATTAGAGGAGCTCCTCACTCGCCTCTCCATTCAGCAACTCTCTCTGGGCGATAAGATTGATAACCTTATCCATCACATTGTTCCCCTCGTCCATCCGACCCCATCCACGCCATCAGCCAACCCTGTTGTCCCTCAGCCACACACATCCTCCCCTGCACAAATTCACAAACTCAAATTAGATGTTCCCCGATTCGACAGCTCCAATCCGAATGGGTGGCTATTCAAAATTAACCAATTTTTTGATTACCACGATACCCCACCATCGGACCGGCTGACTATCACTTCCTTTTATATGGAAGGGCGAGCTCTTGCTTGGTTCCAATGGATGCAGAGCAATGGCCAACTTACCTCTTGGTCTATTTTCACTCAAGCATTACAACGTTGTTTTGCTCAGTCCCCTTACGATGACCCTACGGGCACCCTATTCAAATTGACACAACAGGGTTCTGTGAGTGCTTACCTGGTGGAATTTGAAGATTTGGCGAACTGCGTGGAGGGTCTTCCTCAGGCCTTCCTATTAACTTGCTTTGTCGCAGGTCTCTCTCCAGAGATTCATCGCGAAGTCCAGATTCATCAGCCACTCACCTTAGCGCAAGCCGTGGACCTTGCACGTATTCAGGAGGAAAAGGTGCTAGACCAACGTCACGCCTCACGACCAGGACCCACCCTGTCATCTCCTTCTTTCACGCATGCTCCGTCCAACCCCCCACCACCAACCCCTCCTCTCTTGGCCGCACCGACGCGTTTCCCACCTCCAGCCGTCAAATGGCTGTCGTTAGAAGAGATTGCGTCACGCCGTGAACGAGGCCTCTGCTTCACATGTGACAAGAAATACCATAGAGGCCACCGTTGTGCCTCTAGGGTTTTTCTCTTCGTCACTGAAGAAGATGACCCGCCCCAGCTTCTTATAGAGCCAGGTGACCAGTTACCCGAACCGCCAGACTTAAGTGACCCGAGCTCGACCCAAATTAGCCTCAATTCATTGGAAGGTTTGGTTGCCCCGAAAACGCTGCATTTAGTGGGGATGATTTCCGGCCACAAGGTGGTGCTCCTGGTTAATAGTGGTAGCACCCACAACTTCATCCAGGAGCAACTGGTGGAGCAATTGGACCTCCTGTGTCATCACACCACTCCATTGAAGGTTATGGTGGGCAATGGGCAGCATTTGGAATGTTGTCGTGTCTGTCCCAATGTTTCCATTGAAGTTCAAACCACGACATTCATGGCAGACCTCCATGTTTTGCCCATTTCAGGTGCCAATATGGTCTTGGAGGTATAATGGCTTTAATCGTTGGGCCCTGTGTTAACTGATTACAACACACTACGCATGCAATTCTTTCACAATGGTAAATTAGTGGAACTGCAAGGTGATGATGATGTCAGTCTTCCTATGATCTCGTTTCCTCAACTTCGCCACCTCTGTCACCGCCAAGGCGAAGGATACTGCTTTCATATTGCAGTGACTCCGGCTAGTTCTAACCCCTTGCATGATTCAACACTTCCTCCAAACATTCGTTCCTTGCTTGCTAAGTATGCACCACTATTTTAGGACCCCCAGACGTTGCCGCTGGCGCGTGCGACTGATCACCATATCCACCTAATGCCCCAAGCATCTCCGGTCAATGTAAGACCGTATCGATATCCCCACTTTCAGAAACACGAGATTAAATGACAAGTTGAACAAATGCTTCAAAAGGGGTTAATTCAGCCCAGCACAAGCCCCTTCTCGTCGCCGATGTTGTTAGTCTGCAAGCATGATGGTTCTTGGCAGTTTTGCGTGGATTATCGCGCTTTAAACACCGTCACAGTCAAAGATCGTTTCCCCATTCCTACGGTGGACGAACTTTTGGATGAATTAGGAGGAGCACGATGCTTTTCGAAGCTTAACTTACTTCAGGGGTATCACCAGATTCATATGGACGCTGGCGACGTTTCGAAAACGATGTTTAGGACACACCATGGCCATTATGAGTTTAAGGTCATGCCTTTCGGGTTCTGCAACGCCCCCTCTTCATTTCAAGCGACCATGAACCTTATCTTTGGACCTTATCTACGACAATTCATTATCGTCTTCTTTGACGACATCTTGGTGTATAGCGACACGTTCACAGCTCACTTACATCACCTGGAGACCACTTTCTAGGTATTGCTTGCCAATCACTTCGTCCTAAAGTTTTCTAAATGCTTTTTAGCACAGCCTCAGGTGTAGTATCTCGGACATGTTGTCTTGCATGCAGGCGTGGCACCAGTGGCTGCCAAGGTGGCGGTTGTCCAGTAGTGGCCCACACCGCGATCCATTAAAGCTTTAAGAAGCTTCTTGAGCTTAGTAGGGTTTTATCACAGGTTTATTAAAAACTATGCTTCCATTGCCGGTCCTCTTGTCAAAGTCACCACCATTGACCCATTCCAATGGACTCCACAGGCTTAGACAGCTTTCGAGCAGCTGAAATTGGCACTGACCAATGCTCCAGTGTTGGCTTTCCCAAACTTTGACATTCCTTTTACCGTGGAATCGGACGCATCTGGCAGTGTTATGGGCGTCGTTTTGGCCCAGAACGGACACCCTATTACTTTTTTTAGAAAAGCCTTTAGTCCTAAGCTTCTCTGCGCCTCCATGTATGTCTGGGAATTGTGTGCCATTATGATAACAGTTAAAAAATGGCACCAATATCTATTAGGGCGCCGCTTTACCATACTCACTGATCACTGGAGCTTGAAGGAGCTCTTAACCCAGGTGATCCAGACACTCGAGCAGCATATCTACTTAGTGAGGTTGATGGGCTTTGATTATGATCCAATATCACTCAGGTTCCAGTAACCAGGCCACAGATGCGTTCTCTCGTCTACCAGATACGTCGGCAACTGCCCATATGCTCATTTTTGTTCCTTGTTTGACTTTTCTCGGTGCCTTACGCCTGCAATTGGACACTCATTATGAATATTGTCAAAAGAGTCAACTCATTCTTGCTTCCCCTGTGAATCATCCCTTCTTTTCCATTACTCAGGGTCTCATTCTGCATAAGGGAAGAATTTGGTTACCTTGGGGGTTGCCAATAATTACTACCCTCCTTTTGGAGTATCATGCTACCCCTACTGGGGGTCATGCCGGAGTAGCCAAAACTTTAGCCCGCTTGTCAGAAAATTTTCATTGGGATGGAATTTGGGACGATGTAGCTCGGTTTGTGGCTTAGTGCTTGGACTGTCAAGTCACTAAATATGAAGCTAAGAAATTTGCCGACTTGCTCTGTCCGCTTTCTATTCCGGCCCGGCCATGGGAGGACCTCTCCCTTGACTTCATTGTCCGGCTACCACCTTATCACGGTAACACCGTAATACTGGTTGTCATCGACAGGTTCTCCAAGGGCATCCATTTGGGATTGTTGCCAACCTCACATACTGCTCACATGGTCACTTCTTTGTTTGTTAATATCGTGGTCAAATTGCACGGGCTTCCTCGGAGTTTAGTATCCGACCGAGACTCACTCTTCATTAGCAAGTTCTGGCAGAAACTCTTTGGTCTCAGTGGCACGTTGCTCAGGATGAGCTCAGCATACCATCCACAGAGTGATGGTCAGACTGAGGATTTAAACAGGGTGATAGAATAGTATCTCCGTGCATTTGTCCATCGCCGGCCGGGAACCTGGGGAAAGCTCATTCCATGGGTTGAATGGTCTCACAATTCCTCTTGGAATGTAGCCACGGGAACCACGCCTTATGAAATCACGTACGGTCGAAAACCCTTCTCCTTCCCGGAATATATGGTGGGCACTTTCAAATTGGACGTTGTGGATGAATTGCTAACTGAAAGGGACACCACCTTTCATGCTATACGCCTGAAACTTGAAAAAGCTCAGGAGAATATGAAGAAGTTTGCAGATGTTAAACGCCAGGAAGTCATATATCAGGTTGGTGATTGGGTTCTTCTAAAGCTCCGGCCATATCGTCAACACTTTGCTAAAGAAACTACCACTGCTCCGGCTAAACTTGCTAAACGGTATTATGGACCCTTCAAGATTCTCGAACGCTTAGCGGAAGTAGCCTATCGCTTACAGCTTGCTGAAGGTGCACGCATTCACCCCGTGTTTCACTGTTCGGTCTTGAAACCATATCACGGGACCCCCAACGACCAACAGGACACCTCGCTTCCAACACAGGCAATTGATGGATGACCCATGATCACCCCAATATCTATTCTGGACTCATGACGTTGTTCCAATGATGACACCGCTTCGTGGGAAGTACTGGTCCAGTGGCAAGGATTATCCCCGGACGACACCTCTTAGGAAGATTGGGAGCAGTTGTGCGACACATATCACCTTGAAGACAAGGTGCTTTTCCAAGGACCAGGGAATGATAGAGCAGTAGAGACCTCAAGCACAGAAACAGAGACAAGGAAGGAACTTACCAACACAGATGAACAGAGGGTGCAGATAGTAGAGAAGCCCAAACGAAAGGTGACAAGGCCCGCATACTTGGATGATTACGCATAAGGGTAAACCAGGGATTGAATCACAGCTTCAGCATATCCAGCCAGCACTACTCCATATCCAGCTTGATTGGAATTGTCTCTCTTAGCCAGACAAATACAAACTAATTCTATTATAGGAATATTCCTGCACACAAGCGAGTACAAAATCTATTACCAGGAATTGTTATAAATACCTATGTAATCAAACAATCAAGCATATGAAATAATACTTTCCTCTTTCATTACAATTCTCTTCTCCTTTCTTAGTTCTGGAGGCACTGGCCCTCGAAGCCAGACCCCTGCACCTATCAACCGCTTTGCTAGTTAATACTGTTATGAGAGATCTTGCTTAGTGTGCATCTGCTGTAATTCTTCGATCTTTTGAAATTTAATCTAGTTATCTTAAAATAAATATATTTTTTGGTGAGATCATGTATTTTTTATTGTTTGAAATTTGAATTTATACCTAGAAATTAGGATTTATTCATTTCTCTTTGGCGAGTTTCCACGTGGACATTGTAGTTTATTTTCTTTCAAGTTTGGATTTATTTCTTTGAATTGGAAAATAATAAAGTGAAAAGAATACGGAATACAAGACCGAAATTTGGATTTCTTTTGGAATAGGGAAATCCAATTTATCCCAATTTTTAGAACATTGTTTGTAGAAGATTTCAATTTCTACTAAAAGAAATTATGTTTGTTTCTGGTTCTCCATACAAGTGGAGTAGATTTCCTGGGCTCAAATTATGAAGTGTTCTATTTCTGAGAAGACTTTTTATGCTATATTTACTTGTAGCACGTACGCAGTGATGTCGTGGGGATGAACATGGTTTCCAAATTAAAGGAAAGATTGTTTATGCTAGATTCTTGGTTCCTTCAACCTGACTTCCTTGACATGGATGTTATTGGCATCTCTGGTAATGCCTTTTTCACTTTACTTGGTGCCCCCTAATTGTTTGTTAATTAGCAAACTTGGATTGACACCATAGATATATTTTATGTTGATAAATAAATTTGCATACTCTGTAGATCTTTTTTATGTTTCCCTTTTTTCACATGAAAGTGGCCCTCCAATATTGTAATTTTATTTTCTTATTTATTTTGGTAACGACATTTTGTTTTTAAAAATATTTTATTGTTGATAGCTTTTCAATTATTTTTATTTGATTGAATGACTTGTGTCATGCAGGGTTGTTATCCTACTTGTGCAAGTAGAAATAGGTCGGATTCTTATTTGAGCTTGAATTTTTTGCTTTCTCTATCATGTAGTGTTGTGTTGCCCCAAAATAAAATACTATCTATAGTATATTAAGAGCATCTTTAGTCTAAGATTCCAGCTTGTGATCTTAAATCATGACGGATCGTATAGGATTACGTACAATTAAAGATCTCTATCATTTTTTCCTTCAGAATAACTTTAGTTCCAAATCTTGAATAAGGGTCTTTAGTGTCTAAGATTCTAATTTGGGATTTGTCACTAAAGTTGTTCTTAGTGGTAGATTCATTTTTGGATCTTAAATAATTTTTAGTAGGTCCTACATGGACTTATTTTTAAGTATTTATTAAATTAATTATGATTAAATAATTAAATATTCACTCTTTTTTTTTCTCCTCCTTGTCTCCTCATCTCATATGGTGCTTCTTCTTTCTTTTTTTGTTAGCATTAAAACATGAATTTTAAAAAAATTGAAAAAGGGGATATTTTTTGTGTCATGATTTCACTTGCACATTCATTGTTAATCACTAACACTTGCCACCTTAAATTTTCATAAGTTTGTCCTCTCTTGGTTACATATTCTAGATGCATCGGAGGAAAGATCCAACAAAGAATCTTGTTAATAAGTTGCCAATACCATACCCTTCACCGCTTCCAAATCAAGAGCGAAAAAAAATTCAATGGCCCAAAATCATTCCCAATTCCACACTAACGAAGTTCCATTCAATTTTCCAAGTTAGTCTTCACATTCTAGCTTTGTTAGCGTTGCTGGCTTTTTATCTTCTGGATTTTCAGTCAATGGAAAACCGTATAGCCTATAATTTCCTTCAAAGGAAGAGCTGAAAATGACTGAATTTGGGTACCAATTGGGATCCTTCCCACCAAATGTTTGAATGAGAGATTTAAATATGAAAAGAAAATGACAAACTTGCAAGTTGCATGGGAATTTCTCCACCCGACGAGTTTTGTGAAAGGTCCAAAGACTCCAGTCGTCTCAAGTTACCTATGGATGATGGGATTTCACTAGGCAAAGCAGTTTTTGACAATAAGATACAAAGTTCTTTGAAATCCATACGCTCCTTTGGTATAGGTCCTTCAAAATGGTTGGATGAGAAATCAATAGATGTGAAGATTGTAAAATTTTTAACCAACTCCATCTGTAAGTGTAGGATTTAAAGTATAAGAGACAAGAGGATGAAAGGGGAACTAATAATTTTATTGAGCATAAACAGCAAATATTTATACTACAAATTAAAAACAGAAATGTAAACAAACTTGAGAGATATCTGCTAAGCTAATTAACTAAGCCATGCATAAAATCCTCCTAAGAAATAGCATAGGAACATGTCTTTATTTAACTGATTTGACTCCTTCAACCACATGCTGTTGGAATCACAAAATCCCAACAATCTCCTCTTTGACTCAACGGCAGCATACACCAAGTTTTTGTCGAAGATACTCAAATCTTGCTTGAGGAAGTGATTTTGTTAAAAAATCAGCAAGTTGATTTTCAGTTTTGCAATACAGCAGCTGCACGTCACCTTGCTTTTGCACCTCCCTTAGGAAATACAACTTTATCTTAAAATGTTTTGTTTTCCCATGAAACACAAGGTTCTTAGAAATTGAAATTGTAGCTTGATTATCAACAAGAACCTGTGTACTCTCCTTTTGCTCCATGCGTAGATCAGCCATAAGTTTTTAAAGCCAAATTGCTTGATTTGCAGCTGCAATAGCTGCTACATATTCGGCTTCAGCGGTAGATTGTGCTATGACATCTTACTTCTTTGAATGCCATGAAAAAACTCCATAACCAAATGTGAAACAATAGTCTGAAGTGCTTTTCATGTCATCATTACTCCCAGCCCAATCACTATCTGAATATCCATAAAGACTGAACTCTTTTACTGGCTGAAACTTCACTCCATAACCAATAGTACCCTTGATATATCTCAGGATTCTTTTAGCTGCCTTAAAATGAATCTCACTAGCGCAGTGCATATATCGTGACAACAAGCTTACTGCATAAGTAATGTCTGGCCTGGTTGCAGTCAAATACATCAGACATCCTATTAAACTTATGTGCAGTTTTTCATCAACTTTTTCAGCTCCATCTTCATTGCTGAATTTCTCCTTTTGATTCATTGGCGTTGCAATTGGCTTGCATTCCTCCGTCTTGAACTTTCTAAGAATTTCCTTTGCATATTTTTCTTGACTTACAAAGACTTCACCTCTATCATGTTGCACCTGCATACCAAGGAAAAATGACATTTTTCCAAGATCAGTCATTTCAAAGGCTTCTTTCATTCCTCCTTTAAACTCTTCAATTAGCTCCTTTGAACTTCCTGTCATAAGTAAGTCATCAACATACAAGGAAACAATGACTATTCCAACATCCGTCTTCTTGACATACAAGCTAAACTCACTTAGACTTTTTTTCAAAGCCTAAGCTTATCAAATGTGCATCAATTCTGTCGTACCAAGACCTTGGGGCATGCTTTAAGCCATACAAGGCCTTTTTCAGCCAATAGACTTTCTCCTCCTGTCCATGAACTACAAATCCATCAGGCTGCTCTACAAAAATTTCTTCTTCCAAGTGCCCATTCAAAAAGGCTGATTTAACATCCATGTGATGTATAATCCAACCTTTTTGTGCAGTAAGAGCTAACAACAGCCTTATGGTATCCAACCTGGCAACCGGAGAAAAAGTTTCTGAGAAGTCTACCCCGAACATCTGCGCATATCCCTTCACAACAAGCCTCGCCTTATGTTTGTTTACAGAACCATCAGCATTAAGCTTGGTTCTATAAACCCATTTCACTCCAATGACATTTTTATCTTTAGGTTTCTCTGTGAGCTCCCATGTTTGATGTTTTTCAATCATATCAAGCTCCTCCTTCATTGCATTTACCCACTTTGAATCAGTTGCAGCTTCATTGTAGTCTACAGGCTCCATTACAACAACATTACATCTTTGATAAATATCAGAGAGAGATCTAGTTCCTCTAACTGGCTGGTCATCCACATCTTCTTCGTTCTCCTCTTGAACTTGAAGCTTCTCACTTTCCTTGCTCCATTTTTCTTCTTCAAAGAATAGCACATCTCTACTAGCAATAACTTTATTACTTTGTGGCAAGAATATTCTATAGGCTTTTGATGTTGAGTTATAGCCTACAAAGATTCCCGCTTCTGCCTTTTTGTCAAGTTTGTCTCTCTTAACCTATGGAATATAAGAGAAACACAAGCAGCTAAAGACTTTCAAGTTCATCAATTTTGGTTTGAAACCATACCAAGCCTCAAATGGGGTCAATTTTGAAAGAGCTTTTGTTGGCAATCTATTCAGCAAAAAAACAGAAGTGCTTGCAGCCTCTGCCCAGAATTTTTTTGGAAGATCTTTGTCATGAAGTGAACATCTCACCATTTCCAAGATCTTTCTGTTTTTGCGCTCCACAACCCCATTTTGTTGTGGGGTATACGGTGCTGTCAATTGATGTTCTATCCCTGCATCTTCACAAAACATGCTGAACTTATCAGACGTATATTCTGTACCATTATCAGATCTTGATATCTGCATTTTTCTTTCACTCTGATTTTCAACCCATGCTTTAAACTTGTAAAATATGCTGGCAACCTCAGTTTTATTTTTCATGAAATAAATCCAACACATTCTTCAAAAATAATCAATAAAAGCAATATAGTACTTACTACCATTCAGAGATGGGGTTTTCTGAGGTCCTCCGACATCCGTATGTACTAACTGTAGCTTGCTTGTTGCTCTCCAAGATTTGCCTTTTGGAAAAGGCAACCTCGTTTGTTTTCCATATTGACAAGCAGCACATACGGGTGATTTCTCTTCTAATTCAAGCAGCCCTTGTACAAGATCATTCTTCGTCAAATAGAGCAAAGCGCCATGATGAAAATGACCCATCCTTTTATGCCAAACCAGCGTGTTGTCTTCAACCTTGTGCACAACAAGCTGCTCTTCATCAATCAAATTCAAGGCAAAGCTTTTGCCTTTCATTTGAACTCTGAATAATTCTTTATTATCTGAATCTTTAATCATGCAACTTTTATCTTCAAATAGAACTTTATAGCCTTTCACTAGAAGTTGGCCGACACTCAACAAGTTTTGGTTAATTTCAGGCACGTATAGAACATCAGGAATTAATTTCATACTTGTGCAACCTTCTATCACGATGGTTCCTTTGCCCTTCATTGCTATTTTTTCTCTGTTTCCAATTCTGACATTTGTGTTGTAGGTTGCATCAAGATCTTTGAATAATTCTTTATCGTAATTCATGTGGTTCGTGCAACCATTGTCAATTAGCCAACTTTCTGTTGATCTTACGATAGCAAAGCAAGAAACAACAAAAAGTTCTTCTTCATCCACCTCTTCAATAGAAGCTTGTACATTCTCTTGTTTTTGTGATGACTTGCAGATTTTCTCCACATGCCCTAATTGTCCACATTTATGGCATTTCACATCTGGCCTCCACCAACACTTCGTCTGTGGATGATTGTTTTTTTTTACAAAAAGGACATGATGGAAAATCATGAGAGGATTTGCTACCATTTTTGTGGTTGAAACTTCCTGACTTGCCCTTCTTTTTTTGTCCAATGATTTAGCTACCAAAGCCCCTTCAGTAGTACCTTCCTGTCTCATGAGTCTTCTTTGTTTCAGAGCCTGAAGTGCGGTCAAAAGCTCTGCCAAGGTTATAGTAGAAAGATCTTTTGAGTTCTCCAAGGAAGTCAATGTGGCTTCATATTTTTCTGGAATTGTTACAAGTATTTTTTGAACAATTCGAGAGTCAATTTCAGTGCCAAGAAGATGTATTTTGTTTGCAATGTTGAGAAGCTTGTCCGCATAATCTTTGATTGTCTCCGAATCTTTCATCCTTTGCATCTCAAGTTCTCGAATCAGATTCAAAGCTTGCATTGCTTTGATTTTCTCACTGCCTTCATACTCTTCCTTCAAAAAATTCCAGATTTTGTGTGCCGTTTTCATCGTCATTATTCTGTTGAAAATGACTAGTGATACAGTTGTGAACAAAATTGATTTGGCTTTGGACTTTTGAAGCCGTCTTTCTTTGTGACTTTTCATTTGGGCAACAGTGGGATTATTTGGCAAAGGAGGAACTTCATAGTCCTCTTCTACTGTTTCCCATACATCATTAGCATCAAGATATGTTTCCATTTTGACAGCCCACATTTGATAGTTTAGTCCATCAAATACGGGTACAAAAATGGTAGTAAAGGAGGTTTCAGATTCCATCTTATGTGTGGTGGCTATTTGGTGGTTGTAGGTGTTTGTGGGTTATATCACAGATCCCCCGTAAGATACCTTATTGCTCTAGATACCAATTTGTAGGATTTAAAGTATAAGAGACAAGAGGATGAAAGGGGAACTAATAATTTTATTGAGCATAAACAACAAATATTTATACTACAAATTAAAAACAGAAATGTAAACAAACTTGAGAGATATCTGTTAAGCTAATTAACTAAACCATGCATAAAATCCTCCTAAGAAATAGCATAGGAACATGTCTTTATTTAACTGATTTGACTTCTTCAACCACATGTTGTTGGAGTCACAAAATCCCAACAGTAAGCCTTTGTTGATAACTGTCACTCTGTCTTGATAATATACATTACCCATTTGTGCATGAAACCCCTTCTCTATAAACTTTGATTCAGTTTCTTTTTCAGCATACTTTATATATCTTTCTCAGGCTGTGAAATATTTTCCTGGTAGTTTACTGCTAAAATTGTTAAAAGCGATGTCCACAATTTGAAGTATTTCCCTTATTGGTTTTCAAACATCTTAGGGAGCCTTGAAATTTGTTTTTCCACAAAACCAGGATACGAAGTGTGGATATTTTCTTCAAAAAGCATGGAAAGCCACCAATAATTTGATTTATTCCAAGGTCCAATACCTTTAACTTCAAGCAACACAAAAGAGAATTTGGAATTGGCCCAACTAATAGATTTCCATGAAGATTTAAAATCCATAAACTACACGAAGCTGGTATTGCATCAGGAATATGGCCTGTGAGATTGTTGTTCTTCAAGTTTAATACTTTAAGTGTGCCACTCATCCTCATTAAACATGATATTATTGTTCCATAAATGTTATCCAAGGAAAGATCAAACACTTGGAGAGATGAAGCAATGTAGATGGAATTGGGGATGCTACCATCCAAAGTATTGTTTGAAACTGAGAGAAAAGATGTCAGAGACAGGTAATTACCAATATCTTGTGTGATAAAAGAGCTAAATTTGATGCTTGAGAAATCCAAATAATTTTCTTGTTCAGGAAAAATAGATAATTGCTTTTGAAGTTTGTTGGTGTGAAGGTCAAAGCTTAATAAATTGAAAGAAAGATTTTGTGAAATCAATGAACGGATTGTGGGAAATATTAAGGGCTTGAAGATTATGTAGTAGCCAAATCCAATGGGGCACCGTTCCTTGAACCTTGTTAGCTGAAAGATCTAAAACAAATATTGCATACAAGTTTCTCAAGAAACCAAGAAAGGTTTTCAAGTTGCAGGATGCCAAGTTTGGATACGAAATGCTGGGAAGGGAAGACGGGCCAGCATTTGTAGCATTCACATAAATTTTAAGTTGATGCATGAAAGGTCAAGCTCAATTAAACTTTTAAGCTCAACAATCTTATTCAGTTGTACTGACCCATTAAACTAGTTTGAAGAAAAATGGAGGACAAAAAGTGTACTGAGTTGGAGGATAGATGTTGAAAAAGGCCCGAATAGATCATTGCTACTTAAATCGAGGCTGTATAATCAAGACACATTTACGATTTTGTCTAGTTGACTAAACTGATTTTGGAAAAGCTGAATTGATCGGATAGTAAAAAGGAATCTAGGAATCCTCCCAGATAGATTATTGTTACTTTTATCAAGGCTCTCTAGTCTAGAGGATGTCAAATTCACCATTCATCCAATTGACTAAACTCATTTTCTGAAAGTTGAATTGCTTGCAGTGTTGGGAGTGTAGAAAGGGATGAAGGAATCCTCCTAGTAAAAAAAAGTTATAACTCACGTCAATTTGGACAAGTTTTGTTAGGTTTAACAGTGAACTGAAAATTGTTCCGCTAAATCCACATTTAGAAAGATTCAATTCAGATAATTTCCTCATGTTACCAATAAAGAATGGAATTTCTCCAGACAAGTTTGTGTTACTTACACTTAAGCTATAGAAAGATCTGCTGGATGGAAATTCAGGCAAGAAACCATGGAGATTGTTGCTCCAAGATGTGTCAATAACCGACAATGTTCCAATGTTGAAGATCTTATGTGAAAATGTTCCAGTCAACACACAATTATTAAGACTTAGGATGGTGATATTTTTGAAATGGAAAAATGTTTCTGGCTCTGGGGATGATAATATTTGTTTCCATCAAGAACAATGAGTGATAGATTCTCAAGTCTTGTCAGGGAAGGATCCAGGGGTCTTGACAGACCGCGCCATGGCATGCTCAGTTCTTGCAGGTCACGCAGTGGCATCAGTACACTGCATCATTCATCTTCTAGAACTAATATATATACTTACACCGTCCAAACACAGCTGCCTAATATTGGTGAGATTTTGGCCAAAAGAGGGCCTAGTTCAATGTGGGCTTTCACTAGGAGACCCAGAAAAGTAAGTTTAAAAACTTATAGCTTTTTAGAATGGAAGTGATGAGACATGCTTCATTTTCATTGTATAGATAGTTAGTATTGTGACAACTTCAATTACAAGTACAAGTTTAAAGGTAGGAAAACTGAAATAAAAAATGGTAATTCTTCGAAAGATATAGTTAGAAACACTCAATTAATTTATAAGAAAAAGTCTCACTTCAATGTTGGCTTTCACCACTCGGCATTTGTGGAAACATAGAAATTTCACTTTTATGCTTTCCTAGTTATTTGGTGTAATTATATTTTACTACTATTAACTTGTCATTTTTGTTAGCTATTTTGTTCTTGTAAATAAATTTGTGTGCTTAATATCATTTTTGTTTGCATATTTACAAAAAAAAATTAACGCATGCAAATAACAACATGAAATTATAGACTTTACCATAGAAAGTTTGTCAACTAGTAAAGATCTCTTTATGACATCGTAACACTCATAGCTACCAAATATAATGGCATACTCATCCCACCACTGACCAAGTTTCTTAAGAAAATTGTTACGCACTATAAGCCAAGAGTCTTCACCCTTATCAAGTAAGACGACAACTAGAAGATATCCACAATGGTCATTGGCCTTTACATCAACAATGTCCAAAATATATGGGTGAAGGTTCACATGAAATTGATCTAACATGGAAATATTTCTTTTGTGAATCTTTGTCAACTTAACTTTTTGACCCAATGCCTTGGATGACTTCCAACTCAATGAGTTGTCATTCATATTCATAGAATATAACACATCAATATGTTCAAAGTATGAAGAATCACAATTAGTTGACCTTTCCAATTTACTTACATGTCCTTTTTGTGATCCCTTATTTTTTACCTTATTAAATGGTGAACACATGGAAGTTATGTCAGGATATGCTATTTCACGAAATTTACTTTTTATAGTAACTTTCCCAGCTATGTCAACCTTTGCAAAGCATTTTAATATAACATCAAACTCTTATTGCACGAACATATCTGCATAGGGCTCGTTTGAACCCATATATGCAAAGCTTAGTCAAGTCCAAAAAAATGTTAATTGCATCAAGTGGTATGATACTCATGATATACCTAACTAGTTCACATACAAAAGGAAGACCATGTGTATATCTTATGATGCATCCACAATGATCGTTGTCAACACCAACAAACTTAACTCAATCCAATTTATCTTCGATATGATAAGAGCATACCTTGAAATGAATCTGTGCAATCTTTTGTACAATTGTATATTATGATTGTGACCCACGAAATGAATACTTTTCTCAAATGAGGCTTTAATTTTAGTGTGCTGCAATGTGATCAAGTTATTCATGGCATCCCAATATTTACACAAGTCCCCCATACTATTCTGAATCAACCTCTTTAAGCTCCAATGTGCAAATGTGCAGACTCAATCCTATTAATCAACAAACTCCACATTAGTTTCAATATATTACACTTTTCTAAAATAAGCTAATTACATAAAATACTTGTTGTTTGTTCTAAGTGCATAACTTTATATGTCCGTAAAACATTCCTTTTAAGGGATCAATCATGTATTCTTCACATACTCGACAAAGTATTCCCATGGTGAACATACAATTTCAACATCTTGACATGCCCCTCATACTCAGACTGAGTAGGGAAATCTTTAACACTACCCCATGCTTTCATGACTTGGTCCCATGCCTCTTTGGGAACAACGTAAGTCTTGCATTTCACTTTCACATTTTTGTCAATGTGAAATTGACACAATAAACTACTAGCTTCATGAAATATATATTTCAATGCATTCATCAAGGCAAAATCTCTTTTAGTGATAATCACTTTAGGCAATCCATCAACTCTAAAAAAAATTCCTTCGAACTTCTGAAGTGCCCAAACAAAGTTAACCTTCCGTTTAGCCTTCATATATACAAAAGTTACAGAAAATGTCATTCCAATATGAGTCACACCACAATCTCAAGTAATGGTTGTCTATATCTGTTAGTTTTGTAGGTATTGTCCATCAAGAACATCATGTTAAATGCATTAATCATTCTCACAGCATCAGGATGTGTCCAAAAAATATCGTGCATAACTTTCGATGTATCATTCATTCTATGACAATGAATATACATATATTGTTCAAATAAGTTAATCAAATGTTGCATTTTCGTTCTAAAACCTCTTTGAGATGAACGATTCACAATCCTTGCATTATATACTTGTTTTATTGTAGTCATATTTCTTTCTTTGTGCTCTTTGAATGTCAACGTGATATTTGTGGGCTTTACCATATTTTGTCACATCAGCAAGCATCATCTTCTCTTCATTATTTAGTCAGCCAACATATAGATGACTAACCAATGACTCAGATAAATTATGATTATGTGTCCCACTAATTAACTTACATATCCATCCTTCATCATCCTTCAATGGTCTTCCCCTCAACCTAAAGGGTCACTTACACTTTCTAGTTCCACTATTGTAATTTGTAATTCTTTTCTATATTTCCTATATAGTTTCCACCCCTTTCACAGTCCAACACAACAAATGTCTTCCATCCAGGATGCCCTTTTGATGTATTTGACCTCAAAATAACAACAACAAAATCTATTTCAAATGCAACATCCTAAGTCTATTTTAGTAATTCATCTCGATTAGCAACAATCGATATACAAAACATATAACATCAATATGCTAATGTACAATATTTTCAAGGTATTACAAACAAAAAAAAACAAACACAAACAATTACCATTGTAGTTATGAATGCTTTCTACAATCAACAATTTTTCCCGTCACTTGTCCATAATGTTTATGAATATCTTAATCTATTCTAACGTCATTATCCATGCCAACCTCTATATCCACTTCATTTGACATCTTCCCCACATAATTGTCTTCCATATAAACCTCTCAAAAGCAACAAACATACTATTTGCACCCAACATTTCAAGCAAGGAAAATACTATTTGCTTTGGGAGTGTCTATAAAGTGGGTGTTGTATAATTCATGAGCAGTGTCTATAAATTGAATTTGTGATGAATTATGGAATAACATGTTGCTTTGGGATTATAATATTCTTATTGAAATTTAGTACAAGTGCGAAGTTAAACATGTGTTAATATGTGATATACATGTAAACATGTGATGATGGATTGTGATATTATGAGATGTGAAATTGTGGGCATGATATTTGGTTATGAATAAGTGTCTGGGTAACACTTAATGTGACATTACTTGTGTCGTGAGCTGTAAATTGTACAATAACCTGACCAGTGTTTATCTTGAGCAAAATGTTGATGCGCAATGTTAAAGGAAAAATGTAGGCTTCCAATTTAGGAACCAGTGTTAAATTGTAGCTCAATTGTGTTGAATGTGTTTGAAACATGAGTCTGAGGTCATGTGTATTGTATAATTCATGAACAGTGTCTGCATGCAAAATAGTTTTAGGGATTGGACCTAAATCCGAAGGGAGAGGCCCTAAAGGACTCTGACTGGTGTACATCCAGTTTGAATGCTCCTTTAAGTCGGTGTCAATCTCACATAGTTGGAGTATTATCGCAAAATAGCGTGACCTTGACTGGTCTCCCTATGATTTTACTTAGTGAGAGTAACCTGATATATCCATGTTGTGGTGTGTCTTGTTATGTACTCTGAAGCGCCCCAGGGTGGTTTTTCACTGACATGCTACCACATTGCATATAGGCTTGAGTCTTAGCATAACTGTTGCATAACGCTTGCTAATTGTTTATTATGAAATTGATGTATTATTATATCTTTATCGGGGTGTGTGATTGATGATTGAAAAGTGAACTTTAAATGACAAAGTGGTGGAATTACATGAGTTATGTTGAAGTAAGTTGTATCTCATTTATATGATATGTATATCTAGTTGTCTTGTTTCCCTATTAGATAGGAATGTGATAACTCACTCACTGTGTTGTTTGTGTTCGGATCCTATGATGATCTTGAACTTTGTGTTCGGGGGAGCAGATGACTAGGTGAATTGCTTTAAGGAACCTTATGCTGAAGGACGTCGGGACATAATGTTCTGATAGGAAGTGACATTAGGGTATAGGTTTCTATATTAATTGTATGAAGTCTAGAACGGTCTTGTTTTCAGCTGAGATGATTTATTATTTATTTAGACAAGTTTTATTATGATGTTAAAAAGTGAATATTAGTCTTTTACCTTTTTGAAAGTCTTGTATTTAAATGTGTTCTATAAACTTATTTAATTTTGATTTCTTACTTCTTTTATTATTAGTACATATATGTGAAGGGGTAGAGGGTGTCACGTCTCTAGTAGTTCCCTAAGATTCCTCAATCATTTCCTCTATTTGTTCCATTAGGGTTTCCAAGTATGAGAGAAGGGGAAGAAATTGTAACCTCTATTTTACTGTCAACGTGCGAGACTAACTTGTCCCTGCATAAACACTTTTTCGTAAATCCCATTAGTGAGACTGTGCAAATATTTGTTACAAGGGTGGTGTCCAAATTTCACGATGATCCAACAGTTAACAAGTTCGGGATAGTAGTTTTACTCGGATAGGTTTTGGGTGTCTATCAGAAAAGGAAAAGCTCATTGTGGTGGGTCTGTGCGGAAATAAGTTCTGAACCTCATGTTTAAATTTCACCACAATCTAACGGTCAATGAGTCTGAAATCATAGTTTTACTGAGAAAGATTTAAGTGTATGCGGGAAAAGGAGATGGTTTAAGAAGGGGGAGAAGGAAAAATGAAATTGAGAGGAAAAAAAATGTAGAGATGTATCACTGGAAACTGGACTAGCATATCTCTATTTATAGTTAGGCTACTCTCAGCGTATTATTTACTCTATTTATTTATTTTTATTATTTTATAAAATAAACTCTATTTTATTTCCTATCAAATGAATATATAAAATTTCCTTTTTTATTTTCTCTCAAAACATTTTTCTAATTAATAAAGTTATTTCTACTTATTTATTTAATTATAAAAAGCTCGTCATTTTTTAAAACTCTATTTATTTATAAATGAATTTTTTAATTGATTTACGAAAAATAGGATGTTACAATCATCATATGAAAATTCAATAATAGCTAAAGAAAAACCTTTCTTTGATGAGAATAACTTCTCTTTTTAATTAATCATCAATTCTCCTAACCAATGGTTAGCAAGGTAGAAACAAGTCTCAAGAGTCTGACTATAATAGTATATGACTCAATTAAGAATTTTCAATTTTTTGTTTAAAACTAACTAGATGAGTTTTTAAATATACTTTATATGTATTTTTTAAATACATAGATGATTATTTTTAAACTTTTTTCTTTCTCTCTTTCTCTTAGGTTGATGGTTAAGATTGTGTTGAGTGATTGATTCATTACTCGCACACATGTTCTATTTTTCAAGTTAGTTGATGATTTTGTTATTTTGGTTGCTTGAAATTTTGTATTTTAAATGTGCTAAGTATATTTCTGATTGTGTTTATGTTATTTATATTTCATGCTTAGTTCATTTACAAACTTAAACATTAAATGTATGTCAATTTTTTTCCACCTAAAATTCTTGCTACTAATAATAGAGATAACTTTAAGATTATGTATGACAAAACATGGATGTTCTTATTTTTTTCTGTAATATACAAAATGTGAAAAATATTCTTTGGAATCGTCGTTGTATGATGTTGATAGATGTTATAGTGGTAGAAGCGATTTGAAAGAGACTTTTATTGAGGGGGTTACAGAGTTTGAAATGAAAGCTAGTCAACAAGAGTGTTTCACAATGATAGGGGATCAGATGCCCATGTGTTAAATGCAATTGTACTAGGATTTTTTAGGATGGAGTTGTGAAGATTTACCTATACAAAAATAGTTTCAAGTCTAATTATTGGATTTGGACTGATCATGGTCAAGACATGTCGCATGTTGATTTAAATGAGAGTAACAGTTACATGGATGCTTCTACTAGTGTTGAATATGTGGCTCTAGATGAACAACTTATGTTAATGCAAGACATGATGTGTGATGTTCTGAGACAACCTCAAACATTTGAGGCTCCAAACTCAAATAATATGGAAGAACCTCCAAATGAAGATACTTAAAGATTTTACAATTTATTGGTGGAGGCGAATGAACCATTGTACGAAGGGACAACAGACTCAAAATTATCAATATCCATGAGGCTTTTAGCTTGCAAGTCCAATTGGAATGTTCCTGAATAGTGCTTGGAGTTTATTTCAAAAATACTTTTGGATGCAACACCTATAAAAGATGGTTCACCAAAAAAAATTCATGATGCAAAGAGTTTAATATCGAAGTTGGGATTGGAGGCTAAGATGATTGATATTTGTGTGGATGAATACATGTTGTATTATGACATTGATGTAGCATTAATCGAATGCAAATTTTGTAACGGCACAGTATCGTGCCAAGAATATTGGAACAACCAATAGATAATTAACCAAGTCCGGTAAAGGTGATGTTTTATTTTCCTATGATACCAAGGTTGCAGAGACTATTTGCATCAATACAAACTACAAGCCAAATGTCATGACACTATGAGAATAGAAGATCTTCGGGCATGTTACACCATCCATCTCATGGTGAAGCGTTGAAGCACTTTGATCAGATAAATGGAGATTTTGCTATTATACTCAAGCGTGGAAGAACTTTGATTAGGTACATGTGCGACTCGATTTATGCACAGATGGATTTAACCCATATATTCAAGCATCCTCTTCACCTTATTCTTGTTGGTCAATCATTTTTACCCCATTCAATATTCCTTTAGAAATGTGTATGACTAAACCATATATGTTTTTGAGTTGTGTCATACCAAGTCCATTTAATCCAACAATTGGTATTGATGTTTATTCACAACCTTTGATTGATGATCTGAAAAAATTATGAAGTGGTGTTATGACTTACGATGTTTCAAGAAAGAAAAATTTCACAACGAGGGTGACTTTGATGTGGACTATTAATGATTTTCCTACTTATGGGATGTTGTCTGGTTGGGGGGCACATGGTAGACTAGCATGTCCATATTGCATGGAGGACACAAAGGCCTTTTCAGTTGGCAAATGAGGGAAAAACTTGTTGGTTTGACTGTCATCGTAGGTTCTTACCTACTGATCATGCATTTTGGAGGAACAAAAATTTCTTTAAAAAGAGGAAAGTAGAAAGAGATGAGCCACCACATATATTGCCACCTACACAAGTATGGCATAACATTAGGGATTTACCAAAAGTCACAGAAACTGCCACCACCAAATATACATGGATATGGGGAATGACACCATTGGACAAAAAGAAGTATCTTCTGGGATCTTCCTTATTGGAAATATAATTTATTGTGACACAATCTTGATGTTATGCACATGGAGAAAATTTTCTTTGACAACATATTCAACATTGTGATGAATGTCAGTGGTAAGACAAAAGACAATGACAAGGCTAGGATGGACTTAGCTTTTTATTGTAGGCGTAAAGCCTTGAAGTTGAAGTTGATGGCTAACGAGAAGTTATTAAAGCCAAAAGCAAATTACATTCTAACTGCAAACCAAACAAAGTTAGTTTGTCAATGGATAAAAGAACTACGAATGGTAAGACAAAAGACAATGACAAGGCTAGGATGGACTTAACTTTTTATTGTAGGCGTAAAGCCTTGAAGTTGAAGTTGATGGCTAACGAGAAGTTATTAAAGCCAAAAGCAAATTACATTCTAACTGCAAACCAAACAAAGTTAGTTTGTCAATGGATAAAAGAACTACGAATGTCAAATGGTTATTCTTCTAACTTGACCAGATGTGCCAATGTTGATAAGGAAACCATGCATGAGATGAAAATTCATGATTGTCATGTATTTATGGAGTGTTTTTCCTATTGCTTTTAGCTCATTTTCGCCACATGTCTTAAATCTACTTATTAATAAAATTTATTTCTTTAAAGATTTTTGTTCTACAACTTTGATGAAGCATGACTTGAGTAGAATGGAACAAAGTATTCCATTAATTTTGTGCAAGTTGGAGTGAATATTTCCCCTTGGGTTTTTTGATTCAATGGAGCATCTGCCTATTCATTTGGCATATGAAACTAGACTTGGTGGACCAGTCCAATATAGATGGATGTATCCATTTGAAAGGTACTAAAATGGTAATTGTATTTTCTTTAAATGTCATTTTTTAATGCTCATGAATGGTGACTTGGTTTTCTTTAAAATTTATAGATTCATGGGTGATTCTAATTGAGTAGTGAAAAATAAGGCCCAGGTGGAAGGATCCATTTATGCGTCTTACATATATCGCGAGACAACTTATTTTTGTTCTCATTATTTCAACAACTTTATTTTGTCACCTTGTCATGTTAGGAATCATATTGCAATTGAAGCTAAAAGGCACCCATCGATGTTATCAGTGTTTGACAAGCAAGGTCATTCTTCTGGGAAAGAGTTAATTCATTGGTTAACTAACAATGAGAAAGACTCGACCCATGTTCATCTGTTGATTAACTGTGTTGAAGTTAAATCATACCTCAAGTAAGTTTCACAATATATGCCATTTTGGATTCAATAATTATGACTGTATCTTCCCATTATCCAACCCCCCCACCCACCCCCCACCCCCCAATAATTGACTCATGCAACAGTATATTTAGACAATTCATTCTTGCAATCCTAGTCAAATGCCTTTACTCATAATCTACATGCAAATTTTCCTAGCTACTTGGTTCCAGCAAAAATTAACCATGTTATTGTATATTATATTTTGCTACTTTATGGTAAAAAAAAAAAAATAGTTGTTCCTATGCTTTATATTCGTAGGTTATAAATAAGCATACAAATGTGAGAAATCAACACTTAAAGGATTTATCATATAATCACATGAGTTAAAGAATGACATACATACTTTGTCAATGGGTACAAATTCCATACTCAAGCATGGAGTGAAGGGAAGAAAATGATAAATAGTGGGGTTCACATAAATGGATTTACAGAAGGAGCCCTAGATGGTTTTTATGGGACCATTCAACATATATGTGAGCTTAAGTATAATACTACAACCTATCCTAAGTGAGTAGTATTATTTTATTGTCACTAGTTTGATCCAACAAGTAGAAGAATAAGGGTAGATCTTAAATATGGTACAGTGGAAATTCGAAGGGATAAAAGCTATAATTTGGTTGACCTATTCATTAGTGCACATAATGTAAGGCAAGCGTATTATGTGCCATATCTAGCAACAAGATGGGATAAACGTGCTTGATGTGTAACAATAAAATCGAAGCGAAGGGATTACATTGAATCCAATCATGTACAAGATGACGTGTCTTACCAAGTTGAGGAAATGTCACATGTTAATGAAGTCATTGAAGTTGAAAGTGTTTCTGGGTTGCAAGATTTAAAAGGTGGTGTTGAAGAAGTAAATCTTGCTAGTATGTTGACAAATAAAAAAGAATCCACTAATTTGAATGGAGAATCAAACAATATTGAACAAGACAATGAAGGAGAATTAAAAAATGACTTTGAAGTTTACAATTCTGAAGAGGATTTGACGTTGATCTTTGTTAGTTAGTTATAATATTTGTTATTAGTGATATGTTTGTTTTCTTCTAATACTTCAATACTTTGTTAGTCTATTTTATTTTAGTTGTCATATGAAAGTTCGTTAGCTATCTAATTTTCATCCATCCTACTATTTTATTAGAATATTTATGTTATAATATTATATTTCTATATATAGATATGTCATTAGATGACGCTGACCCTCCTTATACTGACGTTGTACTATTCGTGATTTAAGGTCCTAATTTGGGATCTTAAACTAATGATGCTCTTAGTATAAGTTAGATAGTATTCTATTTTGGGGCAACGCTACACAAGATGCCAGAGAAAGCAAAAAAATTAAAGCTCAAACAAGAATCCAACCTATTTCTACATGCATGCACAAGTAGATAACAACTTGCATGACAAAAGTCATTCATTCAAATAAAATTTGAGCCCCGTGAACATGCTACAAGTAAATATAACATACACGGTCTTCTCAAAAATAGAACCACTTAATAATTTGAGCCCAGCAAATCTACTCGACTTGTATGTAAAACCAGAAACAAACATCATTTCTTTTAGTAGAAATTGAAATCTTCCAAAAACAAAATTCTAAAAATTAGGATAAATTGGTTTTCCCTATTCCAAAAGAAATCCAAATTTGGGTCTTGTATTCCTTATTCTCTTCACTTTATTCTTTTCCAATTCAAAGAAATAAATCCAAACTTGAAAGAAAATAAACTACAATGTGCACGTGGAAACTCGCCATAAAGAAATGAATAAATCCCAATTTCTAGATATAAATTCATATTGAAAACAATAAACAATACATGATCTCAACAAAAAAATATTTATTTTAAGATAACTAGATTAAATTTCAAAAGATCGAAGAATTACAACAAACGCACACTAAGCAAGATCTCTCATAACAATATTAAATAACTAGCAAAGCGGTTAACGTAATTACCATAATAGGAGTCATGCATCTCATGCTGCAGGAAATTAATGATCAACATAGGTACATACTTAGACTGCCAAGGTTATCAACTTGTTTGATGACTTCTCTAAAAACGCAGTTGACCCACATGCCTATTCATTAGATTGATCAATTGTCAAGTATTTGGGTTACACATATCTTTTTCACTTCAAAGGATTAAAATCAAGGGCATCAGAATCAAGCTCAAGTTGGACACCCTTAGAAACCAAGATCCCAAAACAAGTGGACCTTCCCCAAGTATCCATTCTTTAGCAATCAGATTTAGAGCATTAATAGTAGCCACCAATCTACATGTAAATCAAATCATCCACTGCCCAAAACAATCTCTGTACAAGCAACAATACAAGATTTGCAGCCACCATAAGAATCAATTGGGACCTGACATTCTTTCACCATCTTTTAACCTTGATTTTTCATATTTTCTGAGTTTGCATTACAAAAGTATTCACATGATAATAACTTATTCAATAAGCGCTTAATCAAGCCTTTTTTTGAAACACACCTTAAGTCATCTATGGATTCCACTTGAGGAGAGAACGGCCTGACAACACATGCATTTTCATCACTGCTGGAAACAATTGCATTCTTATTTGATGCATGGCAATGCTCCATTATGTCATTTGTTGGCTTATATATGGATTCTACTTGAAGAGAGATGGTCCCAACAACACATTCATTTTCATCACCACTAGAATCCATTACATTCTTATTTCGTGCACGGGAATGCTCTATTTTTTCATTCATTGGTTCATATATGAGATAAATTGTTGTCTTGTAAACAGTTAATTTGCTCCAGAAGACAACAACAATTTGCACTTTGTTTGCAGGCTCTATTTTTGATAGTACCCCCTGCCACTCCTCATCTTCAAAGGAGACTAATGCATTTCTCTTATAAAGTTGAATGATGGCCTTTGTGTGATTTATCACCAACAAATTTTTCAAACCATCTGAAGTTATATTTTCCGGGGAAGAATAATGGACATGGCACATCATTTTCTTCAAGTTACGCCCTTTCACTTGAGGGATTTCAAAAGTCACGGATGAACCTTCGCTGTTGAAGGTTAACCAATCAGGATAGCTATCACCGGGGAGCAAACAACCACCACCATCACTAGTAGCCATATTCTGTAAAAATGAAGATATATGCTCAAAAGTTTATCAATCAATGTATTAGTACCACCATATAATTAATTCAACAATTTAAGATATAACAAGATAATAACTCATTTTCTCATCATTTAAAATTATAATCTTGATTACGCAAAAACTACTCAGCACAATCATAAGTATGAAAAGTAAATTGTTAAAAAAAAATTTAAAGTTATGCATAAATATATTTGCTTGGATAATTTAAACAAAATCCATTGGTCCAAGTAAGAGTTCCATACCCGTAACAAAATAAACATAAAATGAATAAAAAATAGTTCTATACCAACCGAAAAAACAATGAAAAGTGAGAGAACATTTTCAATTTAATATTAAATTTTATATCGTGACAATAATAAATTGTACCTCGCATTAAAGTATATATATATATTTTTTAAATTACCTAGCATTAAATTAAATATGCACTTTGAATATGATAGCAGTTAATGATGAAATAAAGTACATATAAAAATGATGTTACTAGTACTACACTTAACTAATGTAAAATTCAGATTTATGTTGGATTTCGTGCTCTTACCGCAATGACAGATTGACTAACACATGATTAGAAGATAGTTTTTAATTACTAAATACTCGTATCGTAACTTTCTTTCTTAATTGGTTATTACTAACAAAGTGTTCCTTTCAGCGAGACTTTATTTTTTAATTTGTCCTTCCAGGTATAACTAATTCCTAGACACAATTACAAAAGTAATTAAAGCTAAGACAACTACTAATAGCAAAATATATATTGACTGTGTCAAAAAAATCTATGTTGGTGTATGATCATTTTAAAATGACATGTTTATATATATATATATATATATATATATATATATATATATATATATATATATATATATATATATATATATATATATATATATATAATTGATATATTAAAAATAGTTCTATTGACAAAAGATAAGGAAATTAGATACATAAGAGAGAAATTAAGGGTAAAACCTGTAAAATTCTCTGTTTCAGAATATTGGTGACTTGACAACTCGTTCCCATTTGAATTAAAAGTGATCTCCTGAAATTTTTTGATCCTAAGTTGTGTACTTGATTGTTGCATTCAATTAATGTTAAAACATTCATATTATGCATTTGCGATGTGGCTGCAGTTGATTCCAATTCTTCAAAATTTGTGGCATATAAAGCATCCAAAATATTTGCAGCATCTATAGAAAGTTGAAGTTCTGAGCCACACTCTATACAAAGACTTTGAAGCAGTGGAAGGTCCTTAGAAATATATGATAGATGATTGGAACTACTATTTGGCACGTCTAAAGAAACGAGAGATGACACATCTAGAAATGTTTGAACGCGGGATGAGAGACTATTTGTGGGTGACATCCAAGACCAAATGATTGAAGGAAACACATCACGTGAGAATCCTTCATAGCCGCACAAAGAGATATATCCAATTCTTTTTGATCTAACTATTGAAAATGGCACTCTTGTTATTGCAGTCTTATCCGCAATAAGGGTTGTCAAAGACTCCATTTGTTCCAAATCCTCTTCTAACTTGTCAATCTTTAAACATCCTGAAAGAATGAGTGCTTTAAGAGATTTCAACTTATAGATACTTCTTGGAAGCTTACGAAGGCTAATACAATCTTGAAAATTTATTAGAAGAACTTTATTGAGATGTCCAATGGTATAGGAAATCTCGGACAACCTTGGACAATCTATGAGTAATAGCTTTTCAAGATTAGGCAAATTTGAAAAGTCTGGAGTCTGTGTTAAATAATGAGAATGACTGAGATTAAGAATTTTCAGCTTCTCCATTACCTACAAGAAAAAAAAGAGCATACAATAGAGAAAATTAAAGTTAGAGATAAAACTCAAAACATAAATAGAATCAATTACATTGTGTTATGAGCATCTCAATAGAAAGTGAAATATTTATACTTGTGTAATGCCATTTCTTAGTGCCAATATATTTTGATAAAGGTTTACTTTTTCTTTTGAAGTCTTCCACCCAAGGATATATATATATATATATATATATATATATATATATATGGATTTTTCTAACATATACCATTGTTTTTTTATTAGTATGAATACGTTAACAAGCTACATCATTAATGATTTTAAGACACATTCACTAGTTATAGTTTGCTAACTCACTTATATTAAAAAATAGAAGTGTATACATTAGTCAGTTCCACAAGTATTTACCAACACAGATCTTTATTTTTTAATATAAGTGCATTAGTATGCTACATCATTATGTATTTTAAGATGTTCTTTAGTTATAGTTTGCTAACACACTCATACTAAAAAATAAAAGTGTGTTGTAGCAAGACCAAGACCAATATATATATATATATATAACTCCTTTGAGAACAATAATGCATTTCATATTTCATGTAGTTGACATCTAATTAGAACATGACACATGACAGTTATTATCAAATAAGAACGTGACACGCAACAGTCAATATCATTTGCTAACGGTCAACGTCCAATTGTGTCATGGGGGACCAATATTGCACGATTTTACAAAATAGAAAAATCAAATTCATGAATTAAAAAACTGGGGAACCAAATTCGAAATTAGAGATAAAATAGAGGACCAATTTTACAAATTTGCCTATAAGTTTTTATGAGCATTTTATGGCTTCTTTGATCAATTAGTAAAAATTGCAACTCCTACATTACCTCTCCTTTGTTTTTAATATATTTAATTATTTGAAGTCATAAGCTCCGTCTCTTATGTTTTTTTTAAAAAAACTATAATGTAAGTTCATAATAAACTTACAAAATCTATTTTATTAGATACTAGATAATCTTAAAAAAATTGAATTTTGAATTACATTGAGGGTAAAACTTTTAATTTAATGTATCAAGGTTTTACTCTTACCTAATGAAAAATAAGACTTTATTGTTGTTATACCAAAGTTTCATACATACAATCATTATCAAGAATTTTGAGTTTTTATATGATGTGGCAATGCAACTTTTTTATATTGCTTATGCATGTTGAGGATATCACTACAAGAGGAAAATATTCGTAAACTTTAGCATTGGAATTAAAGTTCTAATGCATCATTAAATGGTGGTATCACAAGTAAAGAACAAAATAGCCATAAAATTTAACACCAACACCACAATGCCTACACTATCTATTGTAACATAGCATTGACTTAATTCAGGTCAAATAATCGCTATAGATTGCATATAAATTTATTTGTGTCAGCTATGCCAGCACAAAAATGGGGATGCTTCAAGGTTTAGATTTGTGTTTCCAAGGTCTAACCTACACTATTAGCACGAATTAAGTCAACACTAAAATTAACATAATCTAATTTGACACTAATAAATGTCGTCTAGTAAATACCACAAATACAAATATACTCATAATAGTGTTTTCTATAAGTCAACTTAGTTGACGCTATTTAGTGTTGGCTCAAGCACAATTTTTTTTTGCTAAATGTTCATTTAGCCTCAATTTTTGTCGTTTAGCATAATTATTATTTTTTGCTAAATGCTCATTTAGATATTTTAGGATATGAAAAAAAATAAATGTTGGTATCTTGATCATTTCCAATTGTAGGCTTACTGGGTTTACCGTATAAAAGGAAGGCTAGAGCTTGTATTAGAATATGAATATATAAACGTTCATTTTAGTTATACATAATTATCAATTTGATCTCTTTATTTATTTAAAATATTCAATTATCAATCAAATCCTTTATTTTTTAAAAATATCTCAATGTGATTCTTTTCAAGGAGTTTGCAATTTAACGTCGTAAGTCTCAATTAGACAAAAAAGATCACATTGAGATATTTAAAAAAAAATAAAAGACTTGATTGAAACTTTCAGAAATAAAATGACCTAATTAAATATTCTAAATAAATAAAAGGAGCATATTAATAATTAAATCTTTTATTTAAACTTAAACTTTTACAGAAGTACTTGCAATATAAGAGAGGCTGAGAAAAACATTGATGAAATTTGTCTAAAAGCACTATATAGTGAAATAGTATTAACATTTGAGAAAATTTAAATTACACCATAAAGAAGAAGAGAAAAAATACTAATGAATTTCAAAAAACTAAATTAATACCTGGGCTTCTTTCCACAAAAGATTAACATTGCTGTTTTCTAGCTCAATGGAAACTAGACTTCCTTGATAAAGGTTTGTTGGTATGCATGCTAAAGGAAATCCATGCCAACAAAGCCATCTAAGATCTTTGGAAAGATACTTGAAATCTCCAACCAGTTGTACACCAGCAAGTTGAAGCAACCTGAGTTTTTTCATCTCCTTAAAAGCTTTAGTGCTCAAACATTTTGTATTAGTTCTTGGTAACTTCAAAGCCAGTCCCTCAATAGCTTTTGTTCCCTATGATAGAAAAAACGAAAGGGTAAAACATGCGTAGCTAAAAAGATATATGGTAGTTAAAACTCTTGTGAGAAAACCCATCATTTGTTTTAGGAGCTAAGAAGCAAAAACCAATTCACAACCAAACCAATTATCAAAATTCTTGTGACAATCAATCGCACAAATGAATATTAAGAACTGACTCATAAATGTGTTAGTTGTATCCATTAGCTTTGGATATTTTAAATTAAAAAAAATAATAGATGGAAGTCTTACAGTTTCTTTTGATAATACATCAAGCGCATCTTCATGAACCCATAACCTACTACGCTCCTCAAGCTCCATTGGTGTTTTTGAACGAATGATTTCTCTTCCCATGTCTCGCAGCAAATCATGCATTCCAAGCTTGTTCTTATAATCTACAGTTACAAGGCTTCTTTCTACCAAGACACGTATTCCATTTTCTGCACAAAGCCCACAACCATTTAATATATGTATAACATCATTCCGGTCCATTCCTATAAAGAAACAAGCTATATCAAGGAATATTCCTTTCTCTGTATCATCAGTTAAACCATCATAGCTTATTTTTAATTTCTCTTGTACTTCACCATTAGGAATTTTCTTGAGTTTCTCCAATACATTCTTCCACTCTGTAACCTCCATATCAAACAAATAGGACCCAAGGACTTCAAGAGCTAGTGGCAATCCCGCAGAATAAGCAACTACATTTCTAGAAAGTTCAATAAAATCTTCTCTTGGACTTGCTTGCTTAAATGCATGCCAACTAAAAAGCTCAATAGATTCATCTTCATTCATCCCTTTCATTCTGAACACTTTGTCAACTCTTCTCCCTCTAAGTATATGCATATCTCTAGTTGTGATGATTATTCTACTCCCTGAACCAAACCATTCACGACTTCCACACAAAACATTCAATTGATGCAAATTATTTACATCATCAAGTATAAGAAGTACCCTTTTATGGCGAAGTCGTTCTTTCAACATAACTTTTCCTGAATCAACATCACGTATCTTTGTGTTTGTGTCTTTTTCGATATCAAATAGAAGTTGTTCTTGTAGATATACTTGACCAGCATCTTGCTCCCAAACTTCCCTAATATGTGCGAGGAAGCTTTTTCCCTCAAAATTGCGGCCAATCTTATTGTAAATGGCTTTTGCAATAGTCGTTTTACCAATGCCTCCCATCCCCCACATCCCGAGTACTAGAACATCATTTGATTGTTTTTGGTCTATTAGTTCAATCATTTCCTGGACTCGTGGTTCTACGCCGACTGGATTATCAGCAACGAACAACTCTGTCTTGTCTAACAAACGCGTAACGTTTTCAACAATGGTTTTGATAGCCTCACTTTCATTCCTATAATAAAAAAAACATAATAAAAACAAAGAAAAGGTGTGTCCAAATATTCATCAAAATTTAAGAGAAATTTGAGTAAAAAGTTATAATTGTACAAGCGTCTGTTGTTCTCCATTAGGTTCATCCATTGCATGGTACTTACTAACATTTCTATAAAATATATATGACAAAATGATAAATCTATTATAGCTCTTAGAGTGTGTTTGATTCTGATTTTATTTTTTGGTTTTGAAAACTTTTTTGCCGAACATTTGTCAATACCTAATATTTAGAACGGGAAAAAATAAAGATAATGGAAGAAGAAGATGAAGCAACAAAAATAAGAAATGCTTAAATATAATTTTAGTCCACCTACAATTTTGGTTATACTATTTTAAAATAAAGACATTTGATCTATTATTTAAAAAAAAATCATAATTTCTGTATATCTTTGAATTTTACCTACATTTATTTCATTCACTTTAATTAATTAACACATTTTTACGGTACCATAAATGAAGACGTTAGGTCGAGGGTTTCATTGAGAATTTCTTAAAATAAATGAATGAAATATTTTTATTTTAAAATAGATAGACCAAAATTACAGATTGAAAAAAATAGGTGGACCAAAATTGTATTTAAACCAAGAATACGAGTAATTAACAAAAGAGAAAAATCATAAATTGTTCACTTTCAATTTTAAAAACTAAAACCAAGATTATTTTTTAAAATATCTTAAATTAATTTTATCAAGCATTTTGTTTTGTTATTTAAAAACAAAAAATAAATATGTACAATGAACAAACAAGCTCTTGTTTTTGTACTACTTTAAACAACGAAGGTTTTTGGTTGGTGGGAAAGATTCATACGAAAGAATCTTCCAATG
Organism: Glycine soja; assembly: GCF_004193775.1. Lineage (NCBI taxonomy): Eukaryota > Viridiplantae > Streptophyta > Magnoliopsida > Fabales > Fabaceae > Glycine > Glycine soja. The sequence continues at coordinate 6,422,584 of NC_041004.1, forward strand.
TGATGAAGGCGTTCAAAGACAAAAGGTTTGAGTGAAAGAATCTTCCAACTACTAATAGCATAAATACACAAAATATTACCCAGCTAGGGGTGAATTTAGATGAGTGTGGGTCACAAAGGTTTGGAAATTTGTCTCAAAAAATCAAAAGGCTTTGAAAGAAACTGTATAAGATTCAACAAAGCCCCCAGGTCAGTTTCTTAACAAACACAAAAGTTGAGATTGAAGGTGAGTTGGAGGAGCCTTTAAGGCTTGAGGAGGTCCTTTGGAAGCAGAGGTTGAAGGTGGAGTGGTTGATGTATGTGGATAGGAACACAACTTTCTTTCATAGAAAAACATCCCACCAAAAGCAAGTCAATACCACAAAGAAGATTCAGGATGATGATGGAAATGTGTATAGGAATGCAGAGGACATTGGTGAGGTATTATCAAAGTATTTCTCTGATCTTTTTACCTCATCTCCGCCCTCATGACATGACAGAAATTGCAAGCCTTGTGGAGGGGAGAAATTATGGAGAGATGTGATACTTTCTGGATGTGGAGTTTTCAAGAGAGGAGATTTATGAAGCCTTAGAGTAGTGCACCCCACCAAAGCTCCCGGGGAAGATGGCAATCCAGCTTTATTCTATCAGAAGTTTTAGCATATATTATTAGAGAGGACGTCATAAACATGGCCCTGAATATTTTGAATGGTGATCGACCAAGACCCTTCTATGATAAATAAGACTCTTATCCAAAAGGTAAAAAATCCCTCTCAAGCCAGTGAGTTTAGACCTATTAGCCTTTGTAATGTTGTGTTTAAGATTATTACAAAAACTATTGCCAACAGGCTAAAGTGTATTCTTCCCCATATTATTGATGAAACTTAGAATGATTAATTTTTTGATTTTCTGTAGAGCCATGGTGGAGGAGGCAAGAAGGCTAGTGAATATTTTGATGTCCTATGAAATAGCCTCAAGCCAGAGAATTAATTTAAAAAATTCAGAACTCTCATGTAACCGAAATCTTCCAAGTCCCAGAATTGATGAGCTAACAAGGCTTCTTGTGTAAAGGCAGTGGAAAGTCATGACAAATACCTAGGATTGTCCACATTCATAAGTAGATCAAAATCATAGGTCTTCCAATTTGTTAAAGAGTGGGGAAGAAAGTAAAAGGGTGGAAAGAGAAGGCAATGGTGGGGCCTCATATGTTTTGAAAATTCATTGGTGGCCCGAGTGCTAAAGGCAAAATACTATCCACGGTGTCACCCTTTAGACGCATCCAGAGGACATAGACCAAGATATATGTGGTCTAGTATTATTATGGCCTCAAAGGATATAATGAAGGAAGAGTGTTATGGAGGATTGGAGATGGACGTAGTGTGGAGGTTTATGAAGACAAATGGCTTCAAAGTGGAGATGTATCTTTATACCATGTCCCACACGAATCACAACAAGTAAATCCTTTGCTAGTGGCTGATCTCATTAACCATGAAGCAAGACAATGGAAGGGGGAGCTTATTAAGATGATTTTTCTGTCACATGTGAAGGAAGAAATTCACAGAATTCCTTTGACTGAAACGGGAAAGGAAGACAAGCTAAATGGCAACATTCTATGGATGGGAGGTACAATGTCAAATCCGGTTGCTGGTGTGAGATGAAAAAGATGCAAAATGAGGAGGGATCAACAAGTTCTATAGCTAGAAAATTAGGTCCAGAGATTTGGAAAACTGATATTGCACCGAAATGCCAAAACCTTGTGTGGAGGGCGTGCCACAACATTCTCCGAGTGAGACAAAACCTGATCAAAAGAGGAATGCATATTGGCCCAATGTGCCCATGGTGTTTAGAGAACGAGGAAACAACGATTCATGCTTTGATTGGCTGTGAGGGTGTCAAGAGAATATGGTTTGCATCAAATGTGGTGGTATATGCGAGCTCTGCCATTTCAAATGTCGAGGCTTGGATGAGTGAAATTATAGCACAACCCAGACTTCACAGCAAGGGTCTTTGAATTGATTTGGGTACTGTGGAAGAGAAGAACCCTCTGGGTTTTCTCATAGAAGGAATTGCAGCCAAGACAAGTTATAGATATAACGGTCTCATTGGCATAACATAAAAAATAGATGCATAGCAGGCAACAAAACCAGAACATCAGTTGGAATCCTCCCACAGGAAATCAGACGAAGGTAAATTTTGATGCACTATAAAGATTAGGAGTTGGTACAGGTTTGAGAGCTGTGTTCAGGGACAATGCTGGTAACCATTTGGCTTCAGCCTGCCTCTTTATTCCATATTGCTACGATCCTCTTATTGAAGAAGTGATAACATTCAGGTGGGATATTAAGACGCTGGGGAACATGTGTTTTTCAAACGCCACATTTGAGACTAATAGTTAACTTCTGCATATGGCATGGAAGAATCATAGAAGACAAGATTTGTCTCTTACCAGGCAGAAATTCTAAAGGATTCTGAATCTCTTACGAATAGAAGGAGAAATCTGCCTTTAGTTTCACAAAGAGGGAAAGGGAATTTAGTGGCTGATAAATTAGCTACGTTAGCTTTTAATTTTCTTGAAATGTACTGGCTCAAGAACGCTCCTCCCCAGATTTTGGCTCTTTTAGAATCAGATGTTATTGCCTTTGGCAACCTTGCTTCAGTTCAATAAAAGGAAATATTTATTTAACCTTAATTTTTTTATATTGTTTTATAAACACTAAATTGCCATAATTATTCTTACTCTGCTAATCTACCATGTATATTAACTCTCTTTCCATCTTTTAAATATTTCCCTTTCTATAAAATGCTTTAAACATGACCTCTGAATAATAAAAGTAACAAGGAAAAAAATTACTAATGACGGTTGATTAATTTGGTTAATAGCCAATTTAAAAATTGTACAATTACGGTACTATCACGGTACTATCGTACATAAACATTTGAAGTATTAAAAAATGTTGAGTGTTAGATGAAGAAATGTGAGAAGGCAGAAGTGTTTCATTACCTGGAATTTAGGACTACAATCCCTGAGATGCTAGCAGCCTCACAAAGTGCCTCTGCCCAATGTTTCACGAGGATGTTTATCTCTTTAGCAGCAATCTTCACTTTTCCCCTTCATACATGTTATGAATTTCATAGATGTTATTTTTAAGAGACAATTAAACGATTAAAGAATAACAAATGGATAATTCATACAAAGTTGCTTTATACAGTGGACTATCTAAATCGGCTGTAGCAGGTTATAACAAACAAATAAATCCGTTGAACCGGTAACCAACTAATACATGTGTAATATTACCCCTCATGCTGTGGGTTGGAAAATAGAAATCAATCCCAGCTTGAAAACAAATTTCTGAAAATGCTTGGGATGTAAACTTTTGGTGAAGAGATCTTCAGTTTGGTCAGTGGTGTATTAGGGTAGCAGTGGCATTAATCCAGCCATACATTTCTCGCGGAAAACATGAAAATCAATCTTGAGATGCTTGATCCTCTCTTGAAAAACGGGTTTGGTTGCGATGTACAAAGCACTTTGATTAATGCATCAGATCACCGACTGTTTGGAAAAAGTGAAGGAGAGATCTTGAAGAAGAAAAATCAACAATTGCAGCTCACAAGTAGCTGAGCTAAGGCTCAATATTCTGCCACGGATGAGGACTTTGCCACTGTTGGCTGCTTCTTGGATTTCCAACAAACCAGTGACCGAGTCTCCCAAAAAGAAACAATAACCAATCATAGAACGATTAGTATCGAGACATCCACCCTAATCTGTGTCACTAAAACCAGGGAGTTGTATTATAGATGACACGGGAAATTAAGAAAAGTCCTTTCGTCGGGATTCCCTTTCAAATACCAAGGTAAGTGTTGGTCAGCATGGGATATATCTGGGTGTGTGAAAGTCAGGTATAGGAGGCAACATCTTGGCAAAGTCTCAAGGTAGGTTCAGAAGGGGTGGTTGCAGGTTTGGCACTGAGAACACCAGCATCACTTAAGAGATCGAGACAATATTGGCCTTGGCATAAAGAGATACCTCTTGATGAGTGAGAAACTTCAAAACCAAGAAAGAACTTAAGAATGCCCAAATCGTTGATGCCAAATTGATTATCTAAAATCTGCTTGAACGAAGTTATCATATCCATAGAATTTTCAACAATGACTACGTTAACTACATACACGAGTAGTAAGGGAATCAACTGTGTGATGAATAAAAAAGGAGTGATCAACTATAGAATGTTGAAATCCAAGTTGGAGAAGCAAGAAATTCAACTTCTCATACCATTTGCGGCTAGCTAGTTTAAGTCCATAGAGTTACTTAACAAGCTTGCAAACCTTATTTTTTCCTGATACTTGAGGCACTTGCACATACACACTTCCTTTAGATCCCCATGGAGAAATGCGTTATTGACATCCAATTGGTGAATGAACCAATTGTTGATAGATGCCAAAGCCAAAAGGTCGAACTCGGATTATGGTTAACTTGCCATTGGAGAGAAAGTATTAAAGTAATCACACCCTTAATATGGTTGCAATTAACCTTAGGTCACCAACCGAGCCTTGAACCTGGCTCTCAATAGATCCATCCAGTTTCCTCTTAATTTTGTACACCCATTGGCGGACAATGGGCACAACATTGGCAGAGGGACGGATCCAGGAATGCATTAAAGGGGGTGGGGGGTCGATTTTTTTTTTTACATAATTATTTAACTTCTAATAAATAATTATTTGATAAATAAAAGACTTAAATATGTTTTTGGTCCTTGATCAATACCCATTTTTTACATTTGGTCCTTAATAAATTTTTCCTTTGGATCAAGTCCTTAATATTTGAAAAAATTTGTCTCAAGTCCCTACCGTTAATCAAAAATCGTTATTTGTCTACGTGGCCTTTAACCGACCACGCAAGCATGCCTTGTGTGGTGCCACATGTGATTTTGTCTGAATGGGATTACACATGGAAAAAAAGTAAAAAACAACATCGTTTTGCATGTTAAAAAATTTTCTTTTTTTTTCTTTCTTTTCCCAATCTACTTCACAATCGCCGCCAACCACAAAAACTTTCACTATGACACAACCACCACCACAATAGTATGCAAACACCCAAAACCCCAACAACTTCCAACATCAACCAAAGCAACAATATGCAAATATTCCGTTCAAAATGCTTGCTTCTAATTCACAAGTTTCATTTGCCAAAATCTCAACCATCTATCAACAATCTTCAAAATCAATAAATTGTCACAAATGGGCAATTCACTAAATTGCAACAAGCATTGAAAAAATTGTGTAAATAATTTGTCAATGGGAATAAAATTCAGAAACTACTAGGAAAACCATTTGTTGGTGCCCTCCATAACTTTCTGAAACTCAACCCAACAACAACAAGGTGGAGGGTGGAGGTAGCACAACAGTTCAAGATCTGGTTTATCGTGGTCGCACGCATGCCCTGAGGTTATAGGGTGGTTCACGCGTATTCAGGTGAGGGATAGAGAGCGACACGGGGTGTTGGGAGCAGAGGTTGTACACGACACAGAGGTATCGGTTGGGTTGTGCAAGTCTAGATAGAGAGAACATCGCACATATTTGGTCTCGGATCCCGATTCAGTTTCGGATTCGGAGGAAAAGTGTTGGGGCTGAAGGGGCGGAGTGTTTTTGGAAACTGCTGGTGGTGGGAGATCTTCCTTGGAATCAGAATTGGAAGTGGTGGGTGGCTCGTTGAGAGGAGAAGGATGCAATTCAGCCTCTCCAGCTCTAAGAACAGGATCACCTATTGCGCCGCCACCGCAACCGCTATTGATGGGGGCAGAGGAAGCGGCACAACCAAGTTGGTGAGTGGGAGAGATGAAGACAAACATTTTTTTAAAAAATACTTCTAAATCTAATTTTATTTTAATTTTTATGTAGATAAAGAATCTTGAGGGAGGGGGGCAAGCAACCACCCCCTTAAATCCGTCCCTGAACACCGGGGGCAAACCACAATCTAACAGGTAATAGCAACCAATTCCCAAGCACGCAGTGCTCCCAAATCACCCAGAGGTGACCCCACCAAATCCTAACTGAATTCCTTCCTGATTATTCCCTTCCAGCAATAGCTATCTATAGCCACTCTCATGCATTCACAGTCACGTCATCATCTTTCATTCCTTTTGTCTTTTTCCTAGTATAAACTCTCCACACCTTTGGCCTAGGCCCCACTTCACTAATCACATTTCTATCAACTCCCACCTCCTTAGACAATGCCTTGTCCTCAAGGCAAAATTCTGGAAACTAGCAACGCAAGACTTCATTATCCTCCCATGTCACATCCTCTAAAGCTTTATTTTTCCATTGTATCAAGGTCTGTTGAACCTCATTACCCCCCTATATTATGACTCTTGAACCCAACACCTTGTCTGGGTACACATCAGTCTCCTCAGTCACTTCCAAATCTTTAGGTAACTCTCCCTGTACCTGATAGTTCCCAACAGCTCGCTTAAGTAATGACACATGAAAAACTGGATGAATTCTAGATGCTGATGGAAGTTTCAACCTGTAAGCTACTTCGCCAATCTTATCCGCCACCTGGAAAGGTCCATAGAAACTTGCAGCGAGTTTCTGATGAATTCTTTTTACCACTGATTGTTGTCTATGGGGTCTAAGTTTCAGAAAGACCCATTCTCCAACTTCAAAACACAAGTCCCTCCTCTTCTTGTTAGCATACCTTGTCATTTGTTCCTGAGCTTTGAGCAAGTGGAGTTTGAGTTGATTCAAAGCCTCATCTCTTTCACTCAACTCCAATGCCACAGCAGCCACCTTAGTCTCATTAGACAAAAATCTCAACAATGCAGGATGTTGCCTCCCATATACCACCTCGAACGGAGTCTTCCCAATAGACACATGAAAGGTAGTGTTGTACCAAAACTCAGCCCAAGGGACCCACAATGACCAAGTCTTTGGATGATCAAAAGCAAAGCGCCGTAGATAACTTTCCAGACACCTGTTAACCACCTCCGTTTGACCATCTGTTTCCGGATGATATGCTGAACTCATTTTCAGCTTAGTACCCTGTAACTTGAACAGTTCCATCCAGAAATGACTCACAAATAAAGGATCTCTATCACTGATTATAGAACTTGGAATTCCATGAAGTCTCACCACTTCTTTAACAAAGAGCTCAGCAATTGACTTAGCAGTATATGGATGTTTGAGTAAAACAAAATGACTATACTTAGATAGTCTATCCACAACCACTAACACAGCTGCATAACCCTTAGACTTAGGCAACCCAATGATAAAATCTAAGGACAAGTCTTCCCACACACCATTAGGAATAGGTAGAGGCTGTAACAAACCACTAGGAGTAGTAGCACTATATTTTTGTCTCTGACAAACATCACAAGATCTAACATAATCCCTTACACTCCTCTGCATCCCCACCCAATATAAGGAATCTGCCAGTCTTCGGTATGTTCTCAGAAAACCTGAGTGCCCTCCAGCAGGAGTACTATGAAATTCTTCCAATAGCCAAGGAATAGAGGGTGATTCGGGGGAAATCACCAACCTGCCATGATAAAGTAAAACTCCATGTTTCACCTGAAACCCAGGTCTAACATCAGGAGACTCCTGCACTTCTTTCAGTAACTTTTGAATGTACGGATCATTAGTTATTTCATCCAAAAGTTTCTGTCTATCAGCCCACAAGGGAAAAGAAATAATAGAATTCATTTCTACCTCACCATGACATCTGGACAGAGCATCAGCAGCTCTATTCTCTAAGCCAGGCTTGTACTTAACTTCAAATTGAAAGCCTAGCAGTTTGGCCAACCAACACTGCTGATCTGGAGATGAAACTCTCTGTTGTAAAAAATGCTTCAGGCTTTTATGATCTGTGTGCACAATAAATTCTCTGCCCAATAAATAATGTCTCCAGTGTTGAATACAAAGCACAAGGGCCATCAATTCCTTCTCATAGACAGATTTTGCCAGATTCCCATCAGATAAAGCTTTACTGAAGAAAGCAATAGGTCGTCTCTGCTGCATTAGAACAGCACCTATACCTCTGCCAGCCGCATCACACTCAACTTCAAAAGGTAAATCAAAATTTGGAAGAATTAGCACCGGGGGAGAAGTCATGATCCTCTTCATCTCCTCAAAGGCCTTGACAGCTTCTATTCCCCAAGAAAAATTGTCTTTCTTAGTCAATTCGGTGAGAGGTTTTGCTATTTTACCATAATCTTGGATAAACTTTCTATAATACCCTGTGAGACCCAAAAAACCACGTACCCCCTTCACATTCTTTGGTGTGGGCCATGCAAGAATACACTTCACCTTTTCAGGGTCAACTGCCACACCTTCTCCAGAAATGATATGGCCAAGATAATCAATTTGAGCACAACCAAACCTACACTTTGCTTGATTTGCCACAAAACAATGCTCAACTAAAACAGACAAAACCATCCTCAAATGCATTTGGTGTTCCTCGATATCTCTACTGTAAATCAGAATATCATCAAAGAATACCAAGACAAACTTTCTCAAATAAGGCCGAAAAATGTCATTCATGGTGGCTTGGAAGGTAGCTGGGGCATTCATTAGTCCAAAAGGCATTACTAAATATTCATAGTGGCCGTTATGTGTTCTAAACGCCGTTTTAGGGATGTCATCCTCATGCACTCTAATTTGATGATATCCAGATTTTAGATCAATTTTAGAGAACATAGTAGCTCCATATAATTCATCTAACAACTCATCAACTATAGGGATTGGGTACTTATCTGGTACTGTAGCTTTATTTAAGGCCCTGTAGTCTACACACATTCTCCAGCTCTTGTCTTTCTTTTTGACTAATAACACAGGACTTGAAAATGAACTCATACTCGGCCGAATGACTCCAGCTTTCAACAGTTCTGACACTTGCTTTTCAATTTCTTCTTTTTGGTGATGAGGGTACCTGTAGGGTCTGACATTAATGGCACCATGATCAGGATAAAGCTTAATCCGATGCACCTGACTCCTCTCAGGAGGTAGTTGAATGTTGTTTCCAAACACTTCCTGGAATTCTTCTAGTATAGGTTTTAAGCCTTTGGGAACCACTGACTTGGTTGCTTCCATTGACTGTAGATGAACCCACCACCAGCCCAGCTCAGTTCTGCTATGAGTATCCTTAAGATAGGAGTTCAAATAACATTGTCTGACCACCTTAATGCCTTGACCTTGCAATTTCACCAACTCATTTTCATAAGAAAATTGCATAGTCATGGCCTCCCAATCCATAATCACCTTCCCAAGAGTGCTTAACCAAGCAACTCCTAACACCATATCCATTCCCCCCAGCTCCAACACCAACACATCCACAATCACTTCAATCCCCCCATCTTCATATTGACCCCTTTACACACTCCATTTGTTATCACCTTATGACCATCACCAAGCTTGATACTCTTAGCTGCTGTAGGTGTGATGACAAGACCCAAAGTAGTAGTCACTTTGGGAGAAATGAAATTGTGGCTCGCACCACTATCAATCAACACCAATAAATCCACATTCTGTATCGTTCCTTCAACCTTCATGGTGTGAGACTCGCCCATGCTTCCCAATACCCCCATCAGTTTACATTCCACCTCCACTTCTTCACTTTCCACCGTCACATCCTCCATACTTATAATTTCCCCTTCCTCTGTCATGGTTTCACTTTCTCCTAGGATTAGAACCCTAAGAGCTCGTTCTGGACATTTATGCAACGTAGGGTGGTATTTTCCCCCACATTTGAAACAAAGACCCTTTGCTCTCCTCTCTTCGAATTCATCATTGTGGATATTCCCTTCCACCTCTCCGTCGTGCCGGAACGCGGACCCCCATCGTTTTTGCGAGCTGAGGAAACCAAAGACAAAGTTGAATTTGTGTTGGATCCACTCGGACCAGTTTTCTGACTCGGGTTTGACCCACCCGACTGAAACGAACGAGTTGCATCCCTGGGTTGAGACCCCCATTTCCTCATTAATAACCCGGTCCAATCCTTCTGGCCCACACGCTCGTACCCCCCTTTTTTCACCTCACGACGCTCACCATCGTCATCTTCCTCCTTCCATTCCTCTTCAACATCTTTCGCAATTCTCATCATCTCCATCCTATTTCGAGAATTCAAAGTACGCACCCTCCTCCGAATTTGAGGTTTCAATCCACTCATAAAATATCCCAGGTATTGTTCTTCAGGAAGCCTTCCAACTTGTGATGACAACAGCTCAAAAGCTTCGATGAATTCCTCCACACTTCCTTTCTGCCTCAACATCGAAAGTTCCTCGAACGGATTCTCCAGACGACGTCCTCCATAACGAGCAATTAACGCTCGCTTCAACTTCTCCCATGACAACTCATCTTCAATCTCCATCAACAGGTTGAACCAGTGAATAGTTGAACCAAGCCACAGGATCATCTCCATCAAACAGAGGCAACTTCACCTTCTTCTCGGCGAGGCGAGATTCACTCTGTGCAGAGTCACCAGCAGAGGCTTCCTCCTCTTGAGTCTCCCTTCTCTTTCCGATCTGTTTGCTTAATTCTGCGAGAATCAAGCTTTGTTGCTGCACTTGGAGAGCGAGCTCTTGCAGCGTTGTTGTCGCATTCCCCATCTGTGTCTCTAAAGCGTCAACTCGGTCACCCATCTTAGGCTTCCTTGACATCTACAATCTTCTTCGTTGTGTGAGATTGATCCGGCAGGTCGGACCAATTGATGGGTCTTAATGCACAAAAATAGTGATAAAATGGATATAACAATGTAATATGAGTAATGAAACTGCAATGGTATTGCTGTGAGATCCACAATTACAGGAAGATAAGAGCAGAAAAAAAGAAAAATAACAAACTAGTAATAGCAACCAATTCCCAAGCACGCAGTGCTCCCAAATCACCCAGAGGCGACCCCACCAAATCCTAACTGAATTCCTTCCTGATTATTCCCTTCCAGCAATAGCTATCTATACCCACTCTCATACGTTCACAGCCACGTCATCATCTTTCATTCCTTTTGTCTTTTTCCTAGTATAAACTCTCCACACCCTTGGCCTAGGCCCCACTTCACTAATCACATTTCTATCAGATGAAGACAAACATTTTTTTAAAAAATACTTCTAAATCTAATTTTATTTTAATTCTCATGTAGATAAAGAATCTTGAGGGAGGGGGGCAAGCAACCACCCCCTTAAATCCGTCCCTGAACATCGGGGGCAAACCACAATCTAACAAGTCTGATTTTCCTCTAAAGCTCTAAGTTCTGCCTGCGGGGCATCAACCAACATTGATCCTTGTTGGCTTGTGTGAAAGTGGTGGGTCAGTTAAGGTAGAAATGAAAAGGCCATAAGCTTTGTGATTAGGGGATAATGACTGATAGGAGAGGTAAGAACTAATGGGATAAAGGCATTTTGATGGCTTAGTAGTAGTGATCAGACAAATATAGTCCTTTACATGTTTAGGTAGTTGTCTTTGTTGGTTAATGCAAATAGCAGCGTTGACAACAAAGATGGTTGAGAGATGGACTGAAAGAGGCAAGGGAATATGTGTTCATAAAATTAAGCATTCCTGGATATCAAAATTTCTTTGCTATCAAAATTCCTTTAACTCCTGCCTTGTACCCCCCCCCCCCCCCCCAAAAGGCACATTTTTGGGCTCTACAATCAAATTTTCCTCTGTAGGCAGCAGCAAGTGTAGAGACATAACAGACACAGTGAGCCAAAAACCTTCTATGTTTGGATAGAAAGTTTTAAAATACCAGAGATTTTAAAATGCAAAGTAATTCAAATGAAGGATATCAAATTTCATTCAATTGAAGATGTTTGGGTTATTAATTTAATTTGGATGAATTGTTTATTATCTGCTTGCCATCCTTTCAAAACTCAAAACTGATTCGTCTCCACTATATCCTTCTACCTGAGAAACTCCTCCAACAGCGACGGTCCAAGATTTTTACTACTGCAACATTCTCGTTGATGGGTCGAAGACCAAGCATTAGCCATGTTTGAAGCTTTGCAACCCTAATAGCATTGATGGTGAGGAGGAACGAAACCACCACGTTAAGGGATCTGCGTCGACGTCATTGACGGTGGTGATGATGTTAGAACGTGTACACTGAGAAACATGCCTGTTGGCAGCAATCGATGTCATGTATGTGCCATGTCTATCAGAATCCTGCAGCGAACGATGCTTGAGTGTTGAGTTTTCAACTCGTGCCCTCATCCTGGTTGAGGAATATTGAGCTCCAATGAGTGTCCGGTTGCAGGAGGTTGCTGAAAATTGATCTCATGGAGTAATCTTCTGTCGTCGATAGGCAACAGAACCATGAGGAAAGGGCGCGTGGTGTGTGACGGGTGGAATTTGAAATTCCACCTATTTTAGTGGAATTGTAAATTCCTCATTTTAACAAAGGACTGAAAAATTGGAGAATTTATGAAATTCTGAAAGTAGATATCCAAAAGTTGTATTTTCCTGAGTATCAATTGAAATACCCTAAAAAATTACATGACCCTCTTTAAATACTTTATTCAAACGCATGCTAAATGAGGGTCTTGTATTCTTCACCATTGAGGCCCGTTACAACAGGCTGCTCAGTTGCCTTTTTAGGCTCCAATTCCTTTCACTGAAAACATTATCCAGCATTATCCAAAACTGTGAGTTCGTTAACAAATTGAGTGACAGAAAGTGAATTTTGTTTGAAGGAATATAAGCCTTCCTGAATTTTGGAAATTCTTACCAGATCTGCTTGTGAGAATCTTTTTCTCGAAAATTCCTCCAAGCATCAGAGGAAAGTTCAGAGTTAGCCATGCTTTCCTAGAATCAGAATCTTTCCAAAGATCATTATCCAGGAACGTACCAAACTGTTGTTGCATCTTTCCCATGTTTTGTCAATCGGATCACACCGATCAGGTTTTCCGATGCTTCCATCAACAAATTTCTGCTTGTTCTTCGTAATCAACGCTTACTGCATCGCTCGAGCCCACTTGTGGTGATTCATACCAGTCAATGGAGAAGAAACGATTGATGCTGCAGGATTTTCATTTGGATTGACATAGAAAAGGCTCATAGGATCTTGTACTGGATTCAGAGTAGAAGAGGGATTATTCGCATTCAGATTGTTGCAAGGAGGCATTTTTCGAAGACTATGCACAGCAGAGTTCCAAAAAGGAGCTCTGATAGTGATAGTGAGATACCATGAAACCATTCAAGAATAAGAAATGGCTAATTCTTTTATTGATCAACACAGCAAAGTGGATACTGAGTTGCTTTGTATAGTAGGTTTATAGGAGGTTATAACAAACAAATAAACCCACGAACCAGTAACAAACTAATATATGTGTAATAACGATGTTTAGTAAAAATACTAAGAAAGCACAAAGCGTTTCAATTACCTGTAATTTAGGACTACAACCCTCGAGATGCCAGCAGCCTCACGAAGTGCTTCCTTCCAAGACATCATTAAGTCCTTAAAATCTCTTATGATCTCCTCTTCAACACTTGATACATGTTATGAATTTCATAAACATGATTTCTAGAGAAAAAGTTCAGTAGAAATGAAAGCAGAAAGTTTCTAAATTACCTGAAATTTAAGAGGAAAGCCAATGGGATGCCACTATGCTCACAATGTGCCTCCCTCCAATGCTTCATGAGGAGGCTTATCTCATTAGCAAACTTCCCTCCTCTTCATAAATGTTATGAATTTCATAAATGTTATTTTTAGAAACAATGTTCAGTCAAAATCTAAAGGCTTTATATATATTTTTTATCTCTAATAAATACCAGATTTTTGTCTTTGTTTCCTAATAAATTTTTGTTTAGCATTAAATTCCTAATAAAACACTTTTGTTTTTTGTCCTTGATATCTTTGTTTTAATCCCTGATAAATTAACGAATTCTGTTTGCTCCCTAATAAATTAGGGAGTTTTGTTTTAATTCCGACTAATAACAAATAGAAAAAATTTCTCAAGGATCAAATATAAAATTCACTAATTTATCAGGGACTAAAACTAAGCGCCAAGAACCAAAAATAAAATAGTTGTTTTACTAACGAATTAATGCAAAACAAAAAAATTTATTAGGGATCATACACGAAATTTGAATATTTATTATGAATAAAAAACATATTAAGCTAAATCTAAAAACTGAAATTGTCTAAATTACTTGGAATTTAGGTGTGCACCCCCCGAGATGCTACCTGCAGCCTCGCAAAGTGCCGTACTCCAATTCACCACAAGCTGTTCTATTTTATAAACCATCTCAATTTCTCTACTTGATACAGGTTATGAATTTCATGAAAGTCAGTATTTTCGGAGACCATTCAGTAAAAATCTTAAAGCAGGAGGTGTCTCAAAAACTACCTGTAATATAAGTCTGCACCATCTGAGAAACCAACAGCCTCACAAAGTGCCTCACACAGTGTTTCCCTCCAATGCTTCACAAGGAGATCTATTAACTTTTCAGCAATCAACATTCCTCTCCTTCATACATGTTATGAATTTCATAAATGTTATTTTTAGGTATGATTTATTTTCTTATTTTGTCCTTATAGATGCAAAAACTTTACATTTTAGTCTCTACTTGAAATCATCCCATTTTAGTCCTTCACATGTAATTTTTAATCCTTTAGCAATGACTAAAATGGATTAAAAATGGTATGTACAACGACTAGAATGTGATGTTTTTAAGTATAAAAGCTAAAAGGTAATGTTTTTATAACTATACACACCAAATGAGGAATTAAATCTTGAGACAATGTTCAGTAAAAAAATATTTGAGTCTAAATACCACGGGATGCGAGTGGCAACACAAAGTCCGTCCCTCCAACGCTCCACAAAGTAGTCTATTTTACTAGCAATGTCCATTTCTCTTCGTCATACATGTCATGAATTTCATAAATGTTATTTTCAGAGACAATGTTCAATAAAAATCTGAAAGCATAAAGTGTCTCAATTACCCCAAATCTGAGACTGAATCCCCCAAGATGCCAGCAGCCTCACGAAGTGCCTCCCTCCAATGCTGCGCGAGGAGACATATCTTATCACCAACCTCCCTTCTAAGACTTCATACATGTACATGTTATGAATTTCATAAACTAAAATTCCAGAGACAATGTTCAGTAAAAATACGAGAAAGCTGGAAGTGTTTTTATTACTTGCAATATCGGACAACAGAAAGCCCTGAGATGCCAGCGGCCTCAGCAAGCGTCTCCCACCATCGTTGCAGCCCTTCCACTTCCACTTTTAAAAGTCTGTTCTCAAGGTTTCGAAATGCTGTTCCAAAGTGGCCTGTTTGATGGCGTACTTCAGAGGGATCTACGTCATAGAACACTGGCACTACCACATGCCCTGTTGTTCTATGACACTCCATTATTTTCTCCAACTCTTTCAAACACCACCGCGACTCTGCATAGTTTCTAGAGAAAACAACAACAGAAACTCGAGACTCTTCGATTGCTAACTGCAGCCAGGGTGAAATTTTATTTCCCCTTGGAAGTGTCTCATCATCCTTGAAAACAAAGACTCCCGCGTCGTGAAGAGCGGTATAGAGATGTGAAGTGAAAGAAGCACGCGTGTCTTCCCCTCTGAAACTTAAAAACACATCATAGCTTCTGTTGTCCTCCTCATACCGTTCACGCAGAAAGTCCATCTCCATCTCCTCATCATGGAGATCAGAGTCGTAACTGGAGGCAGAAGACATGGAAGAGACGAAAGGATATTATTTGCAGATCTGTCGTTTTGTTTTGGGACTAACAAGAAAGGTTGGAGGAGAGACGGCGAGGAGCAGAAGTTGAACGTAGAGATAGGTTTTTTATCTTAGGGTAAAATGGGCTTTTCACATATATATAAAAACTGATGATCCACCGGTGGACCACCTATTAATGTTCCAGAATTTGCCCAACTTATAACGATATATTACTGTGAAGAAAAGTCAAGGCAAAAAGAAACGAAAGTGGAGGATAAAAGTTATTACTATTTATTTACTTTTTCCGTCAATAATGATTTTCAATTTCAAAAAATAAAACAAAAAAACTATTTTTTTTTTTATCATTGAAATCGAATAGTCGTTTGAATAGAATAAAACGATTGGATAGTACTTTGTTGTAAAAGCTTCACTATTTTAAAGCTCTTTTTATACAAAAAAAACTATTTTAATATTTTTAACTTTATTTATGCGAAAAAAATAATTGTTTTTAAAAAAAAATATTTTTTAGTCCTGAAAATATGAGGCATTGATAAATTAATCTTTAGAACATTAAAATTTTAAATTTTATTCTCAAATGTGTAAAAAATATGATAAATTGATTTTGTCATTAAATTTATGAAATTATTTTATTACTATATTTAAGAATTAATTTAATAATAAGTTAGGATTAATTTGATATTAAGTTTTAAAATTAAGAGGCTAATTTTTCAATTCGTCCTTTCTATTTTATTTTTGAATTGGAAAATGCAAGATGTCGATTTTAAAATACCGAATTTAGAGGAAAAAAATATAAATTAAGCACTGGAATGAGAATTCTGGCAACCGAAACAGATGTTCAACAATGTTGAGTGGAATAACAGAGCTCAAGTTATTTATGAAGATGTTCAATTAGGTGGCATATATAGGAAAACCTGGGAGTGAACCAAAAAACTTAATCTGGCCTCAGAATAAATTGTCAACGTTTCTTCATTTGTTATGCTTCCAACTTGGTCTGCAATTTGTGAGAAAGGTCTAGATAGCATAATTTGGATTGCATTACCAAGAAACTTAATTTGGCATCAGAATTGTCATATTGGGATGAGCATCAATGAAATTTACATCCACTTCAAAGTTGTTACATGAAAGGTCAGCAAGTTAATAATGTTAATAACTCCCTCACATTATTAATTTACAGAATCGGTACTGTCGAAGACCAAGAGAAACTCGTGTTGTTTACTGTCAAGCTCTGAAGATATCTGTTCAATGGGAAGTCTTACAAAGAGCCGTGAAGATCATTGTCGAAAGACATGTAAATCATGGTGAGTGTTCTAAATTTGAAATTATGCTTTTGAAATCTTCTAATCAGTCCTCAATCACTCAATCCTCAGGATTATTATGCTTTTTTTTAAAACCATTTTAGAAGTTGTTCCAAACTACAAATTCATTCCCTTCCAATACCATTTCGTATGTGTAAAATTACCCATTAATTTTATTATATCGATTGAGCATTGTTGTGAGTAGACAGCTCAATTATGTCTAAAACTGAAAAGCCACAACCAATTGAATGGAATCGCCAGAAGTGATGAGACATATTAACAAAACAAGGAAGCATGAGAAAGTTAAACGTATTGAAAAAGATGATCAGCTGCAGTCTTAGTATTATTCAGGAATGATGAAAGCATATATACACGTGATGAAGGGTTTGTTACAACTGAAAGATAACCATCCTAACTAACTCCTTCTTAACAAACTTAACTAATCTAACTGATACTGTTAAGAGCCCCCCTCAAGCTGGGAATGAATGTTCAACATTCCCAGCTTGGTACAAAGATGGTGAAAAACAGCTGGTGTTAGGGGCTTAGTGAATATATCCGCGAGTTGTAAAGACGAAGCAACAGGAAGGAGCTTGATAAGACCGGAGTGAAGCTTTTGTCGTACAAGATGGCAATCTATCTCAATGTGTTTGGTTCGTTCATGGAAGACAGGATTTGTGGCGATTTGAATTACAGACTGATTGTCGCAATATAAAGCAGCTGGTTGGGTAAAGATGACCCGAAAATCGTGGAGCAGGAAAGTTAACCACTGTAGTTCGCAGGTGGTGGAGGCGAGAGCTCGATACTCGGCTTCGGAGGAGCTTCTTGATACGGTGGATTGCTTTTTAGATTGCCAAGAGACAAGGGAAGAACCAAGATAAACTAAGTATCCCGTAGTGGATTTTCTTGAATCCTTGCACCCGGCCCAATCGGAGTCACTAAACGCCCGAAGTTGAGGAGTACCTGTGGCGGGGAAGAAGAGTCCGGAACCCGGCGTGCCTTTGAGATATCGAAGAACACGAAATGTGGCTTGAAGGTGGGTGTCGGTGGGAGCAGCCATATATTGGCTGAGTTGCTGGACTACGTACGTAATGTCGGGTCGCGTATTTGTAAGGTATATAAGCTTCCCTATCAATCTTCTGTAGGTGGAAGAAGAATCTGCTGAAAGAAGGTTGCCGGAATTTGCTTGTAACTTAGTTGAGTAATCCATAGGTGTCGAGTTAGGCTTGCAACCCAACATCCCTGAATCACTCAAAAGATCCAAGGTGTATTTACGTTGACACAAGTGAATTCCTTTAGAGGTTCGGGCGATTTCGAGACCAAGAAAGAACTTTAAATCTCCAAGGTCCTTAACTTTGAATTCGCGATCCAAGAGAAAGGTTATAGTTTGTATCTCAGCCATGTTGTTGCCTGTAAGTATAATGTCATCCACGTACACTAAGAGGATTGTGGTGATGTCTCCATTGAAACGCAGGAAAAGTGAATGATCTGCATTTGATTGCTGAAACCCATGAGAACATAGGAAACTAGAGAGCTTCGTAAACCATTGCCTACTGGCCTGCTTGAGCCCATAAAGGGATCGTTGAAGACGACATACTAGCTGGGAATTGTTAACCGAAAGTCCTGGTGGTATCTGCATGTATACCTCCTCGTCAAGTTCACCATGGAGAAAAACGTTATTAACATCTAATTGCCGTAGGTGCCATTGATTGAGGGAAGCTAATGCAAGGAGAAGGCGGACTGTAGTGAGCTTTGCCACCGGAGAGAAGGTGTCGAGGTAGTCCAGTCCTTCCATCTGGGTATAACCTTTTGCCACCAGCCGTGCTTTGTGTCTTTCAATGGATCCATCTGCCCGGTACTTGATTTTATACACCCATCTGCAACCGATAGCAGTCTTATGAGGTGGAAGAGAAGTGAGTCTCCATGTGTTATTCATCTGGAGAGCTTGTAACTCGGCTTCCATAGCCTTAATCCAGCAGTCATGGCGGGAGGCCTCGGCATATGAAGAAGGTTCTATGTTAGAGGAAATACTCATGACAAGGTTCCTGTGTGCAGGTGATAAACGTGAATATGAGAGTACGGAACTAAGGGGATAACGAACAACCGCCGGAGTGTGTGGTGTTGACGAAGCATGGTCTCTATGATAGTCCTGGAGGTATGAGGGTGCGTGTTTAGCTCTAGTAGAGCGTCTAGGGTGTGAAGAAGGTTGGTTATTGGAGGGTTCATTGGATGATGGCATCGTTGTCGTGGGTTGTGATGGGTAATTATTTTGTGGATCAATATACTTGCCGAAGAAGGGAACCGGAGAAGGAGCTGGGTTGTTGGAATCTAATTGCTGGGTTTCAGAATGATATGGAAAATGATTTTCATAAAATGTGACATTGCGAGACACTGTGATGTTATTAGAATGTAAATCATATGCAAGATACCCTTTGGTATGTGCTTTAAAACCAATGAAGATGCATGGGTGTGCCCTAGCATCGAGTTTTTGTCGATTTGCTTTGAGTGTATTGATGTAACAAAGACAACCAAAAACTCGAAGATGAGAGATATCGCATGGATGCTTATGCAGTTTTTCATAAGGTGAAATGTTATGTAAATATGGTGTGGGAATGCAATTTATCAAATATGCGGCATGTGGCAAAGCATAACACCAGAAACTCGGTGGTAAGTTCGCCTGAAAAAGTAGTGCACGTGTGATGTTGAGAAGATGCTGATGTTTTCGTTCCGCGACGCCATTTTGTTCTGGGGTCTCCACACATGTGGTTTGATGTATGATGCCTTTTGATGCATAATAATGGTGCATGAAGAATTCAACCCCATTGTCACTTCGTATGATTTTGACCCTGCCATTATACTGTGTTTCGATGAATGCAATGAAGTTCACAATGACTTGCCGTGTTTCAGCTTTAGTTTTCATAAGGTGTACCCATGTAAAACGTGAATAATCGTCGACTATGGTGAGGAAATATTTGTGTCCATGCATAGAGAGTTTAGAGCAGGGACCCCATATATCTATGTGAAGAAGATAAAAAACATGGGATGTGTGTGAGTTGCTGGAAGAGAAAGGCATTTTCTTATGTTTCGCGTGATGACATGTATTGCAAACGAAGTCATTGTTATTTCGTAAGAAAGGATAACATGTTTTCATACATCGTAGTCTTTCATGTGAGGGGTGGCCTAACCTAAAATGCCAAAGATCTATGGGAATTACAGTGCATTGAGGGTGAGTGATAATAGAGTTTACGGTTTTGGTGGTCAACTGGTTGGGCACGAGGTAATAGAGACCATGCTTAGCTTCAACTGTACCAATCTTCGTATGGTTGTTCATTTCCTGTAATGTACATTGTTAGTGCTTAGCACTACTGAGTTTAAAAAGGTTGGCTAAGATTTTGTTAAAACATAAGCACTTAGACAATGAAGGAAAGCTGGAGTTGCTGCACATGATGTCCAACGTTATGTCAAGGAATAAGATCGGGCTGCACAATGCACAAGGCAAGATAAAGTGTCAAGTGATGAATTGAAGTTGAAGGATCCACGATGTCGGATACAATGTCCTGACATCCTGCTCGAGAATACTGGAATTGCTGTACAATGCAAGATAAAAGTCAAGTGAAGCATTGAAGCTGCAGGATCCAAGATGTCGGATACGATGTCCTGACATCTGGCCCGAAAATACTGGACATATAAATCTGTTATATCTTTAACAGATTATTGTGCAGTTAGCAAGAGATAAGAAGATCTATCTTTAGGAACGAATTAAAAGATCATTATAGTTCGAATTTCAAAGTAGAAGAGTTCGTTCAGGGATTAAAGATTAAAGATTAAAGTTTCAAACTAAAAGAACAAAAGGTATCTTTTAGTTCCTTAACTGCAGATTTTCAGGTAAGAGATAGATCTCCTCCAGCATCAAGAACTTGCAGCCCAGAATCGTACACGGCTATATAATCATGGAGGCTGCACGAGTTCTTGACCAAGTCCGGGATTGAAGAGTTGTTTTGTGAGTTTTAGGACTTGAGTGTTTTTGTGAGCCACCTTGATGGTATACTAACATCAAGTGTTGGACCTGTGTGTGTAGAGTTGATCTCTTGTGTCTAGAGTTGATCTCTATTGTGTAGGGTTGATCCCATTTGTTCAGAGTTGATCTCTGGTGTGTCTTTGAATAAATTGTAAACACGGGAGTGTGAGTGAGAGGGAGTGAGCAGAGGTTCTCATATCTAAGATTGGGTCTTAGGTAGAGATCGCACGGGTAGTGGTTAGGTGAGAAGGTTGTAAACAGGGGTTGTTAGACCTTGAACTAACACTATTGAGAGTGGATTTCCTCCCTGGCTTGGTAGCCCCCAGATGTAGGTGAGGTGCACCGAACTGGGTTAACAATTCTCTTGTGTTATTTACTTGTTTAATCTGTTCATACGGACACATACAATCTGCATGTTCTGAAGCGTGATGTCGTGACATCCTGTACGACATCTGTCCCCTGGTATCAGAATTTCATTTGGTATCAGAGCCAACACTCGAAATCACAGAGTGAGATCTGGGGAGATAAATTCTGATGAACATGGAGAAAGAAGGAGGACCAGTGAACAGACCACCAATTCTTGATGGAAGCAACTATGAATACTGGAAAGCAAGAATGGTGGCCTTCCTCAAATCACTGGATAGCAGAACCTGGAAAGCTGTCATCAAAGGCTGGGAACATCCCAAGATGCTGGACACAGAAGGAAAGCCCACTGATGAATTGAAGCCAGAAGAAGACTGGACTAAAGAAGAGGACGAATTGGCACTTGGAAACTCCAAAGCTTTAAATGCACTATTCAATGGAGTTGACAAGAACATCTTCAGACTGATCAACACTTGCACAGTGGCCAAAGATGCATGGGAGATTCTGAAAATCACTCATGAAGGAACCTCCAAAGTGAAGATTTCCAGATTGCAACTCTTGGCTACAAAATTCGAAAATCTGAAGATGAAGGAGGAAGAGTGTATTCATGACTTCCACATGAACATTCTTGAAATTGCCAATGCTTGCACTGCCTTGGGAGAGAGGATCACAGATGAAAAGCTGGTGAGAAAGATCCTCAGATCCTTGCCTAAGAGATTTGACATGAAAGTCACTGCAATAGAGGAGGCCCACGACATTTGCAACATGAGAGTGGATGAACTCATTGGTTCCCTTCAAACCTTTGAGCTAGGACTCTCGGATGGGGCTGAAAAGAAGAGCAAGAACTTGGCATTCATGTCCAATGATGAAGGAGAAGAAGATGAGTATGACCTGGATACTGATGAAGGTCTGACAAAAGCAGTTGTGCTCCTTGGAAAGCAGTTCAACAAAGTGATGAACAGAATGGACAGGAGGCAGAAGCCACATGTCCAGAACATCCCTTTCGACATCAGGAAAGGCAGTAAATACCAGAAAAGATCAAATGTAAAGCCCAGTCACAGCAAAGGAATTCAATGCCATGGGTGTGAAGGCTATGGACACATCATAGCTGAATGTCCCACTCAACTCAAGAAGCACAGGAAGGGACTCTCTGTATGTCAATCTGATACAGAGAGTGAACAAGAAAGTGATTCTGACAGAGATGTGAATGCACTCACTGGGATATTTGAAACTGCTGAAGATTCAAGTGATACAGACAGTGATATCACTTTTGATGAGCTTGCTGCATCCTATAGAAAACTATGCATCAAAAGTGAGAAGATTCTTCAGCAAGAAGCACAACTGAAGAAGGTCATTGCAGATCTGGAAGCTGAGAAGGAGGCACATGAAGAGGAGATTTCTGAGCTTAAAGGAGAAGTTGGTTTTCTGAACTCTAAGCTGGAAACCATGACAAAATCAATAAAGATGCTGAATAAAGGCTCAGATAAACTTGATGAGGTGCTGCTGCTTGGAAAGAATGCTGGAAACCAGAAAGGACTTGGATTTAATCCTAAGTCTGCTGGCAGAACAACCATGACAGAATTTGTTCCTGCCAAAAACAGGACTGGAGCCACGATGTCACAACATCGGTCTCGACATCATGGAATGCAGCAGAAAAAGAGCAAAAGAAAGAAGTGGAGGTGTCACTACTGTGGCAAGTATGGTCACATAAAGCCCTTTTGCTATCATCTACATGGCCATCCACATCATGGAACTCAAAGCAGCAACAGCAGAAAGAAGATGATGTGGGTTCCAAAACACAAGGCTGTCAGTCTTGTTGTTCATACATCACTTAGAGCATCAGCTAAGGAAGATTGGTACCTAGATAGCGGCTGTTCCAGACACATGACAGGAGTCAAAGAATTCCTGCTGAACATTGAGCCCTGCTCCACTAGTTATGTGACATTTGGAGATGGCTCTAAAGGAAAGATCATTGGAATGGGAAAGCTAGCTCATGATGGACTTCCTAGTCTGAACAAAGTACTGCTGGTGAAGGGACTGACTGCAAACTTGATTAGCATCAGTCAGCTGTGTGATGAAGGATTCAATGTAAACTTCACAAAGTCAGAATGCTTGGTGACAAATGAGAAGAGTGAAGTTCTAATGAAGGGCAGCAGATCAAAGGACAATTGTTACCTATGGACACCCCAAGAAACCAGCTACTCCTCCACATGTCCATCCTCCAAAGAAGATGAAGTCAGAATATGGCATCAAAGGTTTGGACATCTGCACTTAAGAGGCATGAAGAAAATTCTTGACAAAAGTGCTGTTAGAGGCATTCCCAATCTGAAAATAGAAGAAGGCAGAATCTGTGGTGAATGTCAGATTGGAAAGCAAGTCAAGATGTCCCACCAGAAGCTTCAACATCAGACCACTTCCAGGGTACTGGAACTACTTCACATGGATTTGATGGGGCCTATGCAAGTTGAAAGCCTTGGAGGAAAGAGGTATGCCTATGTTGTTGTGGATGATTTCTCCAGATTTACCTGGGTCAACTTTATCAGAGAGAAATCAGAAACCTTTGAAGTATTCAAAGAGTTGAGTCTAAGACTTCAAAGAGAAAAGGACTGTGTGATCAAGAGAATCAGGAGCGACCATGGCAGAGAATTTGAAAACAGCAGGTTCACTGAATTCTGCACATCTGAAGGCATCACTCATGAGTTCTCTGCAGCCATTACACCACAACAGAATGGCATAGTTGAAAGGAAAAACAGGACCTTGCAAGAGGCTGCTCGGGTCATGCTTCATGCCAAAGAACTTCCCTATAATCTCTGGGCTGAAGCCATGAACACAGCATGCTACATCCACAACAGAGTCCCACTGAGAAGAGGGACTTCAACCACCCTGTATGAAATCTGGAAAGGGAGGAAGCCATCTGTCAAGCACTTTCACATCTTTGGAAGTCCTTGTTACATCTTGGCAGATAGAGAGCAAAGGAGAAAGATGGATCCCAAGAGTGATGCAGGAATATTCCTGGGATACTCTACAAACAGCAGAGCATATAGAGTATTCAATTCCAGAACCAGAACAGTGATGGAATCCATCAATGTGGTTGTTGATGATCTGTCTCCAGCAAGAAAGAAAGATGTCGAAGAAGATGTCAGAACATCGGGAGACAATGTAGCAGATGCAGCTAAAAGTGGAGAAAATGCAGAAAACTCTGATCCTGCTACAGATGATTCAAACATCAACCAACCTGACAAGAGACCCTCCATTAGAATCCAGAAGATGCACCCCAAGGAGCTGATTATAGGAGATCCAAACAGAGGGGTCACTACAAGATCAAGGGAGGTTGAGATCGTCTCAAACTCATGTTTTGTCTCCAAAATTGAGCCCAAGAACGTGAAAGAGGCACTGACAGATGAGTTCTGGATCAATGCCATGCAAGAAGAATTGGAGCAATTCAAAAGGAATGAAGTCTGGGAGCTAGTTCCTAGGCCCGAGGGAACTAATGTGATTGGCACCAAGTGGATCTTCAAGAACAAAACCAATGAAGAAGGTGTCATAACCAGAAACAAGGCCAGACTGGTTGCTCAAGGCTACACCCAGATTGAAGGTGTAGACTTTGATGAGACTTTTGCCCCAGTTGCTAGACTTGAGTCCATCAGATTATTACTTGGTGTGGCTTGCATCCTCAAATTCAAGCTGTACCAGATGGATGTGAAGAGCGCATTTCTGAATGGATACCTGAATGAAGAAGTCTATGTGGAGCAGCCAAAGGGATCTGCAGACCCGACTCATCCAGATCATGTATACAGGCTCAAGAAGGCTCTCTATGGATTGAAGCAAGCTCCAAGAGCTTGGTATGAAAGGCTAACAGAGTTTCTTACTCAGCAAGGGTATAGGAAGGGAGGAATTGACAAGACTCTCTTTGTCAAGCAAGAAGCTGAAAACTTGATGATTGCACAGATATATGTTGATGACATTGTGTTTGGAGGGATGTCGAATGAGATGCTTCGACATTTTGTCCAACAGATGCAATCTGAATTTGAGATGAGTCTTGTTGGAGAGCTGACTTATTTTCTGGGACTTCAAGTGAAGCAGATGGAGGACTCCATATTCCTCTCACAAAGCAGGTATGCAAAGAACATTGTCAAGAAGTTTGGGATGGAGAATGCCAGCCATAAAAGAACACCTGCACCTACTCACTTGAAGCTGTCAAAGGATGAAGCTGGCACCAGTGTTGATCAAAGCCTGTACAGAAGCATGATAGGGAGCTTATTATATTTAACAGCTAGCAGACCCGACATCACCTATGCAGTAGGTGTTTGTGCACGATATCAAGCCAATCCTAAGATAAGTCACTTGACTCAAGTAAAGAGAATTTTGAAATATGTAAATGGCACCAGTGACTATGGGATTATGTACTGTCATTGTTCAAATCCAATGCTGGTTGGGTATTGTGATGCTGATTGGGCTGGAAGTGCAGATGACAGAAAAAGCACTTCTGGTGGATGCTTCTATTTGGGAACCAATCTTATTTCATGGTTCAGCAAGAAGCAAAACTGTGTGTCCCTATCTACAGCAGAAGCCGAGTATATTGCAGCAGGAAGCAGCTGTTCACAGCTAGTTTGGATGAAGCAGATGCTGAAGGAGTACAATGTCGAACAAGATGTCATGACATTGTACTGTGACAACATGAGTGCTATTAATATTTCTAAAAATCCTGTTCAACACAGCAGAACCAAGCACATTGACATTAGACATCACTATATCAGAGATCTTGTTGATGATAAAGTGATCACACTGAAGCATGTTGACACTGAGGAACAAATAGCAGATATTTTCACAAAGGCTTTGGATGCAAATCAGTTTGAAAAACTGAGGGGCAAGCTGGGCATTTGTGTGCTAGAGGAATTATAGCAACTACAGCAATCTGAACGTGCCCAAACGAATCACTTAGCATTAATAGCACGTTCACTACTGAACCAAGGAAAATTCGACCGTTGCTTCACACGGCCCTCTACATTCCTCATTCAAATATATATCTGCTTGACATTCGTGTTTTCATCAGCATTTCCCAATAGTTTTCTGAGATTTACGAAATCATTCCAAACGCTCTGCTTTTCCATGGCTACCTCATCAAAAGAAACTGCAGCTTCTGGTTCACCATCTGTCCCATCATCTCCACACCAGGAACAACCTGAACTCAACATCCAACCCATCCAAATAATTCCTGGTCAAGCCTCTGTCCCTGAGAAACTGGTTCCCAGAAGACCACAGGGAGTGAAGATTGCTGAAAACCCTAGCCCTGCAACGAGTCCTAGGGAAGTAGACACGGAGATGGACAAGAAAATACGCAGCATTGTGAGTAGCATCTTGAAGGACGCCTCTGTTCCTGAAGCTGATGAAGATGTCCCAACATCGTCCAACCCAAATGTTTCTGTGCCTGATGTCAAGAAAGATGTTCCAACATCTTCCGCTCCAAATGCTGAAGCACTCCCTTCACCCAGTGAAGAGGGATCAACTGAGGAAGATGATCAAGCCGCAGAGGAGACTCCTGCACCAAGGGCACCAGAACCTGCTCCAGGTAACCTCATTGACCTTGAAGAAGTAGAATCTGATGAAGAACCCATTGCCAACAGCTTGGCACCGGGCATTGCAGAAAGGTTACAAAGCAGAAAGGGAAAAACTCCCCTTAAGAGGTCTGGACGAATCAAGACTATGGCCCAGAAGAAGAGTACTCCAATCACTCCTGCCACATCCAGAAGAAGCAAGGTTGCTATCCCCTCCAAGAAGAGGAAAGAAATTTCCTCATCCGATTCTGATGAGGATGTCGAACTAGATGTCTCAACATCTAAGAAGGCCAAGACTTCAGGGAAGAAGGTGCCTGGAAATGTCCCTGATGCACCATTGGACAACATTTCATTCCACTCCATTGGCAATGCTGAAAGGTGGAAATTCGTGTATCAACGAAGA
Organism: Glycine soja; assembly: GCF_004193775.1. NCBI lineage: Eukaryota > Viridiplantae > Streptophyta > Magnoliopsida > Fabales > Fabaceae > Glycine > Glycine soja. The sequence goes on from NC_041004.1 coordinate 6,449,868, forward strand.
CTGGCCTTGGAAAGAGAACTGGGAAGAGCTGCCTTGGATTGCAAGGAGATCATGGACCTCATCAAGGCTGCTGGACTGCTGAAGACTGTCAGCAAGTTGGGAGATTGCTATGAAGGCTTAGTCAGGGAATTCATTGTCAACATTCCCTCTGACATATCAAACAGAAAAAGTGATGATTATCAAAGAGTGTTTGTCAGAGGAAAGTGTGTTAAATTCTCCCCTGCTGTGATTAACAAGTATCTGGGCAGACCTACTGATGGAGTGATCGATATTGCTGTTTCTGAGCATCAAATTGCCAAGGAAATCACTGCCAAACAAGTCCAGCATTGGCCGAAGAAAGGGAAGCTTTCAGCAGGGAAGCTAAGTGTGAAGTATGCAATTCTACACAGGATTGGTGCTGCAAACTGGGTACCCACCAATCATACTTCCACTGTTGCCACAGGTTTGGGTAAATTTCTGTATGCTGTTGGAACCAAATCCAAATTTAATTTTGGAAACTATATCTTTGATCAAACTGTTAAGCATTCAGAGTCATTTGCTGTCAAATTACCCATTGCCTTCCCTACTGTATTATGTGGCATTATGTTGAGTCAGCATCCCAATATGTTAAACTACACTGACTCTGTGATGAAGAGAGAATCTCCTCTATCCCTGCATTACAAACTGTTTGAAGGGACACATGTCCCAGACATTGTCTCGACATCTGTCTCGACATCAGGGAAAGCTGCTGCTTCAGGTGCTGTGTCCAAGGATGCTCTGATTGCTGAACTCAAAGACACATGCAAGGTGCTGGAAGCAACCATCAAAGCCACCACAGAGAAGAAGATGGAGCTAGAACTGCTGATCAAAAGGCTCTCAGAGAGTGGCATTGATGATGAAGAAGCAGCTGAGGAAGAAGGAGAAGCAGCTGAAGAAGAAGAAGAAGCTGCTGAGGAAGAGGAAGATGCAGCAGAAGAGACAGAATCCGATGATGATTCTGAAGCCACCCCATGATCATCAGACCTTTAATTTTGTTTTTCACTGTTACTAGATATAGGGGCATGTCCCTTTGAACAATTGATTGTTATTGGTCTGTAATATTTGCACATTAATTTCATGCATCCTACTTTTGCCAAATTTATGTCTAAAAAGGGGGAGTAATAGTATTATGCTTGCTATTATGCATGATTATGTTGAATGTATGCAATAGTAGATGTATGGCAGTAGGATACGATGTATGCATGATTCATGACTTTGAGGGGGAGTTGTATGACGTTGAGGGGGAGACTGCTGCTGATGATGACAAATGTAAGCTACTAGAAGCTGCTAGAAGATGCTGCAGTAGGAGCATAAAGACAGGGGGAGCAGATAGCGGATGTCACATGAGATGTCTTGACATCCTGGAGAAGACTAGTAGCTGATAGAAGATGATGCAGTAAGCATGGAGACAGGGGGAGCAGAAGCAGAAAGCTGATGTCATCAGAGATGTCTTGACATCCTGGAGAAGACTTGTAGATTAGCAACTTGAAGAATTTCCGCTGTGCTTGATTACTCTGATAATGAATGTTGCTGATCCCACTTGCATAACTGCTCGTACCTGCTCAGGAAGTGTCTAAGTATGTTTTAGACAAAATTTGCCAAAGGGGGAGATTGTTAGTGCTTAGCACTACTGAGTTTAAAAAGGTTGGCTAAGATTTTGTTAAAACATAAGCACTTAGACAATGAAGGAAAGCTGGAGTTGCTGCACATGATGTCCAACGTTATGTCAAGGAATAAGATCGGGCTGCACAATGCACAAGGCAAGATAAAGTGTCAAGTGATGAATTGAAGTTGAAGGATCCACGATGTCGGATACAATGTCCTGACATCCTGCTCGAGAATACTGGAATTGCTGTACAATGCAAGATAAAAGTCAAGTGAAGCATTGAAGCTGCAGGATCCAAGATGTCGGATACGATGTCCTGACATCTGGCCCGAAAATACTGGACATATAAATCTGTTATATCTTTAACAGATTATTGTGCAGTTAGCAAGAGATAAGAAGATCTATCTTTAGGAACGAATTAAAAGATCATTATAGTTCGAATTTCAAAGTAGAAGAGTTCGTTCAGGGATTAAAGATTAAAGATTAAAGTTTCAAACTAAAAGAACAAAAGGTATCTTTTAGTTCCTTAACTGCAGATTTTCAGGTAAGAGATAGATCTCCTCCAGCATCAAGAACTTGCAGCCCAGAATCGTACACGGCTATATAATCATGGAGGCTGCACGAGTTCTTGACCAAGTCCGGGATTGAAGAGTTGTTTTGTGAGTTTTAGGACTTGAGTGTTTTTGTGAGCCACCTTGATGGTATACTAACATCAAGTGTTGGACCTGTGTGTGTAGAGTTGATCTCTTGTGTCTAGAGTTGATCTCTATTGTGTAGGGTTGATCCCATTTGTTCAGAGTTGATCTCTGGTGTGTCTTTGAATAAATTGTAAACACGGGAGTGTGAGTGAGAGGGAGTGAGCAGAGGTTCTCATATCTAAGATTGGGTCTTAGGTAGAGATCGCACGGGTAGTGGTTAGGTGAGAAGGTTGTAAACAGGGGTTGTTAGACCTTGAACTAACACTATTGAGAGTGGATTTCCTCCCTGGCTTGGTAGCCCCCAGATGTAGGTGAGGTGCACCGAACTGGGTTAACAATTCTCTTGTGTTATTTACTTGTTTAATCTGTTCATACGGACACATACAATCTGCATGTTCTGAAGCGTGATGTCGTGACATCCTGTACGACATCTGTCCCCTGGTATCAGAATTTCATACATGATGTGGAAGAAAAAATTAATTCACAATTAACAGAAGAAACAAGCTTTGAAATTGAAATGAGATTGAAAGTGAAAGCGGGTATATAAAGAACATCATGTAAAGTTATATTGGGTGAGAGTTGAATGGTTCCTGAGCAAGTGGCACGAACGAAGTGACCATTTGGAAGCTTCACTGTGATTGGGCTGACTTGTTTGTGAGAGTGGAAGTTATGTAAGGAGCATGTGACGTGATCTGTGGCCCCGGAATCTAATATCCAGGGGCCCGAAAAGGAAGTGAAGGAAGATGGCATACCTGAGCTTATCGGGGTGTTAACGGTACATGATGAGATCGAAGCAATTTGTTTGGGTTGAGTGGATACCGTGTGTCCTGCAGATGGCTCCTGGATTAAGGCAAGGAGTGCCTTGTACTGCTCGGGGGAGAGACGAACCAACTCATGGGACTCGTGGTGCTGAGCTTGATCATCGTTACCCTTGTTTTCAACTGCCATAGCACTGTTCACGGTGGTTCTTCCACCGTAAGGCTTGTATCCCGGCGGATACCCGTGCTTTTGATAGCAAATATCAACTGTGTGTCCTATCTTGCCACAGTGGGTGCATGTTTTTCTTCCTCCATTATTCTTGTTTCTCGAGTTGTAGTTAGGAGGGACCCCATGTTTCTTATAACACACATTTTCCATATGACCAGTGCGACCACAGAACTCACAAACAGTCTTTGCGGCGTTAATGGAAATATCTTTAGGTTCGAAGTTGATACCTGGTCCGGCGTTGCCAAGAAGCTGTCTTTCTTGTTGAGCCACATAAGAGAAGATCTTGGAAATGGCAGGTATGGGGTCCATGAGGAGGACGTGAGAGAACGAATATTGGTATATTGGTCGTTCAAGCCTCGTAAAAACTGCATGGCTCTATCCTCTAGCTTTCGTTGAGCGATAATGGTGAACGCATTACAGGAACATCTAATGTTGCAAGAACAGACGGGATCAGGCCTAAAGTTTTCGATTTCATCCCATATTACACGCAAACGAGTGAAATATTCAGTCACAGTGAGTGACCCTTGCTTCATCGTTGAAGCTTCCTGCTGAAGATCGGAAATTCGAAGGAGGTCACCTTGTGAATACCTTGACTTCAGGTCGCGCCAGATCTCCTCCGCTTTGTCCATCCAAAGTATACTCTGACGTATCGAGGTTGCTACTGAATGGACTATCCACGAGACAACCATATTATTACATCGCCGCCATGCTCCGTGCATCCTATCGGTCTTTAATGGTTCAGGCGCACTGCCGTCTATGAACTCCACCTTGTTTTTGGCACTTAGCGCTGTGATCATGGACCTACTCCATGAATGGTAGTTGGTTGAATCTAGTAACGGGGAAACTAAGGCAGTGGCTGGGTTCTCACCGGGATGGAGGTATAGATAACTCTCCATGTTATTGATGGTTACTTCACTCATGGTGGATTCGATACAGCAGTTGTAGAAGCAACATATGCGCAGCAGAACTCTTCTCTTAGAAGAGCTCTGATACCATATTAACAGAACAAGGAAGCATGAGAAAGTTAAACGTATTGAAAAAGATGATCAGCTGCAGTCTTAGTATTATTCAGGAATGATGAAAGCATATATACACGTGATGAAGGGTTTGTTACAACTGAAAGATAACCATCCTAACTAACTCCTTCTTAACAAACTTAACTAATCTAACTGATACCGTTAAGAAGACAAGCTCAATTTTCATTGTAGATGATTTGTTTGTGTGACAACGTACTGCCATTACAAATTGAAGTTTAAACTGTAGCTAGGAAAATTGTAGTCAATGTTTTAATACTATTAACTATTTATTACAGACTTTCATATTTTTTTTAAAGAAATCCGTGTACTTGATAGCATTTAAATTTATGCAAGAGAAAAAAAAATAAGGACTACTTTCTAATGACAAATAATTTTTTGCAAATAACATAAATTAAATTCCTCACACCCCGTTTTCCATTTAGAGTTTGCATTTTTAACTTTTTGAGCTTTTTGTCCTTAATTAATTTGGCTATCACGGTTACTTTCTAAGCGTTACGTTTTCCTTTTTGGAGTTACCATTGTTATAATATTGGTTAAGAATTAGATGGAATTGGTTTTTAAGTATCCACTAGTTAGTAAAACATAACTGTGCACAGTCATAAATATATACAAAGATTGGCACTGCTCTTTGCACTTTTAACATATCGAGATTATAAACGTAGCTCAGGAAATTGTACGTATTCTTATATTTTTCCATCAAACCATTTTAGGAGTTGTTCAACCCTACAAAATTACGTTCTACCCAAGAGCATTCCACACGTCCAAAACTAGTCAATTAATTATTTCAATTGAGAAGTTGCCATGAATTGTCAGGTTTAGAGACTTGTAACTTCTAAAAAGGTCTTGCCCCATCGAATGGGATAGAAAAGAACTATCAGGGTCAGGAGTTAATTAATAAGTCTCATTTTCTTTTGACTAACAATTAATGAATATCGGAAACCTAGCAGATTTCAAGACTTTTGAATGATTTGCCCTTCTTACAAATTAGAAAAAACTAAAAAGTTGTTGAAAATTCGAAAGAAATGTCTTTTGAACAGTTACGTGATTTTTGCAATGAAAGGAAAACCGGAAGCATCGAATTACTAGTTTTGCATAGAATAATGACCGTGGTAACAAAATAGGTCTGACCCAAAATGCTCATAAATCATAAAGATTTTTGTTTTTGGTAGCGTGAAAGCAGCAAAATAGAAACTTGAAGAATTCGATGCTCCCGGTTTTTCTTGAACAAAATTAAGGACGTAAATGATCCTTGTACAAAAGTGTATTAGTTTATGTTACATCACGTTTAGTAATTGATGGCAAGGATTAATTAGAAGCTATTAAAAAATATTAGGGACTAAAATGAAGCTTCCAAACCATAAAGAACCGAACTGAACAAAAACTAAACTATAAAGAACTAAATATGTATTTTAGACTTTTTTGTGAAGTGCTTGACTTTGCATATGTAACAAACTGAATATACTTGTGTTTTGCAAGCCTGGATGAAGTTCTGGTGTTGGCCCGAACTGGGGGTCTTGATTGTCTGTAGTGTTCCAAAACGAGCATGTTTAGTTATTGAAGGAGATGCATCATGTGAGTTTAAAGTGGGTTGAGAAGTAGTTGCTCGACAATGCTTCTCTGTATTTTGTTTTGGAGATATATATATTCCACAACTACTTTTCATCTCCCTCACCCAAAAAAATAAAAGAAAAGAATGTTCCTCAGCCTTTGATTAATGGGTGACTTCTGACTTGGTACATTATGTTTTCTATCAAAAAATGTAATGGCTAAATTGGATTCATGTTAAAAATTAAGATTTTAAAGATGACTTCTTTTGTGGCCAAGCATATTAATCAATAATAACTCAAGACTTAGTAATAAAAAGTAGCAGTGATATTCACAAAGGAAAATTATTGAAAGGAGTATATATAAATTGTCAAAGGAATAAGTTTTTAAAATATTTACTCAATCTTGTTACTAAAGGTTGAGATTTAAGATGGTTCATCTACAAGTAACTGCAATGCCATGATTAAGCTTTTTCTGATTTGTTGGGCATATTTTTAGGTGTATCATTTCTAAGCTAAATTCTGCAGTGGCTGTTGAAAATATTTATTTTTATACATTATACATATATGTTGAACCTTCTTACCTTCTGCAAGCTCGAGCCTTCTACATCGATTCTAACGGCCTTTTTACATCGATTATGACGCGTGGTGGTAATCCAGTGTCGTTGAATAATGACATCAGTTTAAGGACCGTCTTTGAAGGACGACTTTTCTACATCGGTTGTGTAGCTACAACCGATGTAGAATGTGAGTTTTCTACATCGGTTCTAAGGTTGAAACCGATGTTGAATGGATAGGTTTCTACATCGGTTATCAGTCAATCGATGTAGAATGAATAGGAATGGGAAGGTTTTTACATCGGTTATCAGTCAATCGATGTAGAATTGAAAGAGTTTTACATCGTTTATCATCCAACCGATGTAGCATGAGGAGATTTTCTACATCGTTTATCAGTGAACCGATGTAGAATGGGTAGGAATGGAAAGGTTTCTACATCGGTCTTCGGTCAACTGATGTAGAATTGGAAGGGTTTTTACATCGTTTATCACTCAACCGATGTAGAATGAGGAGATTTTCTACATCGTTTATCACTTAACCGATGTAGAATAAGGAGATTTTCTACATCGTTTATCTTTCAACCGATGTAGAATAAGGATTTTTTTATTATTATTTTTGCGAAATTTATAAACCCAGGTTAAATTAGTACAAGAAGCTATGTTGCTTATATGTAATACAATACAAATATAATGAAATTCAACAAAATATTTTGAAGCTATATGTAATACAATACAAATACAATGAAATTCAACAAAATATTTTGAATAAGACTAATTTCCTAACCATCAGTCTGTATAGGTGCTACACCTCCAATTTCAATTGCAGTGGTAGGAATGGAATCCATGACACAATGCATTCTCCTAGGATCACTGCATGTTGTATGGATTGTAAGTATAGCATGGTAGGAATATAAAAAAATGCATAGTAAGCTAATATATTTTCAGCAAACACTTTGGTTGCACAAAGTCAAAGCAGTAATGTCCACCAAAGCAAGTTTGATATCTCTCATAATATATCAAACTTTATTTGGTAAACATCTTAGACCCAGTGAAGAATAACATTATTTTGTATACCAGGTATCAGCCCATACCCATTGACCCAAAACATCTAAAAGTGCTATTAACAATTCAACACAATCCCCTAACTACCCACCACACATAATTCTACACAAATATGCCCTCTTTTCTAGATTCTTCAAACCACAACCAAACTCAGTTTTACAAACTTCAAAGGACAAAAGTTGCATAAGTATAATCAATGGCTATGCTTATGGACTATGAAGCAGTCTTTTATTAACAGGAAAATTATAGAAATGAATACTTTAGATTTGTCCTTACCTCTAAATATTCATCCATCCCATATTTGGAGCCTTCTCTTCCGAGGCCAGACTGTTTAAAACCACCAAATGGAGCCACCTACATCAACACATGCACGTAGATAAACCCATCAACAAAAATTCCATTGTCACTTGATATCATTTAATAAGGAATGACATGCACCTCAGTTGAAATTACTCCTTCATTAACACCCACTAGTCCATATTCAAGAGCCTCAGCAACACGCCATCATCGTTGGATATTGTTTGTAAATACATATGAACCCAAACCTTCATATGTACAGGCAGTTCCATGTTCCAAAGTTTCACAACATTAAACCAAGAGTGACCAAATATGACAAAACTATTAACCTAGGCTGTATAGGAGGGGGAGGGAGGGCAAAAACCATTCTTCAAGGCTGTATAAAGAAGAACCAAACGAACTACCTGCATTAGTGTCATTAGCAATTCTGATAGCTTCCTCTTCAGTTTTGAATCTCAAAAGGGGTGCAATAGGTCCAAATGCTTCCTCTCTGGTTTAAGCCAAATCATTTAGGTGAATTAACAAAAAAAAAAAGTCCAGCAAGCGAAAGTTAACAACAAAATTCCATTTGATGATAACAAGGCAAAGTGAAATAACCATATCAAAATTTCTACACATATAGAATATAGGAAGCATGCAACACGACACTGTAAACTATATAAACTACATTGGTTAGAATCCTCATATCACCAAAGAGAGGTGAAGACTAGCTTTACAGAAGATATAATGACAGTGCAGTGAAAAGATTCAATAATTCTGCACAGTTGTGTTTCTACCAAACTCAATCGCAGTTTGTATTTTGTAGATATTAGCCTCATCTATAATCTATAAAAATTATAAAGGCAATATGCCCTTTTTGGTTTACACATTTTACAAGCATGTACAATATTTATTTTTATGTTGATTACTTATAGGTCTGGTTCTTTGAATTTTAAAATAATTTATTTATAACAATTAAAATAAATGAAGTGCATTGAATCTGTGTTGGAATTTGGAAGATTGCCTTTTGTTTGGTATAAGCTAAATGAGTATATTTAAAAGGAATATTGTTTTTTTTTTAAATATCATTGTTTCAAATGTTATTTTTAAATCAATTTTAAAACATGATTATTAATAATTTTTTATAAAATTATTTTAAATAACATGACACTGTTTATTATGGAAATTCAAACACAAAAAACAAAATATAAGTAATTTTTTATCAATTTAATTATCCCCCGCCCCATTTTTTAAAAACTTTTTTACAACTTCTACCAAACACATAACGTTCAGAAATCAATACACCTAAAATAATTAAGAAATCAATATTATAACTAAAAATTAACTATATAGTTATTTAAAAAGCATCAATAAATAAAGTATAATTAATTAATCTAGGTGTGACCGAGCAGGAGACAATGGCTTGGATATCATGACTTGGTCTACAAACTAATAAAGCTTAAAGTGGAGATATCATGCCTCTCTGAGCAAGTAGAACAAAAAGGAATGTTAAGAAATGAGTTGGAGCTTATGAATAAATCACTTGAGGAATCTGAGGCTCAGTTACAGAGTAGAACAGTGGAAAGCAATGAGCTGGTGAGTGAAATTGCTTTATTGAAGAAGGAAGCAGAAAGGTCACTTGATGAGCTAAATAGGATGAAGAATCTCAAGTATGAAAAAGAGTTGGCGGGTAGAGTGTTGCAGTCAGAGTTAGAAGCACTTAGAACTCAATATAATGACTTGAAAAGTTATCTTCTTAGGGATGAGGCTGAGAAAGAAAATATGAGAAAGCAAGTTTTCCAGCTAAAGGGTGAACTAAAGAAAAAAGACGACGCGTTAATCAACATTGAGAAGAAGTTCAAGGATAGCAATGGACGCACACAACTTTCTGAGGGAACTAAAACAAATTCAAAGAACAAAAAGGGTGCATCAATTCCCCAGACTTCAAAAGAAATGGCAAATTTGAGGGAGAAAATAAAAACACTTGAGGTAACTTCATGAATCCCAGTGGTTTCAAGAGATAGATAGGTCCTTTGACAAAACTGCTTGATTCCCAAATGCTAATTCTTCTATTGATATTTTCTTCTACTACTCAAATTTTCATTCCTCTGTGTTTTCTTTGTATAGTTTGTTTAGCTATGGCAGTTGGGGGGAGCATATAAACTAAAAGAGTTGTTTGTGGCAGGCCATGATAAAGTCAAAGGAAACAGCTTTGGAAATGTCAACTTCTTCATTTTTGGAGAAGGAAAGGGAGCTCGAATCCAAAATTGAGGAACTGGAGGAAAAAATGGAGGAATTCAACCACAACATTGCTTTATATTGATTATTATAACACATAGCTCAAGCAATTTGCCAACTTAAATAAAAATTGAGCGTCTTAGTGTCAATTGGCATATCCATTAAAATGCACCGATGAATGATGGAAATAAGAAATTTTCAAATATATATATATATATATATATATATATATATATATATATATATATATATATATATATATATATATATATATATATATATATATGATTAATCTTAGCCAAAGTTTCACATCAATTTTGGTTCCATAAAGTTTAAATCACAATTTACAAACCAAGTCTTGCTTGCCTTTGTTGTCTGGTTTAAGTTATTATTATTCTATTGTCAGTATAAAGTTATTGAAACATATATCAACAATAAATATAATTGGCTTGCACTTCAAACAGGTTGTTGAGGACAAGAATACTACTACTTCAAATGGTGTTGCAGTGTCATTATTCAAGAGGTGTGTTCTTTATCTTTTCCCTATACCTTGAAGTACACATAGTTTAGTACTAGTTCTGACTACTTAGTTTGTTCGTGTTACTCTTGTAAACTTGTGAATTGAAGCTATTGGAATTCATTTGTTATTGATTACTTTCTGTCCGTGGCAGTGATGTACATTTGTCGGAGAAAGAAGCCAAAATATCCACAATAGATAGTAATGAGGGTGGCAACCTTTGTGAAACTTTAGCTGAATTATTGTTGTTGAAAGGAAAGAAACAACTCAATGGAAACGGAGCTGAAAGAGTTGCAACAAAGATACTCAGAAATGAGTCTAAGATTTGTGGAGGTAGAAGGTGAAAGACAAAAGCTTGTCATGGAAACCTCAAGAATGCCCGGAAGGCCCAAATGACTAGTTCATCATATGTGCTGTGGAAATAGTATAAGATGAATGAATTAATGTGTACAATGGCAAGATATGTATGCATTTTCTTCTCCTTTTCTTAGGTTTCTCCTCCCTCCCTTCAGAATCGTAAATGTGTGCCATAATAAGGTACCGTTTTACAGAGTTGTCCTAGCAGTTTGTGATGTTTTAAGTTCTATAGTTACCAAGAGTGCTCATCAGTTATTTGATTGTATCTTTTCTTTTCTTTTTCTTATGCGTTTATATACATATTCTTTTATTGTATCCTTTAACTGATATATGATATAATACAAATGACCATTTCTTTTATTGATATAATGTGTACATCCATTTTGTTTTGCATTTATATTTAGATTCTCATATTACATTCAGGTGTTATGAACTTGTGATAAAAATGAGCATATTCCCGAGTAATTGTTACTCATAATATGGAGAGGGAAAACAAATTTTGGGCCAAGGAGACAGCATGGATTGAACCAAGGGATGCTGCTCTAATGGAGGCTTTGCACAAATTAACCAGAAATAGGACAATAAAGACTACTCATTCTCCAGCTGGTTTGATGCTAACTGGAATTTAGAACCACAGTCAAAACCACAATGAAGATGGGACTTAAATACTAAATAGCGCTACTGCCAGAGGTGCTGAAAGCTGGACAGAATTTGAGAGTGCTAGAGGTGCTAAAAACAACAGCTTAAGATGCTAGAGCAGAAGATATTTTAGTACCAAATTGTATTTTATTACATGAGAAATTTTTCCTTCTATTTTACATACATACATAACTCAGTTTCTGAATATTTTTTATTTTATTTACAGTTTTTAAAAAACGAAAAAAGATATTAAGTAGTAAGTTTTTGGATACAACTAAAATATACCTGTGACAAAACTTGTTTTATGCACAACAAAAAGATAAGATTTGGTTGAATTTATAAAAGAAAATTTTAACTCAATCACAAGGATAGTATTTAAAAGAAATTATCAAAAACAATTTAAGATTTGGTTGAGAAGAAAAATACAGAAACATATAGTCTTTCCAAAAAACACAAAGACTGTAAAAACTCCAATGAGTTAGGGTCGAAGCTCTCTAATTGTAAAACACATGACAAAGAACATAAACAATTGGCTACATATACCATTAAGAAGGAATAAAAAAACAAAGGTTTTCAATCAAATTTTGTACTCCTATACCATTAAGAAAGGCTATTTTAACCAACTTTTAATTTGTCTATGTTGTCTATGTTAGATTCACACTTGTGTTTGCCTGTAAGAAAAGGAAAACATACAACATTTAAAATGACCATTTTCTGTATCCTTGGATAACAGTTACCATCGAGGCTACTGATACATTTTTGAAGACACTCGTTATGAATTGATTGGACTCCCATAACCACACAGAAAGACTAATCCTTGAAAGATATATCTCCAATCATATCAGCTATTGACCTCTTGATAACTTTCAAGGAACAGAGAGATAGGCTTAGGATAGAGCATGCAAATGCAGTTAGGGAAGTCAAAGTGCTGAGAAAAATTGGGATGCTTTCTTAAAACATGTTATCATTTCTTGAGTTGATAATTAATGTTGGTTTAATATACACTCTCCTAAGAGGCCACTTGACCTATAATTTGACAAAGGGGTGAAGGAAACTTTGGAAATGGTACCACTATCCAGCCTTACAATGGACTTGGGCTATGCACACCACTGTCAAACCTTTGCTCAAACAGACAACAGTGTAGCTTTTGGGATGCATTCCATCTATCTGAAAAGGACAATAGGCTTATTCTGGAGGAAATTATGTTAGGTTCTAAAGGCTACATGAACCCAATCAACCTTAGCAACATCCTATCTTTGGATGCAATTACCACATGTAGATTAAACAAAACCAGTAATTCTAGAGCTTCTTTTGACCTTCCATGCTACTTCATGACATTTCTCTGTGTACTTTACCTTATTAATTGTAATGATAGTTATATGTTAAACAATTAAAATTCTTATAGTATTGAATGCTTTGTATAGAGGAGTCATTATTCACACCTTCATTACATAATCCAAAACGTTACCTAATAACCAGTAATTTAACAATGAATCAATAAGCAAAAGGAAACCAATCAGCACCTAACACAAACACAACATACCAAAGAGGAGAATAATTTGCTATTGAGGAAAGTCTGATAGAAACTTATTTAGGTTGCTCCAATGTCTACTTCTACACTATGCTAACAACAAATTTCCCTAATTTGCTACATCTAATCCAAGCTTGTACATTCCTTTTTTCTTTCAATTCAAACCCTAGTTTCATGTTTCTAAATATTGATATTTTTATTACATATATGTTTCAAACAATCCAAGCCTTCACTATGCATCAAGTAGACAAAAGTAAGAAAATAGCCACTGCCCTTTTGCAGCCAAGTCAACAATGTAGCACCGGTTGGTCACAATGAACTTGTTGATTACCAGCGTCTTCCCTGCAACGACCATTACCATACATCAGCACTAAACCAAGCTTAAATGGTACCTGCGACATGTCTTCAACACTACACCAAGCTTAACCTAAGTAAGTAAGCAAGTGACCAACGTACCGTGGACAAAGCCCTGATCTTCACGAGGTGCCACTCCTTGATTCAAATTAACTGTGACCCGAGAAGAGTCGTCGAAGTCGTCGGGTTGAATGGAAGAACAAAGAACAAAGGCTAGGGTTCGATTTGCAACGAAGAGGGGCTAGGGTTCAAGTTGTACGACCTCCAGGTTTCAAATGACTAAGCTAGGGTTAAAATTGTAACGATGAAGGGCTTCAATGCAAGGTGGGAGCTGAGTGCTATTCGAACACGTGCTTATATTTTTTCCCCAATTACGACAGGCTTTAACTTAAACCCATTGTAAACATTTTTGCATATAACATTCTAAGGCGGTTTTTAATAACCGTCTTAGAATGTGTGTCATAAAACGCAAATTTTTATACAATAATTACAAAAATGTCACCGCCCTGCCTTTTACATCGAGTCTACAACGGCCGACGTAGATCAGTAGTCGTAAAAAGTGCTTTTTTTAGTAGTGCTCCATCAATGGGACAACTACATTTACAAGTTATTAGCCATAATTTCATAAATGCTCATCGCAATATGTCCATTCTGATGATCAATTCAGGTTAAGTTATATATAGACATTTCTCATTCTCTGCATACGAAGTTAGAAGAACAATTAAAACATGTAGCGACAAATTATTCATGTTTGACCTTCTAGCTTTTCCTATATATGCCACCTAATTGAGTTTCTCCAGAACTAACATAGCTCTGCAGTTATTCCACTCAACATTGTTAATTATCTGTTTCTATGGCTAGAATCCTCATTCTAGTGCATAATTATATTTTACTATATATGTTATATATTAAAATCGATTTCATGTATTTCACATATGAAAAATAAAATAGTAATGGTATTTTGAAAAAAGAAAAAGAAAAATAACACCCACCCAAAAAAAATGAAGAATAACAGACAGACTAAAGACAGGTTTAAAAAATTGAAAAATATAAAACCAACATGTTTAAGTCACCGGAAAAGTACTTTGATCAGGCTATAGTAATTATTTGTCTCTGCGTAAATTTAAATGTTATTAGTACTAATAGTACACAAATTCTCTTTAGAAAAAATAAAAAGGCTGGAATTAATTAAATGCAAGTACTATAGGAAATATGAATGGTGCAATTGGCATCAACGAAAATTCAGTGTTGAAACTTCGACGTTCCTGCTGAGTGTGGATGTCAGGGTCTTTTAATCTATTTTTTAAAATTCTCTTTAGTATTAATGCAAATTAAAACATTTTAAAACTGTTAATTATATATATAAATAATTTGTTGACTTAAATCAAAGTAATAAATTGTAAATAAAAAATAGCATGTTATGTTACTAATCCAAATTTTTAAATATATATATATATATATATATATATATATATATATATATATATATATATATATAGAGAGAGAGAGAGAGAGAGAGAGAGAGAGAGAGAGAGAGAGAGAGAGAGGGGGAGGGAGAGGGAATAAGGCTCAAATTAAATATATGACCTTCACTAGTTTTTAGTTAAAGTTTTCAATTTCTTTTTTTTTTCAATGATCAGAAATTAATCAGCCTAATTTCATTTGTGGTCCTTACAAAAAAAAACCTAGCATTTATGCTTTCAATCTTCTCAATATGGAATATTCAAGCAAAGGTGAATTGACTTCCCTTTTCTTATTTATTAAGCCTCTAGTGTTGTAGATCTAGAGTATATACTTTGGAAAATTTTTCCCAAAATACACCTCTTTTTGTTTTGCCTTTGGAAGTCGGGTTTGGCCACCCGCCCACCGCGACTTCCATTCTTCAGTTTTTTTCTTTCTTTTATTTATTTATTTATTTATTATTTATTATAAATTAAAATTTGATTAAAGTTAAATATTATATTATATAAAATTATTTTTAATAATTTTAAAATTATTTATTTAATAAATTAATTTTAGAAAAATTATTTTATATATATTTTTTAAAGAGAAATATAAATATGAAGAAAAATATAAAAATTGGATAAAATTATATTATAAATTTGTATTTATGTTATATGTAATTTTGTAGTTAAATTCATGTTTTGTTATTTTTTTATTATGTTCTTAAAAATAAAAAATAATAAAATTAGTTAGTAACATTAATATAAATTAAAGAAAACACCGTGAAAAAATAATTGATACATTTGTCTTCCAAAGTAGACAAAATTTCAAATTGTAGTAACTAGGATGATAGTCGACAATAATGCAACATATTAAAAATTACAATTACAACACAAATATGACAAAACTAATGATGATCTGGAATATTCTGTGCAGGATACATGTCTTCTTCTATTTAGATTATTGGTTTGTTAAAAATAACCAAAATTTATATTGTGCAGAATCGTTTCCAATAGTTGGATTGTGCTAATACCCTTAGCATATCTTTGTCATTTTTAAATTCTGTTATCTCATATTCAATCAAATTTTTTGAATACTTAGCATGACCTGGTTGTCGAAAAAACAATCGTCTAACCAATTGTGATTCGTGAATTCCATTAGGGGGAACTCCTATAGGTGCAACTTGCTTGATTAAATCCTTGAGTTTGTCCATGCTACATTCCGAAGGAATGCCAAATCTTATTGGATTAGTTCTAGTAAAGGAGTAACCCAAAAACTCACCTTGTCGTGGTATGTTCCACTTCCCGTTGTAATACATAAGTGCATCATGAGTAGGAGTAATAGTTGATTGAAGCAGGTTGAGTATAACATCCGGTGTTCTAATAATGGTACATAATAATTCTATAGGGCCAACACACGAGTATTACTCATTACACATTAACATTGTGTAAACATCATCATCATCATCATTTTACAATTGTAGAGATTTAAAAAAATATTGCTGACCTGCATCTATGAATGGTTGTCAGTAGTAGACTTTATCCACTAATTGATCGTTGGTTAGTTGAAGGGTGTTGTGCACTCTACACTTGAGTGTATCAAAAGAACAGTCGTTAGGAAATAGCATTGGTGTTGGAGTGGGACTTTGAAAATAAATACCAGTTTGGTTGTGAGTGATTGATCCATTTGGAAAAATGAAGGCTAATCTGGAGTTAGTAATGGTCTGGCTGCTTGTTTCTCCCAAAAATGACATACTAATAAGATTGAATTTGGTTAATAAGAGTATGTTGTGTGAGATTGTGCGTTTGTATTGTGTGTGTGTTATGTTATTTATAGTTGTATGAGTATCTTGCCACGTTGATATGTATTGGAATCCAATATTTCTTTTTCCCTAGTAGCTGATGTACCAGACGTCCATTATAATTTCAGAGTGAACAAAGAGATTATGAGTTGTCCATTTCATTTCAGTTTTGCAGGTGAGACATTTAATTTTTAGAGACGTGTGCAAATTGCAGAGTGTTGTCAATTTGGACTGTGATTTTTCCCTTATAATTAAAGCTGCAGACGTCCATGATGATTTTCAAAGTGAACAAAGAGATTATGAGCTGTCTATTTCATGTCAGTTTTGCAGGTGAGACATTTAATTTTTAGAGACGTGTTTAAATTGCAGAGTGTTATCTATTTGGACTGTGATTTTTCCCTTGTAATTAAAGCTGCAGACGTCCATGATGATTTTCAGAGTGAATAAAGAGATTATGAGCTGTCCATTTCATGTCAGTTTTGCAAGTGAGACATTTAATTTTTAGAGACGTGTGCAAATTGCAGAGTGTTGTCAATTTGGACTGTGATTTTTCCCTTGTAATTAAAGCTGCAAACGTCCATGATAATTTTCAGAGTGAACAAAGAGATTATGAGTTGTCCATTTCATGTCAGTTTTGTCGATGAGACATTTAATTTTTAGAAACAGTGTAGTGTAAATTGCAAAGTATTGTGAATTTTGATAGTTATGTTACCATGTCAACTACTGTAGTAAAAATGGGTAAACAGAAAATTACTAATTTAAATTTAAAGGAAAAATTATTTCAATACGTAAAGTGATAACTGAAGACGGACATAAGACATTACATGAAAATATCAAAGAAGAAATAACTTAGACATGAATGATCTGTAGATTACCTATCCCATTTGAATATTGTTTCGTGGGATGGAGACAAGTTACTTCCTTCAGGCCCAGAAGAGGAGTCAATATCATTATCATGGTTTTTGACCCAACAAGTCTCGTATTCATATGATAAGTCCTCAAGATTAGAGGTTGAGCCATGTTGGTTGGCTGGTGGGTTATTATTGTCACAGATTATGGCAAATAACTCCACAAATGGTAGTGATGGGTTGTTGTAAAAAATGTTGAACATTTGTCAAACATCAGTATCATCTTGCAGAATAAAAGATGTGTACATATAACATTGTCCTGACTCAAATATAGGGCACCGAAAGTGGAGATGTTGGATATGTTGTTGTGGGTCAATGTTTAGCTTTTGGTGAACAAGTTCAAGCAATTGGGTAAAGGTTATGACCTTGTTGACCATGAAAGTTTTTGTGTTATTACTAATGAAGGTGGTGCCCTCATTAGTATTGCAAATTTGGCCGTTGTAGTAAACTGTGACATATGCAGTTAGGTGACACATTGTGGTAGGGATTGAGATGAAAATTTGAAATTGTTACGAATGTCTTTAGTTGTAGTGGTATTTATAGAATTTGGTTATAGTTGGGTGAGTCACTAGTGTCATACCCTAATTTCGTCCGGGGACCATTGTTTGGTGGCATGCAACCTTCGCTTGACCGCGTCGAGGTACTTAACCCCCATCGTTAGGTAATCCGTAAAGTTCCGCAACATTCCGGAAGTAAAAAAGAAACATTGTTGCGTAATCCGTAAAGTTCCGCAACATTTCGGAAGTCAAAAAGAGCATTGTTGCGTAATCCGTAAAGTTTCGCAACATTCCGGAAAGAAAATGGATGTCGTTACGGAATCTGTAAAGTTTCGTGAGATTTCGGAAAGAAAACAACCAAAAACACAAAAATGGGGGGGGGGGGGGGGTTGAACTTATCAAGATAGGGGTGTAAATAGCAATTCAAGTCTAGGCCCTTTCGGAACATTTTGGAAGTTGGGTTGCTTAAGGAGGAAGAAACTGGGCGGCAAGCTCCTCCACATTTTTGAAAAATGGTTTCCGGGGCTTCAGTGGCTTCCGTAAAATTTCTGAAAACCTTGGGTAAGCATATTTCACTTAACATTGATGAAGGGGAAGAGAAAAAAAGATGAAAATAAAATCCGAAACACTTTCGTAAGGCTTCCGTAACTTTTTCGTAAAATACGAAAAGGGGGGTGAACTTAGTAATTCGGGTGCGCTTCGAAATCTTCTTCATTAAGTCTTGGGTGGCAAGCACCTCTCTTTTTCCCTATAAATAGGGGAGGGTGGCAAGCACCTCTTCTTCGAAATCTTCTTCATTAAGTAATATTTTTAAGAATAAAAGATTGGGTAATTACCATTTTGGTTTATGAATGTGAAAATCAGTAACAATCTAGTTTCCAAAAAGAAAACAATTTTTTTATTTGGTAATTAAATGTGTAAAGAGTATAACAATTATATTCTGTTGTATAATTTAAGGACAAATTTCTTTCCAATTTTATTATTTAAAATTAAATTGATCCTTAAAATAATCTCAAGAAAGAACACAACATAATTGTTGCATTTTTTATGTGATCCAGACGAAATTAAAAAATTTATTCTTTTAACAATTAAATTGTTACTGTTTTACCCTTGAGTGACTAAATGAGTCATTTACTCATAAATTATTCTCAATAATATCAATAGACAAATAAATAGAAGGTAAAATTATTTATTTTGTTCTTATAATTTCATGATTCTTATATTTTTAGTTTCTATAGTTTGAAAGTGGTAGTTTTAGTTCATATAGTTTACATTTTAATTATGTCTAGTTTAAAAGTATTCTTTTTAGTCTTTATAGTTTGTATTTTAATTGTCTTTTTAGTCCTTATAGTTTGAAAGTGATATTTTTAGTCCCTATAATTTATATTTTAATTATCTTTTAATCCTTACTACAAAAAATATAAAAATAATTAATTACAAATTAGTTATGAATTATCAATTATTTTTATTACAAATTATTTACGAATTACTTGTTAACATTTTTGTAATTAATTGTAATTGATAATATTACTCATATTTTGATAGTAAAGACTAAAATAGAATTAAAATATAAAATATAGTGACTAAAAAGACCACTTTCAAACTATAGGGACTAAAAAAGCATTAAAATATAAATTATAAGGACTAAAAAAATCATTTTCAAAATTATAATAACTAAAAGAGAATTAAAATATAAATTATAGGACTAAAAAAACCACTTTCAAACTATAGGAACAAAAAAAAGTAAGAATCATGAAACTAAATCAAATAATTTATATAACCTAAATGAAAATAAAATTTGCTTATCTTCAAAAGTAGAAATAGAATTTCTCGTGATAAACGACTAAATGACTGTATCTATCATTCCAAGCTTTTCATAATAATTGATGGGAAATAAATTACTTTTAAAAGAAACAAAAAAAAAATTATAAATCAAAATGTCATTCTCCAAAAAGAATAATTATAAATGAAAAGCAACCTCAACTTTAAGTTTTTTCTTTTTATTTTATTATCATTTTTATGACACTCAACGGTAAGATTATGCATAATTGAATGATGCCTACCGTTTAGGTCGATCCACTGAAATGAAAATCTTCGTTATCATGCTGCTGACAAAAGTATAATAATTCATAACAATATTCTATACCAAAAAGTCATTGAGACAAGTGATTGGAGAATTTTATCTCGTAATCAAACATTAAAATTTTGATATCCTTTGGAAATAAATTTGCTACTAAAAAGACTATTTTACTTCTATAATGGCCCAACCTAGTAAAAGAGAGATTA
The DNA here is from genome assembly GCF_004193775.1 of Glycine soja. Lineage (NCBI taxonomy): Eukaryota > Viridiplantae > Streptophyta > Magnoliopsida > Fabales > Fabaceae > Glycine > Glycine soja. The sequence continues at coordinate 6,470,224 of NC_041004.1, forward strand.
GTTAGGTGCTAAGTGAAAACATCAAATAACAACTAGTTATAAACATAAAAATTATACTAGTATTCTATGTAAGGTTGGGTCCATTGTTTTGAATAATCCAAAATTGCGAAGAGTCCCATATGGGAAGCTACCAAAAAAGTGAATAAATAATTAGACGGGTCAGCATCCAAACGCGTAGAATGCAATAAAAAAATTCTTGTTCTTCAAACTAAGGTAGCCTAATTTTTCTTCCTTTCTGGTAAACCACCACCATTTCACAAAATCCAGTTGACTTATTCCATGGTTTACTCTGAACGGTGCAATAACTCTGAGTTGGTTGTGTCTCTGACCAATCTATTGTCTGCATTCTATTTTCAAAATATCCCATTCTAATCTAATTCTCTTAACCTTCCTCTGTAGTCTACACTTCTTCAACACAACTTCTACACTTTTGACCACCATCCCTTGCAAAATTTAGGAGAGTTTAAGAAGATAAAGAGTGAAGAACACGGGCCAGAAGGGTCTTGTTCATGAGTCTTTTTGGCCACCATTTGTTCCTTGGCTATTTTAGTGTTGTGTTGTGTGGTTGTCACTACGAGTAGACACCAATGAGAATTACATTAGTTTCAGCGCTTTCTTTCTTTCTCTGTCACTTGATATATCTTAGTATCTACATTTCTGTCACTGCTGGGAAATGTCTCGAGGATCAACAATTGCTGCTGTTTCAACTGAAGAGCAACCTCACATTCAACCCTGAAAATTCCAGCAAACTCAGGTTGTGGAATCAAAGCGTTGAGTGCTGTGATTGGAGCGGTGTAAGCTGTGATGATGAGGGACGTGTCATTGGCCTTGACCTGGGTGGAGAATTCATCAGTGGTGGATTTGATGATTCAAGTGTTATTTTCAGTCTTCAACATCTCCAGGAATTGAATTTGGCTTCTAATAATTTCAATTCTATCATCCCATCTGGATTTAACAAGTTGGACAAGTTGACTTATCTGAATTTGTCATATGCGGGCTTTGTGGGGCAGATTCCAATAGAGATTTCTCAGCTGACAAGGTTGGTTACCCTTGATATTTCTTGTCTTTCCTACTTAACTGGGCAAGAGCTGAAACTAGAGAACCCAAATCTACAAAAGCTTGTCCAAAATCTCACCAGTATTAGGCAACTGTATCTGGATGGTGTAAGTATAAAAGTTCCAGGACATGAATGGTGCAGTGCCTTCTTGTTGCTGCGTGACCTGCAAGAACTTAGCATGTCACATTGCAATCTCTCAGGACCTTTGGATCCTTCCCTGGCAACTCTTAAGAATTTATCAGTCATTGTTCTTGATCAAAACAATTTATCATCCCCCGTGCCAGACACATTTTCCCATTTGAAAAATCTGACCATCTTAAGTCTTGTTTATTGTGGGTTGCATGGAACATTTCCACAGGGGATATTCAGCATTGGATCATTGTCAGTCATTAACATATCGTTCAACTATAATCTCCAAGGTTTCTTTCCAGACTTCCCACGGAATGGATCTCTTCAGATTTTAAGAGTAAGTAACACAAGCTTCTCTGGAGCATTTCCAAACTCTATTGGTAACATGAGGAACTTATTTGAATTGGATTTTTCCTATTGTCAATTTAATGGAACACTTCCCAATTCACTGTCAAACCTCACAGAACTCAGTTACCTGGACTTGTCATTTAACAACTTCACAGGTCAAATGCCATCACTTGGTAGGGCAAAAAATCTCACGCACTTGGACCTTTCTCATAATGGTTTGAGTGGTGCAATTCCATCATCTCACTTTGAAGGACTGGATAATCTTGTCAGCATTGGCTTGGGTTATAACTCAATCAATGGGAGCATTCCTTCATCTCTTTTTACACTCACACGGCTGCAAAGGATTCTGCTTTCCCACAATCAGTTTGGTCAACTAGATGAAGTCACAATTGTGTCTTCTTCTAAATTAAACACCCTTCATTTAAGTAGCAATCGTCTTTCAGGGTCATTTCCAACATTTATATTCCAGCTCGGAGCACTCTCTATCCTCCAACTTTCTTCAAACAAGTTCAATGGATCAATGCATCTAGATAACATTTTGGTTCTCAGAAATTTAGCTACACTAGACTTTTCATACAGCAACTTATCAGTCAAAGTGAATGTTACAAATGTTGGCTCACTTCCTTTCCCAGCATTAACAATCTAAAATTGGCATCCTGCAACTTGAAAACTTTCCCTGGTTTCTTGAGGAATCAGTCCAGATTAACCACTCTAGATCTCTCAGATAACCATATCCAAGGGACAGTGCCCAACTGGTTTTGGAAACTACAGATTCTTGAAAGCCTTGATATTTCTCATAATTTGTTGACTCATTTGGAAGGACCTTTGCAGAATCTTTCTTCCCATTTGATTTACCTTGACCTTCATCAGAATAAACTTCAGGGGCCAATACCTGCTTTTTCTGGAAATACGTTGTATTTGGATTTTTCAAGCAACAATTTTAGCTCTATTATCCCACGAGACTTTGGTAATTACATGTCTTTCACATTTTTTCTCTCTCTCTCAAACAATACTTTGAGTGGCAGCATCCCTGATTCCCTCTGCAATGCTTTATATCTTAAAGTGCTTGACCTTTCCAATAATAACATTTCTGGAACAATTCCCTCATGCTTAATGATGATGAGTGGCACTCTTGAGGTATTAAATCTGAAGAACAACAATCTCTCAAGCCCTATTCCTAATACAGTCACAGTTTCTTGTGGTTTGTGAACTTTAAATCTTCATGGAAATCAATTAGATGGGCCAATTCCAAAGTCTCTTACTTATTGCTCAAAGTTAGAGGTATTGGACCTTGGATCAAATCAAATCACAGGTGGCTTTCCATGCTTCTTAAAAGAAATACCCAGGCTTCGTGTCTTGGTTTTGAGGAACAACAAATTTCAAGGTTCCCCAAAATGTTTGAAAGTCAATATGACTTGGGAGATGCTTCAAATTGTAGACATTGCTTTTAACAATTTTAGTGGCAAACTGCCAAGAGAATATTTTACAACCTGGAAAAGAAATATAAAGGGTAACAAAGAGGAAGCTGGGTTAAAGTTCATAGAGAAACAAATTACATCCTTTAGTGGTGGTTTATATTATCAAGATAGTATCACAGTTATCAGTAAAGGTCAAAAAATGGAGTTGGTTAAAATTTTGACAATTTTCACATCCATTGATTTCTCGTCTAACCATTTTGATGGACCTATACCAGAGGAGTTAATGGATTGGAAAGAACTCCGTGTCCTTAATTTGTCAAACAATGCTTTGTCTGGTAAAATCCCATCATCCATAGGTAACATGAGCCAACTAGAGTCCTTGGACCTTTCACAAAACTCTGAGTGGAGAAATTCCAGTGCAGCTTGCAAGTTTGTCATTCCTTTCATATTTAAATCTCTCCTTCAATCATTTGAAGGGGAAGATCCCAACAAGTACCCAACTTCAATCATTTCCAGCTTCTTCTTTTGAAGGCAATGATTGACTATACGGTCCTCCATTGACTAAAAATCCAGATCATAAAGAGCAAGAGGTGATGCCACAACAAGAATGTGGAAGGTTAGCGTGTACTATTGATTGGAATTTTATTAGTGTTGAATTGGGATTGATTTTCGGCCACGGAGTTATTTTTGGTCCACTCTTAATTTGGAAGCAATGGAGGTTATGGTATTGGCAACTTGTGCACAAAATTCTTTGTCAGATCTTCCCTCAGGTGTATCTTGAATATGTAACTTGGAGAGGACAAACATACGAAGCTTTAAGGTGGAGGCATTAGTAATTAATATCATGTTTGCAAGTAAGTGAAATCTAGACACAATATTCTTTCTAAATGTTTCCTTTTCCGAATTTGATAGTTGATTTGGTTCTATGCCTTGATGCCTAAAAGATAAATTTGCAAGGAATATGTATCGGAAACTTGAAAATATATTATATATGCTACGTTTTAGTCACTACTATGATAAAGTAATTTTGTCTCTTCATAAATCATAGCTATTAATTGATATGATTAAATGAGTAGTTTCTGATATACTTGTTAAATGTTCTTGTAAAATAAATATTTATCTATCTGTAGTATATAAAGTTAGCAAATGTAGTACAATGAGACATATCAACAACATAAAAAAAATTCCATTATTGTATCATTGATATTGGTAATTTGTTAAGTTCTCCAAAAACTCTTTTTTTTTTCTCATCCACTTTATCAAATGTTTAATGCATATTTGAGAGAGCTTTTATGAATATAAAGTTACAATATTAGTCGCATTGTCCTTAAACTATCTTTTTTTGTGATGTTCAATTACATTTATTTTGGGTAACAAATCAATGAGTACAGGACCACTTCCAATGATTATAATTATATTTTCTCCATATATAGTTTCAATCTCATTCTCTATTCTTGTGTTTTGTATTCCAGGATTAACAAATAAGATAAGTGCTGGTGGAAACAGTTTCTGGCCGGTAACATTGTCGTAATTTGTTCAAGGTCATATGTGGAGTAATCATAACTCTTTCTGTATCAATATGTTTCAACTATGCAGTTTGTTTGTTTTATATTTTGTACTCATTCAGTATTCCTAAATCTGATGTGAGAAATGAAAGAATGGAAATGGCTTTGTTTATATATATATATATATATATATATTAGTATTATATTTATTTTTACAATTGTGATTATTTACGTTGCATTTATAGATAGAAAAACATGGTTAGGATTTAATTTCAACTTTTTTGGCTGTGCATATGATTGCATTAAGGAGCGAAAGACCCAACCACTTGAATTGAATCAACCATTATTGCTGGATTTAATTTCAATTAGTTTATAAAAGTCATGGTTTGATCAACTTTGTAAAATTGTCGTTAACAAAATTATAAGTGAAATGAAAGAAATGATTTTAAAAAATATTAGAATATGATAATTGTAATTCGAATTTCTATGAACAAGTTTCTTTGGTAAATAGTCATTCTTATTCCTAAATATGTAATTCACCGATAAATATGTCTTACAAAATGAAAATACAAAATTTAGTTTCCCAAAAGTGTAAAAAGTGTGACTAATATATTTTGTCATTAACTTCATTTCTGTCCGTCACCATTAATAAAATAGCATATGTGATACAGAGGGACAAATTTATTACTGAAATGATTTTGTCAACGTAGTCATAACTAATGTCAACACGGAAATATATTGTCATATATTTTTTTTTTACTTTTGCTTTCCCACTCAGCTGACAAATGCATCTTTGATAAAATTTGGTCATGAAAGTGTAAAAAATGTAATAAATATATTTGATCGTTAATAATAAATTATGACTAACTATTACAATTTGAAAAAATTTATAATGATTGCAATAAATTTTTTTTAACAAATTAAATTGAGTCTAAAAGAAAAAAGAATACCCGTTTTATAAATTATAAATAATTTTTTACACTCTCATGCTTGATGAAAGGCTCAAGTAAAAAATGCTTATTGTAAAGCATTATGGTTAAATTAGATCATGAATAATTTTTAGGAAAAATTGAAATGATACTTTTAGTTTGTAAAAGACACTCACCTCCTTTGGAATAATTTTTTTTAGGTTATGATTTTTTAAATGATCAGTCAATAAAAAAATAATTTTGTATGATTTAAAAAAATAATTTAAAAATTAACAAACTTTTATTATTATAATTTGGAATTTGATATCATTATATATACTAATAGACATTCATATTTTATGATTTTTTTAAAAACAATTAAATACTCGTACATACTAGTTTTACATGAATTTTTTTGTTCATAATTTATCATTAGCATCCAGATATATTTATCGTATTTTTATTCTTTCAAAGATTAAATTTTGTATTTTTATCTTTCAGGGATGTATTTGTGGATTAGGGAAAGAAAAGTAAAAAAATATTATATAATAAATATGTCCATATGCTAACAATTAAAGATGATCAAACTGACAACAAGTGTAAAGACCTCACCAATGTTACCATAAAAACCTATTTTGAACTTCCTCAAGCTAGATTATCAAACATATCACTTTATATATATATATATATATATATATATATATATATATATATATATAGTCTTGTTTATCTTTCTCTCTTAAGTGTCAAATAGCATTTTGGTGTCCAAAAATCATTTTTTGTTTTCTGAAGAAGACTTTATATATGCAAATGTTTTGAAAATGCCTAACAAATATTTTTGCCCCCCTAATGAAGGTCAAGCTGAAAGGTATTAAGAATAATTGTGAACAAAAAAATTCCCAAGCTAAAAACTTTGGATATTTCGCACTTGGTTATATTAAAAGTATCTTAGATGAATTATTGTGGCTTTGGATATTTCGCACTTGGTTATTTTATGTTGCTATGGATGATTAGCTTTTGGTTATTTTGTGATGCTTGCTTTGGATTTTGTGGCTTCGTTATTTTGTCTAGTCTTTTCGACTTTTTTATGTTGTCAAAGGGGGAGAGATCGAAACTCAAGATAGAATATCTTTTAATCATATTTGTGACACCCTCTACCCTTATAATTATAACTACCTAACTAAATAAATCATACAATTTTTTTTAAAGTTTATAAATGCATAATAATAAAAGAAGAAAAAAAATACAAAATTAATTAATAATAATAATTTTTTTAACACATTTAATTTAAATCAATTCAAAAGGATAAAAGGTTCACATCCACTTAGAGAAAACGTAATAGAATTTTTTTTTAAAAAAATAAAAGGTAAAATTATTCCGGCTCAAAACAAGGCCGTCCACTCTAAATAAATAATAAAAAAAAGCTAAAGTAGAAAAGTATAATGCAATTATATCATTCAGTAAATCATAATATGCAAAAATCATAATATGCAAAGTAAAATCCTATGCCCCAATTGTCACACTTATCAGAACATATCCCTATCACATACTAAGTCTCTCCATCTCTAGCATGTGACTCATCATATGAAGGCTCATCTGAAACAAAGTGGCAATCAGCCCAAACACAAACACACACCGGGAGTAAGTTATCACATTCGTATATAATAAAACATTAGAGCATGTGAAACATATAATACTTAAAGCTGAATTTATATAAATAACATTACCGCACAACATCGCACACATTATTCACACCCATTCAAGTTCACACACTCCATAAAATAGCATCAACCACAATTGTTAACTCAATGAAATTCAAATACAAGCGTTATGCAACAATTATACTAAGACTCAAGCCTATATGCAATGTGGTACCATGTTAGTGAAAAATAACACTGGGGCACTTAGGAGTACATGACAAGACACACCACACAATGGGTATATTCGGTCACTCTCACTAAGTAACATCATAAGGTGATCAGTCAGGGTTACTCTGTTTTGCGAGAATGCCTCAACCACATGGGCTTAAAGGAGCACTCAAACCGAATATCTTTACCCCCAAGGCCTAGACTCCGAAGAATCCATTTGGGCCACTGTTTATGAGTTATATAATACCCACGACCTCAGTGTTATATTTCAAACATATTTAACAATTGCGCTACAGTTTAACCCTTCAGGATCCTAACTAGGAATCCTAAAAATTTCCTTTAACACTGCGCATAAAAGTTCTCTCAAAGTAAACACTGGTCGGGTTACTGTATAACTCATAACTCACAAGACAAGTAATATCACTACAAATATCAGTCACACACTCATTCACAACCATATTTCATGTCTACAGTTTAACATTTCACATTTTAACTAATTACAAAATATACTCAGCAATTAAATAACAATGTATCATAATACTAATAATATACAATATTTAATTTCAAGACTTATAAACAAATAACTATAAAAATACACGTGAAACATATATATATATATATATATATATATATATTATATTAAAAAATTATATATATATATATATATATATATATATATATATATATATATATATATATATATATCAAATGTATTAAGTATATATTAATATAAAATAATCACAAAAATATCAAACATATCATTAAGTAAATACAAATTATATATAACAATAAAATATATACTCATATTGATTTATATGAACAACATGTATACCCATATTCTAAACATTTTTCAACTAAGTTACCAACATCAAGAAAATGCCTAATTACAAGGTGAATACAACTTTAGTTAATTTCTTTAAACGATTTTAGCCAATTCAATTATCCAACAATCCCTACACATAGGAATTTCATGACGAAAAATCACCCACGTGAAATAAAATATAAAGTTTGTGAAATAAGAGAATCAATATATATGTACACGTATACACTGCGGTGTGGAAAAATAAAAAAAAAGGATAAGATTGAAAGGCCAACATATCTGGTATAAACAAAATCACCACCACACAATTTTTATGCTAATTATAAAGAATTCTAATTCCTAAGGTACACACCAAACACAGAAACACATCAATTCTACAACAAACTCGCATCAGAACACCAAATAGTTCATCAAACACACTCAATCCACGATTAAACATGAAAACATAACTAAACTTCATAAACACCCAAAAATAATCCAAAAATTGATCATCTAGGGATCCCTACACATGTTCATTCTAATCCCCAAGCGTGAGTAACTCATCCCTTACCTCGATGTAGTCGCTTAAATGTTCTTCGTTAGCAATCGCGGCGTCTCTGGTGCTCTCTAGAGCTCCTCCTCTGGTTGCTCTGTTAGGGTTCTTGTGCGTCAGAAAAGAAGAAAGGGACAAAATGTGTTTTCTAAAAGCTGCTCTAGGTTAACATTTGGTTTATATAATGGGAATTTATGACCTAATTATTATTATTATTATTATTATTATTATTATTATTATTATTTTACTTATTTATTTATTTATTAATTTCTTATTTACTTATTAAAAGTTACGACTGTTACAATATTAGTTGCCATCATCAAAAGAGGGGAGAATGTGATTGCATTTGCTGTATAAAGGTTCGAGATATTCTGCTCCCACGAACACAAAGTTCGAGATCATCATAGGATCCAAACACAAATAGCACACAGAGAGTGAGTTATCACATTCTTGACTAATGGAGAGAAGCAAGACAACATCTAGGTATAAATATCATATAAACAAAATGAAACTTACTCAAACATAGCTCACGTCATTTCACCATTTTGTTGCCCAACATCACATCACAACACAACATGTCTCATTCATTTTCATAATATTCACGTACTCAAGGATTAAAACACAATATTACAAAGTCAATCAATATCAATCAATACACAAGCGTTATGCAACATATACACTAAGACTCAATCCTATATGCAATGTGGAACCATGTCAGTGAAAAACCTCGTCGGGCACCTAAGAATACATGACAAGACAAACCACACACTAGTAAGTTAGGTCACTCTCACTAGGTAAAATCATAGGGAAACCAGTCAGGGTCACGCTATTTTGCGAGAATGCTCCAATCATATGGGATCAACATAGGCTTAAAAGAGCATTCAAACCGAGTGTATTTACCACCAAGGCCTACACTCCGAAGAGTCCACTGGGGCCTTTCCCTCCTGATTCAGGTCCAACCCAGAAAACATTTTAGCACACAAACTATGTCTATGAACTGTACAAAACACATGACTCCTCAATTGTTCTCAAAATAGTTTTATCTCGTTGCGCTTGTGATTAAACTCGTTGGGAACCCACAATGGTTTCCATCACAATACTCGTCGCCCATTAACTCGTCGCCCTTAAAGAGTCTTAGCATTAACTCGTCGCCCTTAAAAGGACATAACATTAACTTGTCGCCCTTAAAGGGTCTTATAGTCGTGTGATTGTACAATTCATAGTTCACAATTCAATGCACACAATATCTCAATGCACATATATATCTCAATCCCATACATACTCAATTTATCACATACACCCGATCTCAATCACAATGGTATAATCTCAATTTAACATGTTATCACAACTCCTGAATCATATACACTTTACCTATGAACTATGCAATACACACAACTACTCAATTATTTTCAAAATCATTTTAACTCGTCAGGTTCCCGCAGTGGATCCCATCACAATACTCGTCGCCCTTAAAGGGTTTTACAATTGTGTGATTGCACAGTTCATAGCTTACAACTTAATACACACATTTCAATACACATTTATTTCACCATTCATCACAGGTTCAATTTATTATATACTCACAATTTGAATCACCATTTCACAATCTCAATATAACAATTTATACAAAAGGTTTATCACAACTTGGGGAGTATAACCCCTAAAATAATTTCACACAATTATATCAAAATCAATTAATCCAAATTATAGGTATAAAAAAGTGAAAACACCAATAACACTCAATTTTATCAACCAATTAGCATCAGAACATCAATGTTGTATTTATAATCATAAAGGAAAAAAATTATAATTCAATAAACATCTAAAAATAAACCCCAATTTAATCCTCAAAGGATCCCTACACATGTTCATTCTAACCTCAATTGCGATAAACTCATCCCTTACCTCTAAGTGGGCTCACGTGTGCATTGTGACAACAATAGCGGCATCTCTAACGGTTTCCTGAGATTCTTCAAGTTTTTCCTTCGATTGCTCTGATAGGGTTCCCAAACGTTAGAGAGAAGAAGGGATTAAGACCTCCATTTTGTACTACTTCGTGCGATTCATTTTTCGCTCTCCTTGAACATTATTTTGTGAATCCCAACGGTGAAGGTATGAGGAGTTGAATCGCGAACCACATATCAAAATTTCACAACAATCCAACGGTTAACAAGTCCGAGACCGTAGTTTTTCTAAGGCAGTTTTGGGTTTTTGCAGGAAAAGAAAAAGTTGCGAACCTAGTGCTCAAATTTCATGATAATCCAATGGTGAATACGTTCGAGATTGTTGTTTTTCTAAAACAGGTTTGGTGGTATGCGAGAAAATGAGAGGGTTTTAAGAGGAGGAGAAGGGAAAACGAAAGTGAGAGAGAGAAGAGGCGTAGAGAGTATCGTTAGTCTCAAAACTGACATAATATGCCCTTATTTATAGCTAGGGTACTCATAGCATATTATTTACTCTATTTATTTATTTTATTATATTATAAAAATGAACTCTATTTTATTTTCTATCAAATGAATAAATCAAATATATTTTTTTTCTTCAAACCATTATTTTAATACAACTATTTTTCTTTATTTATTTAATTATAAAAACTTCATCATTTTCTAAAACTTTATTTATTTATTTTTTTTACTAAAAAGTATTTTTAATTTATTTACAAAAAATGGGATGTTACATCTGTAATCGATTACCAGTGAGAAAATTTTAAAAATAACTTTGAAAAGTCATATCCTTTCATGAGTGTTTGAAAAGCCACCAAAGACTTATAAATATGTGACCTGTGTTTGAAAATCTTTAGAGTTTTTCAGAACTTCATTGTCTTATTCTCTCAAAAACAAACCTTTGGTCTAACACTTGCAAATCAATTAAGGATTCTTCTAAGTTCTTCAAGTTGTATTATTCTTCTCTTAAAGAGAGAAAAAAAACTTCTGTACTTGAAAAGAAAATTGTTGTTGTAATCAAGAGGCAGTGAGTCTCTTGATTTGTAAGTTTTTTCCGAACACAAGAGAAATGTATCCCTAGGTGGTTCAGAAGTTGTAAAAGAATTTACACGAATAGTGGAAATCTCAAGTGAATTGCTTGAGGACTAAACGTAGGCATAGGAAGTGACCGAACCAGTATAAACTAAGTTTGTAATTCTCTCTTCCTTGATCTCATTTACATTATCGGAGTTTAATTTTATCTTGCACATTAAAAGAGCATCAAATAAATTGGTCATTGCTTCTTTTTTTGCATATTAAGTCTGCGTATATCTTTTAAAGAGAGAATTAAAATTTGTTAGGGAAAAATTTTGAAACTTAATCACCCCCCTCTTAAGTTATTGAGGCCACTTGTTTAACACGAGACTCGCTGGAATCTCGCTAGAGAACTGGTTGTAGGAAAGGTTTATCAACTAAAACTGAGAGAGGTTTGCAATGGAGCTCAGAATCTCGTCAAAGAAAGTGTTTGACGAGATGTTGAGGGCTCTGAGGCTGAGGGGGAGTTCGTCAAGGATGTTGCCAAAGATGTGGTTTTGCACGGTGCCAAGAATCTGAAGGCCGATGAGGTTTGCGATCTCCGTCAGAATCTAAACACATGAGCATGCATTTGGATAGTGATGAAGGAATGGTGTCATTGAAGGAGTTTGAACAGAGGCTTGTCTTATGCAGCATGTGCAACTCAAAGATACACCCACTGAGTGTGCCACTGAGTTGAAGACGAGTCAGATGCAGCTCCGTGACAAGGTTCTTTGTGATCTTTTCTTCTCGTTTTGTATCATTCTTTTGGGGTTTTGTATCATTCTTCTGGGGTTTTGTGTCTTTTTTCCTTTTTCTCAGCAACAAAAACTTGAAGGTTAGATTATTTGGTGAATTTGTATACGCATTCATTGAGGTGAGTTTTGGTCTTTAAATCTAGAAAAGGAAACACCGTGCAAGACCTACTCTACTCTCCCCCTACCTTTTCCTTTTCTTTTTCTTTGAAATTAAAAAATTGTTAGAAGGTTGTGCAAAATAATTTGGTTGTTTAAAGATTTTTCTTTGTGTTTAATTATTGTTTCGCAGATATGAGTTGGCTGAAGAGTGAGTTGACCACGACGATACGAAACTTCATTCACATAGTTTTTACTAACTTATAAGAAGGGCAAATCATTCGAAAGTCTTGAAATCTGCTAGGCTTCCGATATTAATTATATTCATTAATTGTTAGTCAAAAGAAAATGAGACTTATTAATTAACTCCTGAGAGTTATTTTCTATCCCATTAATGGGGCAAGACTTTAGAAGTTACAACTCGACAATTCACGACAACTGATCAATTAAAATAATTGATTGACTAGTTTTGGACGTGTGGAATGCTCTTGGGTAGAACGTAATTTTGTAGGGTTGAACAACTTCTAAAATGGTTTCATGGCAAAGTATAAGAACACGTACAATTTCCTGAGCTACGTTTATAATCTCTGTTAAAAGTACAAAGAGTACCAATCTTTGCATATATTTATAACTGTGCACAGTTATGTTTTACTATACTAACTAGAGGATACTTAAAACCAATTCCATCTAATACATAATTCTTAACCAATATTATAACAATGATAATTCCAAAAAAGGAAAAAATAATGCTTAGAAAGTAACCTTGATATCCATATTAATTAAGGACAAAAGCTCAAAAAGTTAAAAATGCGAAGTCTAAATGGAAAACGGGGGTCATTAGAAAGTAGTCCTTATTTTTTTTCTCTTGCATAAATTTAAATGCTATTAAGTACACGGATTTCTTTAGAAAAATATAGAAGTCTGTAATATAGTTAATAGTATTAAAACATTGACTACAATTTTCCTACATTTTAAACTTCAACTTGTAATGACAGTTGTCACTCAAACAAAACGACAGATCTGCAAATCCAGAGTCTCGACACGGTTGAGGTGGAATTTTTGTTCAGTTGAGGAATTGAAGTTTGGTTATTGTGGAATTTTTGTATGAGCAGATTTTATTTTTTCTTTGAGCACTTTCCAGTTTCGGTCGAATCCCTGGATGATGGTGGGATGAGGTCCCTGCGTTCATTTTTTACACGCCTATGAATCTAAGTTTACGGTTGATTTTGGCGGTTGGAATTCGACACCCAAAGGGTTAATATGGTATATTCACAATATTTTATAACCATTTTTTATGTATAAAATTAATACCTTGGTTGCCCCTCTCAAATCTCGACCATCCGATTATTTATTCAGGGCACGGCGAGGATGGGAATATGGTAAAAAAATCCCCTACCATGTCCCGTTGACATCCCCAGTTAGAATGGCTATTTATGCCCGCATAACATTTGTCTGAAGCTCCATTCTTCTTAGACAATAATTTCCTTTCATCTCTTCCATGTCTTCTTTCCCCCGTTACGACTTCGATCTCCATGATGATGAGATGGAGATGGACTTTCTGCGTGAACGGTATCAGGAGGACAACAGAAACTATGATGTGTTTTTGAGTTTCAGAGGGGAAGACACGCGTGCTTCTTTCACTTCACATCTCTATACCGCTCTTCACAACGAGGGAATCTTTGTTTTCAAGGATGATGAGACACTTCCAAGGGGAAATAAAATTTCACCCTCGCTGCGGTTAGCAAAAACATTTATAAGCCTTTAGATTTTTACTGGACATTGTTTCTAAAAATAACATTTATGAAATTCATATCATGTATGAAGAGGGGAAATGAAGCTTGCCCATGAGATAAACCTCCTCGTGAAGCATTGGAGGGAGGCACATTGGGAGCTTTATGGCATCTCAGGGGGTGTAGTCTTAAATTCCTTGTAATTTACAAACTTTCTGCTTTCATTTCTTACTGAACTTTGTCTCTAGAAATCAAGTTTATGAAATTCATAACATGTATCAAGTGTTGAAGAGGGGATCAGAAAAGATTTTGAGGTACATGTATCAAGTGTTGAAGAGGTGATCAGAAGAGATTTTGAGCTCCTTGTAATTCATTGGACGGAAGCACTTCATGAGGCTGCTGCCATCTTGAGGTTTGTAGTCCTAAATCCAACTTAATTTAAACACTTCGCGCTTTCTCAATATTTTTACCGGACATCGTTATTACACATATATTAGTTTGTTACTGGTTCATGGGTTTATTTGTTTGTTATAACCTATAAACCTATTATACAAAGCAATTCTATCCACTTTGCTGTGTTGATCAATAAAAGAATTAGCCATTTCTTATTCTTGAACCGTTTCATGGTATCACACTATCACTTTTAGAGCTCCTTTTTGGAACTCTGTGGTGCATAGTCTTTGAAAATGCCTCCTTGCAACAATTTGAATGTGAATAATCCCCCTTCTACTCTGAATCCTGTACAAGAGCCTATGAGCCTTTTCTATGCCAATCCAAATGAAAATCCTGCAGCATCAATCGTTTCTTCTCCATTGACTGGTACGAATCACCACAAGTGGGCTCAAGCGATGCAGTAAGCGTTGATTACAAAGAAATTTGTTGATGGAAGCATCGGAAAACCTGATCGGTGTGATCCGATTTACGAAACACGGGAAAGATGCAACAATAGTTTCTACTTTCCTGGATTATGATCTTTGATGCTAGGAGGAACTTGCGAGAAAGATTCTGATACTGAATCAGGATCCGAGACCAAATATGTGCGATGTACTCTCTATCTAGACTTGCAGAACCCAACCAATACCTCAGTGTCGTGCATAAACTTTGCTCCCAACACCCCGTGTCTCTCTCTATCCCTCACCTGAATATGCGTGTGATCCACCCTATAACCTCAGGGCATGCATGCGACCACGATAAACTAGAACTGTGAACTGTTGCGCTACCTCCACCCTCCACCTTGTTGGGTTGAGTTTCTGAATTTTATTCCCATTGACAAATTATTTACCCAATTTTTTCATTGCTTGTTGCAATTTAGTGAATGGTCATTGGAATTGAACATCATTTGAGACATACGAGATTTATTGATTTTGAAGATTGCTAATAGATGGTTGAGATTTAGGCAAATGAAAGTTGTGAATTAGAAGCAAGCATTTTGAACGAAATATTTGCAGATTGTCGCTCTGGTTGATATTGGAAGTTGTTGGGGTTTGGGGCGTTTGCATACTATTGCGATGGTGGTTGTGTCATAGTGAAAGTTTTTGTGGTCGGTGGCGATTGTGACGGCAGAAGCACTTGTGAAGGTGAAGAGGACCAAAAGGGTGGCAATGAGTAGGAGCATATTGGGGTTTAGGCTCAACAGAGAAAAGGGTAGCAGATTGGGAAAAGAAAGAAAAAAAAGAAAATTTTTTAACATGCAAAACAATGTCATTTTTTTTTCACGTGTAATCCTAGTCAGACAAAAATCACACATGACACCATGCATGGCATGCTTGCGTGGTCGGATAGCGACCACGTAGGCAGATAACGATTTTGGACTAATGGTAGGGACTTTAGACAAAAAATTTCAAATATTAAGGAATTGATTCGAAGGAAAAATTTATTAAGGACCAAACAAAAAAAATGGTATTTATCAGGGACCAAAAACATATTTAAACTTTTTATTTATCAACTAATTATTTATTAGATGTTAAACAATTATGTAAAAAAAAAAATCGAACCCCCACCCCCTTTAATGCAATCCTGGATCCATCCCTGCCAATGGGTGTACAAAATTAAGAGGAAAACGGATGGATCTATTGAGAGCTAGGTTCAAGGCTCAATTGGTGGCCAAAGGTTAATTACAACCAAATTAAGGGTGTGATTACTTTA
This sequence comes from Glycine soja, assembly GCF_004193775.1. Lineage (NCBI taxonomy): Eukaryota > Viridiplantae > Streptophyta > Magnoliopsida > Fabales > Fabaceae > Glycine > Glycine soja. The sequence goes on from NC_041004.1 coordinate 6,486,534, forward strand.
ATACTTTCTCTCCAATGGCAAAGTTAACCATAATCCGAATTCGAACCTTTGGCTTTGGCATCTATCAACAATTGGTTCATTCACCAATTGGATGTCAATAATGCATTTCTCCATGGGAATTTGAAGGAAGATGTGTATGTGCAAGTGCCTCAACTGTCAGGAAAGAATAAGGTTTGCAAGCTTGTTAAGTAACTCTATGGACTTAAACTAGCTAGCTGCAAATGGTATGAGAAGTTGAATTTCTTGCTTCTCCAACTTGGGTTTCAACATTCTATAATTGATCACTCCTTTTTTATCCATCACACAGTTGATTCCCTTACTACTCCTGTATGTAGATGACCAATGTTGTTAATGGCGGATGGCGGTTCATGGCGGAAAGTCAAAAATCCGCCATAAAAATATGGCGGATGGCGTAGCGGAAAATGGCGGATGTCATGGCGGACACAAAAAAAAAAAACATATATATAAACTCATTGAAATTGAAAAAAACAAAGGATTGCATTCAAATAAACTAAAAAAGTTTCATAAGTTCATACAATAATCAAGTACCAACACCAAATAAACTCATTAAAGAGTTCAAAATAAGAAAATGATAAAAACATAATGCAAAGTGCAAAGTGAAGGTTGAGGCTCTAATCATCTTCTCCAATCCCAACATAATCATCTTCGTTGTTATCATATGGTAATGGAGCATCTCCCTCTCCCTCTTCCCCATCAGACGCCTCAAAATTGACCATGATTTCTTCTTCTTCAGATTCAACATCAATATTCTCCTCAACATCTAGATCCTCATCATTTTCTTGGACTGCTTTTTGCTTCCTTGATGAAGATCCAACAACCATTGCCTGTTTTTTAGAAGTTTGGGCAGCAGCAACACTTGTTTTTTGCTTTTTCCGCCTAGTATACATCCTACACTCTCCAACCCCCGAAGCCTGATACACAGTTGCCCAATTTAGAGCATCATCATCTTCAAATACCAAATCATTTCCAGCATCATTATCATCATCTTGATCCATCTCTCCCACGAGCCATTCATTGCATACATCAATATCATTAAGAGAAATTGGATCAATTTCATCTCTTGCATTATATCTTTGCTTCAATTGTTGGTTGTATTTGACAAACACCAAATCATGCAACCTCTTGTGCTCAAGCCTATTTCTTTTTTTGGAATGAATCTACAACATAACAAATAAATGTTGATTTCAATCTCAAATATACTCCAAATATAACTTGATCATCAAAATTAAATAAAATTAAAAAGTATAGTTAGAGTTTTGTCACAATTACTTGCTCAAACACACTCCAATTTCTTTCACATCCTGAAGCACTGCAAGTCAAACTCAAAATCTTAATAGCCAGCTTCTGCAAATTTGGAGTTTGTGACCCAAACATTCGCCACCAATATGCTGCAATACCAATTACCAACCAAGAGCATAACTTAGAATTCTGAATTCTAACACTAATACATAAAAAAAATAGTATGATAAAAGTTTCTTACTAGGAGAATGGGTTTTCCTTTGAGCCATTGCAAAGTCGGAACCAAAGTGGTCAGCACCAATCTTGTAAAGATGCAACTCGGTTAGAATTTTCTGTTGCACATCAAATTGTGGAATCAACTTCTTAATGCACTCAAACAAACCATTGGTGACCTCAAAATCAAACTCCAAGTCAGTGTTGTCATAAAAGAACTCTGGATTTAAAAAGTGGGCAGCTGCATGCAATGGCCTATGAAGCTGACAATTCCATCTTTTATCAATGATTTCAAACACATCTTTGTACTTGCTTTCATTGTTGTTGAAAGACTTCATAATTGTTTCTTTTGCCTTGTCCATTGCTTCATAAATATAGCCCATGGCTGGTTTCCTTTCACCATCCACAAGACGAAGCACTTTCACAAGTGGAGCCATGACTTTAAGAGTGTAAACCACACTATTCCAAAAAGAAGGCATGAGCACTACCTTTGCAGCTTCTTTTCCCTTAGGCTCCTTAGATAGCTTGTTCAAGGTCCATTCATCAGAAGTAAACATCTTTCTAATATTGGCTTTCTCTTTGTGAAGCCTTTCCAAGGTTAGATAAGAAGTGGCAAATCTAGTAATAGCATGTCTCACCAATTCCCTCTTGTTTGTAAAATTTCTCAACAAACTTAAGGTACTAGAATGGGCATAGATAAACCCAACTAGATTAATTGCCCTTCTAATGGTCTTCCTTATCAAGGGAAGCTTCCCAATATCTTCAAGCATCAAATCAATACAATGAGCTGCACAAGGAGTCCAATAAATATGTTTCCTTTTCTCCTCCAACAACTTACCCGCTAAAACATAGTTGCTCCCATTATCGGTTACAACTTGAACAACATTCTCTTCTCCAACTTCCTCCACAATGGCATCAAGCAACTCAAAAAGCTTTTCACCTGTCTTCACAAAATCAGAGCCATCAACAGACTTCAAAAACATGGTACCAGCTTGAGAGTTAATCAAAAAATTAATGATGCATCTTTGTTTCTGATCAGTCCATGCATCGGACATAATAGTACAACCATACTTGACCCATTGCTCCCTATGGCCTTTCATCAAATTTTCAGTATATTCAACTTCCTTCTTCAAGAGTGGAACTCTGATGTCATGATAGCTAGGAATGGGCAAATGTGGCCCATATTGACCAATGGCTGCAACCATGTTCTCAAAGCTTTTCAATTTAATGAGGTTGAATGACAAACCTGCTTGGTACCAAAAGCGAGCAATATGTTGATGCACCTTCAATACTTCATTCTTATCCATTGACTCTCTTATGTTCATTTGCCTCAGCATCTCCATTTTTCTCCGATTGATTGCATTTTCTGGATTCTTACAGAATTTGTCCATTGGTCCTTTTTTAGTCCCACACTTTGTCTTTGCACTTGCAGCAGCATTACAAGAATCCGCAAACTCATCTTCTTCACTTCCATCACATCCAATCGGTTCACCAAATTCAAAATCTCTTATATTTGCCATATTACCACTGCCAGAAGTACTGTAAGTGGTCCCGCTTTTTTTTGTAGCCATATATTCCTTCAACTCTTCAACTACATTTGGGGGAGTTTTCTTGCAAGCTGCAACGTTGCCCGACTTCCCAATCAGGTGTTGTTTGGCTCGGGTTATTCCTCCCTTAGTGATTTTTCCACAAAAATTACAAACAATGGTGTTTGTATCTCCTTCCACTAGTGAATGGCAATATTTCCAGCCTGGGTCTGCCTTATTTTTCCTCGTTGCACTTGCAGTAGCAGCATCGGATGATGGTTCAGCCATTTAAAATCACTAAAAAGGGACTGAACAGGAAAAAAAAATTATGGTGTCAAATACGAAAAAAAAAAGGGACTGTTAACAGTAAAAAGGGGTGTCAAATAGCAAAAGGAAAAAAAAAAGTTGTAAACAGAAAAATGGGGTGTGTCAAATAGCAAAAAGCCCAAATCAAAAAAAAAAAAAAGATCAAGGTTGGCTGACCCGCGTCTACGTCTTCGTCTTCTTCGTCTTCTTCACGAGACAGAAAGAAGAGGCGTCGCGGTCGCGGGAGGCTGCGTTGCCGGGGCTCGCGCGAAGATGGCCTTCGTCTTCGTGTAAGGGTGTCGCGGGTGGCGGCGGTTGGGTGCGCGGACTGTGCGGGTGTCGCCTGTCGCGGCGGCGGCTGGGTGCGGCGGGGTGAGGGAAGGACGCAGAGGTGAGGTGCGGCGTGGGACAACATTTAATTGAATGCATAACCGGGTAGGGTTGGGTCGGGTCGGCCCAACTCCTACCGCGGACAAAAACTAAGCAAATCCCGCCATTTTCTGCCACCCCGCCATAACCGCCACGACCGCCATGGCTATGGCGGCTGCCATGGCGCCGCCATCCCAAACCCGCCACGCCACCGCTATTCGGTGGCGTTTTTTCGCAAATCCGCCACCTAAGTCCGCCATGGCCGCCATTTAACAACACTGTAGATGACATAGTCATTGTTGGAAATTCTATGGATATGATAACTTCATTCAGCAGATTTTAGATAATCAATTTGGGCATTCTTAAGTTCTTTCATGGTGCTGGTGTTCTCAGTGCCAAACCTGCAAGCACCCCTTCTGAACCTACCTTTGAGACTTCGCCAAGATGTCGCTCCTATACCTGACTTTCACACGCCCAAATATATCCCATGCTGACCAACAACTTAGTCAATTTTCAGCCCTCCCAACAGTGAGTCATTATCAATCAGCCCAACGCGTACTTTGGGTATTTGAAAGGGAATCCTAGCGAAAGGACTTTTCTTAATTTCCCGTGTCAGCTATAATACAACTCCCTGGTTTTAGTGACACAGATTGGGGTGGATGTCTCGATACTAATCATTCTATGACTGGCTATTGTTTCTTTTTGGGAGACTCGGTCACTGGTTTGTTGGAAATCCAAGAAGCATCCAACAGTGGCAAAGTCCTCATCTGAGGCAGAATATTGAGCCTTAGCTCAGCTACTTGTGAGCTGCAATTGTTGCTTTTTCTTCTTCAAGATCCCTCTATCACTTTTTCCAAACAGTTGGTGATCTGATGCAATAATCAAAGTGCTTTGCACATCGCAACCAAACCCATTTTTCAAGAGAGGCCAAAGCATCTCGAGATTATTTTCATGTTATCCGTGAAAAATGTATGGTTGGATTAATGCCACTGCTACCCTTATACACCACTGACCAAACTGAAGACCTATTCACCAAAAGTTTACATCCCAAGCATTTTCCGAAATTTGTTTTTGTTGAAATTGCTACAAATTTCTAGAATATTCTTAAATATAATATGTATGAAAATAGTAGAATATCCTAAAACTATAGTGTGTATGAATATGGTAGAACAATCTAGAACTATAATGTGTATGAATATGGTAGAACAATCTAGAACTATAAGTGTATGTATAAGATAGAAGAATCTAGAACTATCATGAAAACTCTAGAAAGACCTAAAGAAATGTAGAAACATTCACCACCATTGAGAGGTTGGTGACTTGAGCCTATAAATAGGCAATTGGTATGTTGTAATTGATCATCCAAGAAATCAACGACATAACCTTCTTTCTAAAACAATTCTCTAAAACTATCAACTATCAACTATCATCTAATAAACTACCAATAATGGTATCAGAGCTACGTTTGGTCATACATTGGCGTAGTTATATTACCTACCTACCATTCCAAAATCCACCCAACTACTTCAAAAATTTCCTTTGTACTATTAACCCACTCCAATAATATTTTTTCTAAGCTATGGATAACACTACCCAATCGTCAACTATTTTTGTCCCTATCTTCAATGGTGAAAATTATGATTTTTGGCGTGTTAAAATGGAAACATATTTCCATCTCAAGATTTATGGGACATAGTAGAAGAAGGCTTCATTGTTCCCCCGGATACTTCAACTCTTAATGCATCTCAAGAAAAATAGTTGAAGAAAAATAAACAGAAAAATTCAAAGGCGTTGTTCACCTTGCAACAAGCGGTGACTGATCCAATTTTTCCAAGAATTATAGGAGCTAAGACTGCCAAAGAAGCGTGGAACACATTGCAGGAGGAGTTTCAAGGAAGTGTTAAGGTACGTGCCGTTAAACTTCAATCTCTAAGAAGAGATTTTGAACTATTGAAGATGAAGGAGTCTGAGACAGTTAAAGATTATTATTCTAAAGTTAAAGAAATAGTTAATCAAATGAGAGCTTTTGGGGAAGACATTCTTGACAAGAAAATTGTTGATAAAATTCTAATTACTATGCCCCAAAAGTTTCACCCAATCGTGACAACGATTGAGGAAACCAAAGATCTATCCACTTTATCAAAGACAAAACTTGTGGGCTTTCTTGAAGCATATGAGCAAAGACTGTATAGGTATAAAGAAGATACACTTGAAAATGTCTTCTAGTCAAAGTTTAAATTTCAGCCCCAAAACAAAGAAAATGAAGGAAAGAAAAATTATGGAGAAACTTCCAGAAGAAGAGAAGGTTCTAGGAATTTCCTTAAGAACAAAACAGATAAAAATCCTTCATGCAATATATGCAAAAGGCAAGGCCACACAAAGAAAAATTGTTGGTTCCGTAATATTCCATAATGCAACCATTGCAAAAAGTTCGGGCACGCAGAGAAAAATTGTCGCAACAAAAATAGGCATCAAGCTAATATCGCAGATGAGCATGATCAAGAACAATGTATGTTCTATGCCACTCGAGACTCAATAAAAGAAAAGGAGGAAGCTGGTACTTGGATAGTGGATGTAGCAATCACATGGTCAAGGATGAGACTGTTTTCAAAAGCTTTGATGAGTTTGTCAAAGTCAAAGTTCGACTGGGAAATGGAAGTGTGGTTGAATCAAAAGGCTAAGGCACTGCCATGGTGGAGACAGATAAAGGTACGCGACTCATCCATGATGTCTTACTAGTTCCCAGCCTAAAAGAAAATCTTCTAAGCATTGGCCAAATGATGGAGAGAGGCTACACACTTCACTTTGAAGGAGGTGTATGCAAAATCTTAGACAACAAAAATAAAAGGTCTGAGATAGCCCAAGTAAAGATGAATAAGAGCAATAGAAGCTTCCCTCTAAATTTAAAATATGCAACAAAAACATTGCCATGAAGGTACAAGTTGATGATTCATGGCTATGGCATCGAAGATTTGGCCACTTCAACACACATGCCTTGAAGTTGTTACATGAGAAGAACATGATGAGAGATCTTCCAAGCATAAAGGAGAACAATGAAGTGTGTGAAGGATGTCTCCTTGGTAAGCAACACCGATTTCCTTTCTCAACAAGCTGAGCATGGAGAGCGAAAGATCTATTGGAGCTGATACATATGGACGTCTGTGGACTAATGAGGATGCCATCACATGAGAACAACAGGTACTTCATACTCTTCATTGACAACTTCTCTAGAATGACATGGGTATATTTTCTAAAAGAAAAATCAGAAGTCTTTGGAGTATTCAAAAAGTTCAAGGCCCTTGCTAAAAATCAAAGTGGAAAACGGATAAAATTACTAAGAAGTGATCGCGGCAAAGAGTACACCTCTCGCGAGTTTGAAAGATTTTGTGAGGATGAAGGCATTGAGAGACAACTTACAGTCGCATATTCTCCTCAACAAAATGGAGTGTCCGAGAGAAAGAATCACACAGTTATGGAAATGGCTAGATCGATGCTCAAGGAGAAGGGACTACCTAACACATTCTGGGCTGAAGCAATCTACACTGCTGTTTACATACTCAACAGATGTCTAGCTAAGTTTGTAAAAGACAAGACTCCAATTGAAGCTTAGAATGTGAAGAAGCCATCAGTAAAGCACCTAAGGGTCTTTGGATCTATATGCTACATTCATATTCCAAACGTGAAGAGGCACTTGAAGACAAGACTGTACGAGGTATCTTCCTTGGGTATAGCAATATCTCTAAGGGCTACCATGTCTACAACTTGCAAACTAAGAAACTCGTCATCAGTCGGGATGTTGAAGTTGATGAGTACGCTTCTTGGAATTGGGATGAAGAAAAAGTGGAGAAAAACGTTCTTATACCCGCTCAACTACCTCAAGAAGAAGCTGAGGAAGAAGACCCAGGTGAACCACCTTCACCTCCACCACAACAACAAGATCAATAACTATTATCACCAGAGTCTACTCCAAGACGAGTAAGATCTTTGGTGGACATATATGAAACCTGTAACTTGGCCATACTTGAACCTGGAAGCTTTGAAGAAGCGTCAAAACAGGAAGTATGGGTCAAGGCAATGGAAGAAGAGATAATGATCGAGAAAAACAACACATGGGAGTTAGTAAATTGTCCCCATGGAAAATATATCATTGGGGTTAAGTGGGTCTATAAGACAAAACTCAACCCTGATGGCACCATACAAAAACACAAGGCAAGGCTAGTAGCTAAGGGTTACTCAGCAACCCGGAATTGACTACATTGAGACATTTGCGCCAGTAGCTCGTCTTGATACCATAAGAGCTCTAATAGCTCTTGCGTCACAAAAAGGATGGAGTATCCATCAACTAGATGTCAAATCCGCCTTCCTTAACGGCGTACTTGAAGAAGAGATCTATATGGAGCAGCCACAAGGATTCCTGTCTGAAGGCAAAGAAAGAAAAATGTTAAGACTAAGAAAAGCACTCTACGGTTTGAAGCAAGCACCTCGAGCATGGTATAGTAGAATCAATCAATATTTCATGGATCGAGGATTCAGGAGAAACAAGAGTGAGCCTACACTTTACATCAAGTCTCAAGGTCAGAACACTCTCTTACTCTCTTTATATATAGATGATCTTATCTACACGGGAAACAATACTAAGATGATGATGGAGTTTAAAGAAGACATGATGAAGACCTTTGGGATGACCGACCTTGGTTTGATGAGTTACTTCCTCGGCATAGAGGTAAGTCAAAGAAATGAAGGGATATTCATCTCGAAAAAGAAATACACAGAAGGCTTACTTAAGAAATTCAAGATGTATGGTTGCAAACCTGTTGCTACTCCACTCATAACAAATGAGAAACTAAAGAAGAATGATGGAGCACCAGAAGCTGATGCATCCAAATACCGAAGTCTAATTGGAAGCCTCCTATATTTGACAGCTACACAGCCTGACATAATGTATGCCACAAGTCTTCTATCAAGATTCATGCAAAGCCCAAGTCAAATACACTTTGGAGCAGGAAAAAGAATTTTGAGGTATCTACAAGGAACAAAAGAGTTCGGTATATGGTATACTATCGAAACCAATTCAAAATTACTTGGCTACACCAACAATGATTGGACAGGTTTGGCAGATGACATGAAGAGTACTTCTGGCTGTGATTTCTCACTAGGATCAGGAATGTTCTCTTGGGCGTCGAAGAAGCAAGCTACAGTAGCACAATCAACAGCAGAAGCAGAGTACGTGGTAGCTGCTGAAGCAACGAGTCAAGCTATATGGCTTCGTAGGATACTTGAAGACATGGGAGAAAAACAAGATGAGCCTACTAAAATCAACTACGACAACAAATCAGTAATTGCAATGGCGAAGAATCCAGTTCATCACAGCAGAACAAAACACATAGCAATCAAGTATCACTTTATAAGAGAAGTTGAAGCAACTAAAGAGATCAAACTCGACTACTACAGAACAGAAGATCAAATTGCAAGGCGTGGTCGAGACCAAGATTTGAAGAATTACGAGCTATGCTTGGAGTCACAGAAATTTGCTTTAAGGAGGAGTGTTGAAATTGCTACAAAATTCTAGAATATTCTTAAATATAATATGTATGAAAATAGTAAAATATCCTAAAACTATAATGTGCATGAATATGGTAGAACAATCTAGAACTATAATTTGTATGAATATGGTAGAACAATCTAGAATTATAAGTGTATGTATAAGATAGAAGAATCTAGAACTATCATGATACTAATCTATCATGAAAATTCTAGAAAGACCTAAAGAAATATAGAAACATTCACCACCATTGAGAGGTTGGTGACTTGAGCCTATAAATAGGTAATTGGTATGTTGTAATTGATCATCCAAGAAATCAATGACATAGCCTTTTTTCTAAAACAATTGTCTAAAACTATCAACTATCATCTAATAAACTACCAACAATTTTCAAGCTGGGATTGATTGCTATTTTCCAACCCACGGCATGAGGGGGGATATTACACATATATTAGTTGGTTACCGGTTCAATGGATTTATTTGTTTGTTATAACCTGCTATAGCCGATTTAGATAGTACACTGTATAAAGCAACTTTGTATGAATTATCCATTTGTTATCCTTTAATCATTTTAGTTGTCTCTTAAAGAATAATATCTATGAAATTCATAACATGTATGAAGGGGAAAAGTGAAGATTGCTGCTGAAGAGATAAAAATCCTCGTGAAACGTTGGGCAGAGGCACTTCGTGAGGCTGCTAGTATCTCAGGGATTGTAGTCCTAAAATCCAGGTGATGAAACACTTCTGCCTTCTCACATTTCTTCATCTAACACTCAACATTTTTTAATACTTCAAATGTTTATGTACGATAGTACCATAATTGTACAAATTTTAAATTGGCTATTAACCAAATTAATCAACCGTCATTTCTATTTTTTTTCCTCGTTACTTTTATTATTCAGAGGTCATGTTTAAAGCATTTTATAGAAAGGGAAATATTTAAAAGATGGAAAGAGAGTTAATATACATGGCAGATTAGCAGAGTAAGAATAATTATGGCAATTTAGTGTTTATAAAACAATATAAAAAAATTTAGGTTAAATAAATATTTTCTAGGATTGAACTGAAGCAAGGTTGCCAAAGGCAATAACATCTGATTCTAAAAGAGCCAAAATCTGGTGAGGAGCGTCCTCAAGCTAGTACATTTCAAGAAAATTAAAAGCTAACATAGGTAATTTATCAGCCACTAAATTTCCTTTCCTCTTTGTGAAACTAAAGGCAAATTTCTCCTTCTTTCGTAAGAGCTTCACAATCCTTTAGAATTTCTGCCTGGTAAGACAAATCTTGTCTTCTATGATTCTTCCATGCCATTTGCAGAAGTTAACTATTAGTCTCAAATGTGGTGTTTGAAAAACACATGTGCCCCAGCGTCTTAATATCCCACCTGAATGTTATCACTTCTTCAATAAGAGGATCGTAGCAATACGGAATAAAGAGGCAAGCTGAAGCCAAATGGTTACCAACATTGTCCCTGAACACAGCTCCCAAACCTGTACCAACTCCTAATCTTATAGATGCATCAAAATTTACCTTGGTCTGATTTCCTGTGGGAGGATTCCAACTGATGTTCTGGTTTTGTTGCCTGTTATGCATCTATTTTTTATGTTATGCCAACGAGACCGTTATATCTATAACTTGTCTTGGCTGCAATTCCTTCTATGAGAAAACCCAGAGGGTTCTTCTCTTCCACAGTTCCCAAATCAATTCTAAGACCCTTGCTGCGAAGTCTGGGTTGCTTAAAGCTATAATTTCACTCATCCAAGCCTCGAAATTTGAAATGGCAGAGCTTGGGTATAACCCCACATTTGATGCAAACCATATTCTCTTGATACCCTCACAGCCAATCAAAGCATGAATCGTTGTTTCCTCCTTCTCTAAACACCATGGGCACATTGGGCCAATATGCATTCCTCTTTTGATCAGGTTTTGTCTCACTCGGAGAATGTTGTGGCACGCCCTCCACACAAGGTTTTGGCATTTCGGTGCAATATCAGTTTTCCAAATCTCTGGACCTAAATTTCTAGCTATAGAACTTGTTGACCCCTCTTCATTTTTGCATCTTTTTCATCTCACACTAGCAACCGGATTTGACATTGTACCTCCCATCCATAGAATGTCGCCATTTAGCTTGTCTTCCTTTCCCGTTTCAGTCAAAGGAATTCCGTGAATTTCTTCCTTCACATGTGACAGAAAAAGCATCTTAATAAGCTCCCCCTTCCATTGTCCTACTTCATGGTTAATGAGATCAGCCACTAGCAAAGGATTTACTTGTTGTGATTTGTGCGGGACATGGTATAAAGATACATCTCCACTTTGAAGCCATTTGTCTTCATAAACCTCCACACTACGTCCATCTCCAATCCTCCATAACACTCTTCCTTCATTATATCCTTTGAGGCCATAATAATACTAGACCACACATAACTTGGTCTATGTCCTCTGGATGCGTCTAAAGGGTGACACTGTGGATAGTATTTTGCCTTTAGCACTCGGGCCACCAATGAATTTTCAAAACATATGAGGCCCCACCATTGCCTTCTCTTTCAACCCTTTTACTTTCTTCCACACTCTTTAACAAATTGGAAGACCTATGATTTTGATCTACTTATGAATGTGGACAATCCTAGGTATTTGTCATGACTTTCCACTGCCTTTACACAAGAAGCCTTGTTAGCTCATCAATTCTGGGACTAGGAAGATTTCGGTTACATGAGAGTTCTGAATTTTTTAAATTAATTCTCTGGCTTGAGGCTATTTCATAGGACATCAAAATATTCACTAGCCTTCTTGCCTCCTCCACCATGGCTCTACAGAAAATCAAAAGCTTATGTTGCATTATAATTAATCATTCTAAGTTTCATCAATAATATGGGGAAGAATACACTTTAGCCTGTTGGCAATAGTTTTTGTAATAATCTTAAACACAACATTACGAAGGCTAATAGGTCTAAACTCACTGGCATGAGAGTGATTTTTTACCTTTTGGATAAGAGCCTTATTTATCATAGAAGGGTCTTGGTCGATCACCATTCAAAATATTCAGGGCCATGTTTATGACGTCCTCTCTAATAATATATGCCAAAACTTCTGATAGAAAAAAGCTGGATTGCCATCTTCCCCGGGAGCTTTGGTGGGGTGCACTACTCTAAGGCTTCATAAATCTCCTCTCTTGAAAACTCCACATCCAGAAAGTATCACATCTCTCCATAATTTCTCCCCTCCACAAGGCTTGCAATTTCTGTCATGTCATGAGGCGGAGATGAGGTAAAAAGATCAGAGAAATACTTTGTTAATACCTCACCAATGTCCTCTACATTCCTATACACATTTCCATCATCATCCTGAATCTTCTTTGTGGTATTGACTTGCTTTTGGTGGGATGTTTTTCTATGAAAGAAAGTTGTGTTCCTATCCACATACATCAACCACTCCACCTTCAACCTCTGCTTCCAAAGGACCTCCTCAAGCCTTAAAGGCTCCTCCAACTCACCTTCAATCTCAACTTTTGTGTTTGTTAAGAAACTGACCTGGGGGCTGTGTTGAATCTTATACAGTTTCTTTCAAAGCCTTTTGATTTTTTGAGACAAATTTCCAAACCTTTGTGACCCACACTCATCTAAATTCGCCCCTAGCTGGGTAATATTTTGTGTATTTATGCTATTAGTAGTTGGAAGATTCTTTCACTCAAACCTTTTTGTCTTTGAATGCCTTCATCACATTGGAAGATTCTTTCGTATGAATCTTTCCCACCAACCAAAAACCTTCATCTTTACTCCTTTCTCCCACTTCAGGTATTTTGACTATCTCCCCCTCCTCCTCGAAATCAACATCTTTCATATTCTTCATTTTGTGAAATTCAAGTAGGAAGACCTGAGAAAAGACAAGAACAGGTTGTCTTGAGATTTGAGAAAAATCTTACTGCTCACAACTAGAGAAACCCTAGCAAAGCCTTCAAAGGGAGATTAAAACAATATAAACATAAAGTTCAAATTAACTAATATTTATAATTAATTAGATATCAATAATGATGGTTAACTGAATTTTTAGGAAATCATCAAGCAAACATTGTTTAAAGTAGTACAAAAACAAGAGCTTGTTTGTTCATGGTACATATTTTTTTTTAAATAACAAAACAAAATGTTTGATAAAAGTAATTTGGGATATTTTAAAAAATAATCTTGGTTTTAGTTTTTAAAATTGAAAGTGAACAATTTATGATTTTTCTCTTGTGTTAATTACTCTTATTCTTGGTTTAAATACAATTTTGGTCCACCTATTTTTTTCAATCCGTAATTTTGGTCTATCTATTTTAAAATAAATATATTTTGTTCATTTATTTTAAGAAATTCTCAATGAAACCCTGGACCTAACAACGTCTTCATTTATGGTACCATAAAAATGTGTTAATTAATTAAAGTGAATGAAACAAATGTAGGCAAAATTTAAAGATATACAGAAATTATGATTTTTTTTTAAAATAATAGACTAAATGTCTTTATTTTAAAATAGTATAACCAAAATTGTAGGTGAACTAAAATTATATTTAAGCATTTCTTATTTTGTTGCTTCATCTTCATCTTCCATTAACTTTATTTTTTCCCGTTCTAAATATTAGGTATTGACAAATGTTCGGCAAAAAAGTTTTCAAAACCAAAAAATAAAATCAGAATCAAACACACTCTAAGAACTATAATAGATTTATCATTTTGTCATATATATTTTATAGAAATGTTAGTAAGTACCATGCAATGGATGAACCTAATGGAGAACAACAGACGCTTGTACAATTATAACTTTTTACTCAAATTTCTCTTAAATTTTGATGCATATATGGACACACCTTTTCTTTGTTTTTATTATGTTTTTTATTATAGGAATGAAAGTGAGGCTATCAAAACTATTGTAGAAAACCTTACGCGTTTGTTAGACATGACAGAGTTGTTCATTGCTGATAATCCAGTCGGCATAGACCCACGAGTCCAGGAAATGATTGAACTATTAGACCAAAAACAATCAAATGATGTTCTACTACTCGGGATGTGGGGGATGGGAGGCATTGGTAAAACGACTATGGCAAAAGTCATTTACAATAAGATTGGCCGCAATTTTGAGGAAAAAAGCTTCCTCGCACATATTAGGGAAGTTTGGGAGCAAGATGCTGGTCTAAGTATATCTACAAGAACAACTTCTATTTGATATCGAAAAAGAAACAAACACAAAGATACGTAATGTTGAATCAGGAAAAGTTATGTTAAAAGAACGACTTCGCCATAAAAGGGTACTTCTTATACTTGATGATGTAAATAAATTGCATCAATTGAATGTTTTGTGTGGAAGTCGTGAATGGTTTGGTTCAGGGAGTAGAATAATCATCACAACTAGAGATATGCATATACTTAGAGGGAGAAGAGTTGACAAAGTGTTCAGAATGAAAGGAATGGATGAAGATGAATCTATTGAGCTTTTTAGTTGGCATGCATTTAAGCAAGCAAGTCCAAGAGAAGATTTTATTTGTTTGATATGGAGGTAACAGAGTAGAAGAATGTATTGGAGAAACTCAAGAAAATTCCTAATGATGAAGTACAAGAGAAATTAAAAATAAGCTATGATGGTTTAACTGATGATACAGAGAAAGGAATATTCCTTGATATAGCTTGTTTCTTTATCGGAATGGACCGGAATGATGTTATACATATCTTAAATGGTTGTGGGCTTTGTGCAGAAAATGGAATATGTGTCTTGGTAGAAAGAAGCCTTGTAACTGTAGATTATAAGAACAAGCTTGGAATGCATGATTTGCTGCGAGACATGGGAAGAGAAATCATTCGTTCAGAAACACCAATGGAGCTTGAGGAGCGTAGTAGGTTATGGTTTCATGAAGATGCGCTTGATGTATTATCAAAAGAAACTGTAAGACTTCCATCTATTATTTTTTTATTTAAAATATCCAAAGCTTATGGATACAACTAACACATTTATGAGTCAGTTCTTAATATTCATTTGTGCGATTGATTGTCACAAGAATTTTGAAAATTGGTTTGGTTGTGAATTGGTTTTGCTTCTTAGCTCCTAAAACAAATGATGGGTTTTCTCACAAGAGTTTTAACTACCATATATCTTTTTATCTACGCATGTTTTACCCTTTCGTTTTTTCTATCATACGGAACAAAAGCTATTGAGGGTCTGGCTTTGAAGTTACCAAGAAATAATACAAAATGTTTGAGCACTAAAGCTTTTAAGGAGATGAAAAAACTCAGGTTGCTTCAATTTGCTGGTGTACAACTGGTTGGAGATTTCACATATCTTTCCAAAGATCTTAGATGGCTTTGTTGGCACGGATTTCCTTTAGCATGCATACCAACAAACCTTTATCAAGGAAGTCTAGTTTCCATTGAGCTAGAAAACAGCAATGTTAATCTTTTGTGGAAAGAAGCCCAGGTATTAATTTAATTTTTGCAATTCATGAGTATTTGTTTCCTTCTTCTTTATCCATGTAATTTAAATTGTCTCAAATATTAATACTATTTCACTATATAGTACTTTTAGAGAAATTTCATCTATGTTTTTCTCAGTCTCTCTTATATTGCTAGTACTTTCGGTAAAAGTTTTAGTTTAAATAAAAGATTTAATTATCAATATGCTCATTTTATTTATTTGGAATATTTAATTAGGTCATTTTATTTCTGAAAGTTTCAATCAAGTCTATTTTTTTAAATGTCTGAATGTGATTTTTTTGTCCAATTGAGACTGAGGACAACGTTAAGTTGCAGATTCTTTGAAAAGAATCACATTGAGACATTTAAAAAAAAATAAAGGATTTGATTAAAAAATTTAAAAATAAAAAGACCTAATTGAATATTTTAAATAAGTAAAGAGATTAAATTGATAATTAAGTCTAAATAAAATAAACGTTTATATATTCATATTCTAATACAAGCTTTAGCCTCCCTTTTATACGGTAAACCCAGTAAGCCTAAAAAAGGAAATGATCAAGACACCAACATTTATTTTTTTCATATCCTAAAATATCTAAATGAACATTTAGCAAAAAAAAAAAAAATGATGCTAAACCACAAAAATTGAGGTTAAATGAACATTTAGTAAAAAAAAAATTGTGCTTGAGCAAACACTAAATAGTGTCAACTAAGTTGACTTATAATATACACTATTATGAGTCTATTTGTTTTTGTGGTATTTACTAGACGGCATTTATTAGTGTCAAATTAGATTATGTTAATTTTAGTGTTGACTTAATTGGTGCTACTAGTGTAGGTTAGACCATGCAAGCACAAATCTAAACCTTGAAGCATCCCCATTTTTGTGTTGGCATAGCTGACACAAATAAATTTATATGCAATCTATAGCGATTATTTGACCTGAATTAAGTCAATGCTATGTTACAATAGATAGTGTAGGCATTGAAGTGTTGGTGTTAAATTTTATGGCTATTTTGTTCTTTACTTGTGATACCACGATTTAATGATGCATCAGAACTTTAATTCCAATGCTAAAGTTTACGAATATTTTCCTCTTGTAGTGATATCCTCAACATGCATAAGCAATATAAAAAAATTGCATTGCCACATCATATAAAAACTCAAAATTCTTGATAATGATTGTATGTATGAAACTTTGGTATAACAACAATAAAGTCTTATTTCATTAGATAAGAGTAAAACCTTGATACATTAAATTAAAAGTTTTACACTATGTAATTCAAAATTCAATTTTTTTTAAGATTATCTATTATCTAATCAAATAGATTTTGTATGTTTATCATGAACTTACATTATAATTTTTAAAAAAAACATAAGAGACGGAGCTTATGACCTCCTCTTCAAATAATTAAATATAATAAAAACAAAGGTCATGCAATTTTTACTAATTGATCAAAGAAGCCATAAAACGCTCATAAACAACTTATATATAGAGAGAGCACAACTCCTCTTAGAATAATTTCTTACGTAAGAATAATTAATAATAATTATTAAAATATGATTAAAAATAATAGACGGTTGAGATTAAAATATATAAAAATTAAAATTAAAATATGATATAATCGTTAAATTTTTAAAAGAATTATCAAACAAATCACATCCTATGATATTTCAATTATTGTTAATTATAATTAAAATATTTTAGGTCGCGATTTGTTTGATGAATTTTTTAAAGATCTAATTGTTATATTAGATTTTAATTTAAATTTTAAAATACTTTATTCTCAACCATCTATTATTTTTAATTATAATATAATGATTGTTATTAATTATTCTCATGTTTTCAAAGAAATTATATATATATATATATATATATATATATATATATATATATATATATATATATATATATATATATATATATATATATATTGGTTTAGATCTTGTTAATACACACACTTTTGTTTTTTTGTATGAGTCTATTAACAAACTATAATTAAAGAATATCTTAAAATACATAATGGTGAGCGTGCTAATGTATGTATATTAAAAAATAAAGATGTGTGTTAGTAAATACTTGTGGAATTGACTAATGTACACACTTCTATTTTTTTAATATGAGTGAGTTAACAAACTATAACTTTAATTTTCTCTATTGTATGCTTGTTTTTTTCTTGTAGGCAATGGAGAAGTTGAAAATTCTTAATCTCAGTCATTCTCATTATTTAACTCAGACTCCAGACTTTTCAAATTTGCCTAATCTTGAAAAGCTATTACTCGTAGATTGTCCAAGGTTGTCCGAGATTTCCTATACCATTGGACATCTCAATAAAGTTCTTCTAATAAATTTTCAAAATTGTATTAGCCTTCGTAAGCTTCCAAGAAGTATCTATAAGTTGAAATCTCTTAAAGCACTCATTCTTTCGGGATGTTTAAAGATTGACAATTTAGAAGAGGATTTGGAACAAATGGAGTCTTTGACAACCCTTATTGCGGATAAAACTGCAATAACAAGAGTGCCATTTTCAATAGTTAGATCAAAAAGGATTGGATATATCTCTTTGTGCGGCTATGAAGGATTCTCACGTGATGTGTTTCCTTCAATCATTTGGTCTTGGATGTCACCAACAAATAGTCTCTCATCTCGCATTCAAACATTTGTAGATGTGTCATCTCTTGTTTCTTTAGACGTGCCAAGTAGTAGCTCCAATCTTCTATCATATATTTCTAAGGACCTTCCACTGCTTCAAAGTCTTTGTATAGAGTGTGGCTCAGAACTTCAACTTTCTCTAGATGCTGCAAATATTTTGGATGCTTTATATGCCACAAATTTTGAAGAATTGGAATCAACTGCAGCCACATCGCAAATGCATTATATGAATGTTTTAACATTAATTGAATGCAACAATGAGGTACACAACTTAGGATCAAAAAATTTCAGGAGATCACTTTTAATTCAAATGGGAACGAGTTGTCAAGTCACCAATATTCTGAAACAGAGAATTTTACAGGTTTTACCCTTAATTTCTCTCTTATGTATCTAATTTCATATATATATATATATATATATATATATATATATATATATATATATATATATATATATATATATATATATATATATATATATATATAAACATGTCATTTTAAAATGATCATACACCAACATAGATTTTTTTGACACAGCTAGTCATCATATATTTTGTTATTAGTAGTTGTCTTAGCTTTAATTACTTTTGTAATTGTGTTTAGGAATTAGTTATACCTGAAAGGACAAATTAAAAAATAAAGTCTTGCTGAAAGGAACACTTTGTTAGTAATACCCAATTATGAAAGAAAGTTACTATACGAGTATTTAGTAATTAAAACTATCTTCTAATCATGTGTTAGTCAATCTTTCATTGCGGTAAGAGCACGAAATCCAACATAAATCTGAATTTTACATTAGTTAAGTGTAGTACTAGTAACATCATTTTTATATGTACTTTATTTCATCATTAACTGCTATCATACTCAAAGTGCATATTTTAATGCGAGGTAATTTAAAAAATATATATACTTTTATGTGAGGTACTAGTAACATCTATTTTTGTATCTACTTTATTTCATCAATAACTGCTATCATATTCAAAGTGCATAATTAATTTAATGCTAGGTAATTTATAAAAATATATACACTTTAATGCGAGGTACAATTTATTATTGTCACGATATAAAATTCAATATTAAATTGAAAATGTTCTCTCACTTTTCATTGTTTTTTCGCTTGGTGTAGAACTATTTTTTATTCATTTTATGTTTATTTTGTTACGGATATGGAACTCTTACCTGGACCAATGGATTTTGTTTAAATTATCCAAGCAAATATATTTATGCATAACTTTAAATTAATATTTAACAATTTACTTTTCATGCTTATGATTGTTCTGAGTAGTTTTTGGGTAATCAAGATCATAATTTTAAATGACGAGAAAATGAGTTATTATCTTGTTATATCTTAAATTGTTGAATTAATTATATGGTGGTACTAATACATTGATTGATTAACTTTTGAGCATATATCTTCATTTTTACAAAATATGGCTACTAGTGATGGTGGTGGTTGTTTGCTCCCCGGTGATAGCTATCCAGATTGGTTAACCTTCAACAGCGAAGGTTCATCCGTGACTTTTGAAATCCCTCAAGTGAAAGGGTGTAACTTGAAGAAAATGATGTGCCATGTCCATTATTCTTCCCCGGAAAATATAACTTCAGATGGTTTGAAAAATTTGTTGGTGATAAATCACACAAAGACCATCATTCAACTTTATAAGAGAAATGCATTAGTCTCCTTTGAAAATGAGGAGTGGCAGGGGGGTACTATAAAAAACTGAGCCTGGAAACAAAGTGCAAATTGTTGTTGTCTTCTGGAGCAAATTAACTGTTTACAAGACAGCAATTTATCTCATATATGAACCAATGAATGAAAAAATAGAGCATTCCCATGCGCCAAATAAGAATGTAATAGATTCTAGTGGTGATGAAAATGAATGTGTTGTTGGGACCATCTCTCTTCAAGTAGAATCCATATATAAGCCAACAAATGACATAATGGAGCATTGTCATGCATCAAATAAGAATGCAATTGTTTCCAGCAGTGATGAAAATGCATGTGTTGTCAGGCCGTTCTCTCCTGAAGTGGAATCCATAGATGACTTAAGGTGTGTTTCAAAAAAAGGCTTGATTAAGCGCTTATTGAATAAGTTCTTATTATGTGAATAGTTTTGTAATGCAAACTCAGAAAATAAGAAAAATCAAGGTTAAAAGATGGTGAAAGAATGTCAGGTCCCAATTGATTCTTATGGTGACTGAAAATCTTGTATTGTTGCTTGTACAGAGATTGTTTTGGGCAGTGGATGATTTGTTTTACATGTAGATTGGTGGCTACTATTAATGCTCTAAATCTGATTACTAAAGAATGGATACTTGGGGAAGGTCCACTTGTTTTGGGATCTTGGTTTCTAAGGGAGTCCAACTTGAGCTTGATTTTGATGCCCTTGATTTTAATCCTTTGAAGTGAAAAAGATATGTGTAACCCAAATACTTGACAATTGATCAATCAAATGAATAGTATGCTTAAATAGAATTGACAGTTGGATCAACTGCGTTTTTAGAGAAGTCATCAAACAAGTTGATAACCTTGGCAATCTAAGTATGTACCTATGTTGATCATTTCCTGCGGCATGAGATGCATGACTCTTATTATGGTAATTACGTTAACCGCTTTGCTAGTTAATACTGTTATGAGAGATCTTGCTTAGTGTGCGTCTGCTGTAATTTTTTGATCTTTTGAAATTTAATCTAGTTATCTTAAAATAAATATATTTTTTTGGTAAGATCATGTATTGTTTATTGTTTGAAATTTGAATTTATACCTAGAAATTGGGATTTATTCATTTCTTTTTGGTGAGTTTCCACGTGCACATTGTAGTTTATTTTCTTTCAAGTTTGGATTTATTTCTTTGAATTGGAAAAGAATAAAGTGAAAAGAATATGGAATACAAGACCAAAATTTGGATTTCTTTTGGAATAGGGAAATCCAATTTATCCCAATTTTTAGAACATTGTTTGTGGAAGATTTCAATTTCTACTAAAAGAAATGATGTTTGTTTCTGGTTCTCCATACAAGTGGAGTAAATTTCCTGGGTTCAAATTATGAAGTGTTCTATTTCTGAGAAGACTGTTTATGCTATATTTACTTGTAGCACGTACGCAGTGATGTCGTGGGGATGAACATGGTTTCCAAATTAAGGGAAAGATTGTTTATGCTAGATTCTTGGTTCCTTCAACCTGACTTCCTTGACATGGATGCTATTGGCATCTCTGGTAATGCCTTTTTCACCTTACTTGGTGCCCCTTATTGTTTGTTAATTAGCAAACTTGGATTGATACCATAGATATATTTGATGTTGATAAATAAATTTGCATACTCTGTAGATCTTTTTTATGTTTCCCTTTTTTCACATGAAAGTGGCTCTCCAATACTGTAATTTTATATTCTTATTTATTTTGGTGACGACATTTTCTTTTTAAAAATATTTTATTGTCGATAGCTTTTCAATTATTTTTATTTGAATGAATGACTTGTGTCATGCAAGGTTGTTATTCTACTTGTGCAAGTAGAAATAGGTTGGATTCTTATTTGAGCTTGAATTTTTTGCTTTCTTTATCATGTAGTGTTGTGTTGCCCCAAAATAAAATACTATCTACAGTATATTAAGAGCATCTTTAGTCTAAGATTCCAGCTTGCGATCTTAAATCACGACGGATTGTACAGGATCACGTACAATTAAATATTTCTATCATTTTTTCCTTTAGAACAACTTTAGTTCTAAATCTTGATCAATGAGAGTCTTTAGTGTCTAAGATCCTAATTTGGGATTTGTCACTAAAGTTGTTCTTAGTGGTAGATTCATTTTTGGATCTTAAATAATTTTTAATAAGTCCTATATGGACTTATTTTTAAGTATTTATTAAATTAATTATGATTAAGTAATTAAATATTCACTCCGTTTTTTTTTTCTCCTCCCTCTCTCCTCATCTCATATGGTGCTTCTTCTTTCTTTTTTTGTTAGCATTAAAACATGAATTTAAAAAAATTTGAAAAAGGGGATATTTATTGTGTCATGATTTCACTTGCACATTCATTGTTAATCACTAACACTTGTCTCCTTAAATTTGCATAAGTTTGTCCTCTCTTGGTTACATATTCTAGATGCATCGGAGGAAAGATCCAACAAAGAATCTTGTTAATAAGTTGCCAATACCATACCCTTCACCGCTTCCAAATCAAGAGCGAAAAAAAAAATCGATGGCCAAAAATCATTCCCAATTCCACACAAACGAAGTTCCAGTCAATTTTCCAAGTTAGTCTTCACATTCTAGCTTTGTTAGCGTTGCTGGCTTTTTATATTCTGGATTTTCAGTCAATGGAAAACCGTATAGCCTATCATTTCCTTCAAAGGAAGAGCTGGAAATGACTGACTTTAGGTACCAATTGGGATCCTTCCCACCAAATGTTTGAATGAGAGATTTAAATATGAAAAGAAAATGACAAACTTGCAAGTTGCATGGGAATTTCTCCACCCGACGAGTTTTGTGAAAGGTCCAAAGACTCCAGTCGTCTCAAGTTACCTATGGATGATGGGATTTCACTAGACAAAGCAGTTTTTGACAATAAGATACAGAGTTCTTTGAAATCCATATGCTCCTTTGGTATAGGTCCTTCAAAATGGTTGGATGAGAAATCAATAGATGTGAAGATTGTAAAATTTTTAACCAACTCCATCTGTAAGCCTTTGTTGATAACTGTCATTCTGTCTTGATAATATACATTACCCATTTGTGCATGAAACCCCTTCTCTATAAACTTTGATTCAGTTTCTTGTTCACCATGCTTTATATATCTTTCCCAGTTTGTGAAATATTTTCCTGGTAGTTTACCGCTAAAATTGTTAAAAGTGATGTCCACAGTTTGAAGTGTTTCCCTTATTGGTTTTCAAACATCTTAGGGAGCCTTGAAATTTGTTTTTCCACAAAACCAGGATACGAAGTGTGGATATTTTCTTCAAAAAGCATGGAAAGCCACCAATAATTTGATTTAATCCAAGGTCCAATACCTTTAACTTCAAGCAACACGAAAGAGAATTTGGAATTGGCCCATCTAATAGATTTCCATGAAGATTTAAAATCCATAAACTACACGAAGCTGGTATTGCATCAGGAATATGGCCTGTGAGATTGTTGTTCTTCAAGTTTAATACTTTAAGTGTGTCACTCATCCTCATTAAACATGAGATTATTGTTCCATAAATGTTATTCAAGGAAAGATCAAACACTTGGAGAGATGAAGCAATGTAGATGGAATTGGGGATGCTGCCATCCAAAGTATTGTTTGAAAGAGAGAAAAGATGTCAGACACAGGTAATTACCAATATCTTGTGTGATAAAAGAGCTAACTTTGTTGCTTGAGAAATCCAAATAATTTTCTTGTTCAGGAAAAATAGGTAATTGCTCTTGAAGTTTATTGTCATGGAGGTCAAGGGTTAATAAATTGAAAGAAATATTATGCGAAATCAATGAACGGATTGTGGGAATTATTAAGGGCTTGAAGATTATGTAGTAGCCAAATCCAATTGGGCACCGTTCCTTGAACCTTGTTAGCTGAAAGATCTAAAACAACTATTGCATACAAGTTTCTCAAGAAACCAAGCAAGGTTTTCAAGTTGCAGGATGCCAAGTTTAGGTACGAAATGCTGGGAAGGGAAGACGAGCCATGCAGCATTTGTAACATTCACATCAATTTTAAGTTGATGCATGAAAGGTCAAGCTCAGTTAAACTTTTAAGCTCAAGAAGCTTATTCAGCTGTACTGATCCATTAAACTGGTTTGAAGAAAAATGGAGGACAAAAAGTGTACTGAGTTGGAGGATAGATGTTGAAAAAGGCCCAATTTGATCATTGCTACTTAAATCGAGGCTGTACAATCTAGACACATTTCTGATTTTGTCTAGTTGACTAAACTGATTGTGGAAAAGCTGAATTGATCAGCTAGTAAAAAGGAATCTAGGAATCCTCCCAGATAGATTATTGTTACTTATATCAAGGCTCTCTAGTCTAGAGGATGTCAAATTCACCATTCCATCCAATTGACTAAATTCATTTTCTGAAAGTTGAATTGCTTGCAGTGATGGAAGTGTAGAAAGGGATGAAGGAATCCTCCCAGTAAAAAAAAGTTATAACTCACGTCAATTTGGACAGGTTTTGTTAGGTTTGACAGTGAATTGGAAATTGTTCCGCTAAATCCACATTTAGAAAGATTCAATTCAGATAATTTCCTCATGTTACCAATAAAGGATGGAATTTCTCCAGACAAGTTTGTGCTACTTACACTTAAGCTATAGAGAGATCTGCTGGATGGAAATTCAGGCATGAAACCATGGAGATTGTTGTTCCAAGATGTGTCAATAACTGACAATGTTCCAATGTTGAAGATCTTATGTGGAAATGTTCCATTCGACCCACAATTATTAAGACTTAGGATGGTGATATTTTTGAAATGGAAAAATGTTTCTGGCATTGGGGATGATAATATTTGTTCCCATCAAGAACAATGACTGATAGATTCTCAAGTCTTGTCAGGGAAGGATCCAGGGGTCTTGAGAGACCGCACCATGACATGCTCAGTTCTTGCAGGTCACGCAGTGGCATCAGTACAGTGCATCTTTCATCTTCTAGAACTAATATACTCTTAACAACATCTCGTTGGGTTAGTTATAAGGGATTAGTTAGGTTAGTTAGTTTTCTGTTGTAACTACCTTCTGACTACAAGCTTTCCCATACACATGTGTATATATACTTCCGCCATTACTGAATAAAGCTTGAGATGCAGTTTTGATCATCTTAAAACGTTATACTAAGCTTTTCCTTGCATGGAACCATATTCCTTTATTATGGTATCAGAGCTCTTCTAACGGAGAGCTCCACTGCGCACTCATTTCTTCTTCCACCTTTTTCTCAACGTTAATCATTCACCATGAACGAGACGACGTTCAATAACACAAAAAGCTATTTGTATCTTCATCCAAGCGAGAACCCAGCCATTGCCCTTGTTTCTCCAGTCCTAGATTCGACCAATTACCATTCATGGAGTAGATCCATGATTACTGCGTTAAGCGCCAAAAACAAGGTAGAATTTGTAGATGGAAGCGCACCTGAACCACTGAAAATGGATAGAATGTATGGAGCATGGCGCCGGTGCAACAATATGGTGATATCGTGGATAGTTCACTCAGTTGCAACCTCCATAAGGAAAAGTATACTGTGGATGGACAAAGCTGAAGAAATTTGGCGTGACCTGAAATCACGATATTCGCAGGGGGATCTTTTGCGGATTTCTGATCTCCAGCACGAAGCATCAACGATGAAACAAGGCGCGCTCTCAGTCACAGAGTATTTCACTCGACTGCGTGTGATTTGGGATGAAATCGAAAACTTCAGACTCGATCCAGTTTGCTCCTGCAACATTAGATGTTCTTGCTCCGCTTTCACCATCATCGCGCAACAGAAACTTGAAGATCGAGCTATGCAGTTCCTGCGTGGTTTGAATGAGCAATACGCAAATATCCGATCTCACGTGCTCCTCATGGATCCCATACCCGCCATATCAAAAATATTCTCATATGTGGCGCAACAAGAACGACAATTGTTAGGTAATACTGCTCCAAATATCAATTTCGAACCCAAAGATATTTCCATTAACGCTGCAAAAACCGTTTGTGATTTCTGTGGACGCATTGGCCATGTGGAAAGCGTCTGCTATAAGAAGCATGGTATGCCTTCCAATTATGATGGAAGGAACAAGAGCAATAACAGAAGAAAAACGTGCACCCACTGCGGCAAGATAGGCCATACCATCGACGTTTGTTACCAGAAACATGGGTTTCCGCCGGGATACAAACCCTACAGTGGAAGAACCACTGTGAATAACGTGGTGGCGGTAGATGGTAAAGCCACAGATGATCAAACTCAGCATCATGAGTCCCAAGATCTCGTTCGCTTCTCACCTGAGCAGTACAAGGCCCTACTTGCTTTAATCCTGCAGCCATCCTCCGGGAACACGGCTTCTAACTAGACCCAGACCAAACAGGTTGCATCCATTTCCTCGTGCACCATTGATAAGTCACCAAACCCAGGTATGTTTCCATCTTCTACTAATGAAAAGCCACCTCCTGGATATTAGATTCAGGAGCTACAAATCATGTAACTTGTTCCCCGAGTAATCTCCATTCTTATGAACGTATCAACCCAATCATGGTAAAGCTTCCAAATGGCCATCATGTTCATGCCACTCATTTGGGAATAGTGCACCTCTCAACTGCCATAACTCTACTCAATGTTCTTTATATACCCACGTTTACCTTCAATCTTATTTCAATTTCAAAGCTTGTATCCTCCACTAACTGCGCACTAATCTTCTCTTCCACATCATGTACATTACAGGATACGAACAATCGTATGAAGATTGGTATAGTTGAAGCAAGGCACGGCCTCTATCATCTCATACCAGATCAGTTAACTACCAAAGTTGTACACTCCACTGTTGTTCACCCTCGATGCAATGTCATTCCCATAGACATTTGGCATTTTCGAATGGGTCGCCCATCAGCTGAAAGGTTACAATGTATGAAAACCTATTATCCTCTTTTAAGAAACAACAAGAATTTTGTGTGTAACACATGTCACTATGCAAAGCACAAGAAGCTGCCATTTCCCTTTAGCAATTTGCATGCATCTCATATTTTCGATTTGCTTCACATGGACATATGGGGCCCGTGTTCAAAACCCTCCATGCATGGCCATAAATACTTTCTAGCGATTGTTGATGAATGTTCGCGCTTTACATGGATACACCTCATGCACTCAAAGGCCGAAACTCGACATATCATCCTGAACTTCATTGCATCCATTGAAACTCAATATAATGGTAAAGTTAAAATCATAAGAAGTGATAATGGGCCTGAATTTCTCATGCATAGCTATTATGCATCGAAGGGGATCATACATCAGACCACGTGTGTCGAAACCCCTGAACAAAATGGTATCGCGGAACGTAAGCATCAACACTTGCTCAACGTTACATGCGCTCTCTTGTTCCAGGCGAGCTTACCACCCAGTTTTTGGTGCTATGCCTTGCCACATGCTGCATACTTGATAAATTGCATCCCTACACCATTTTTACATGGCATCTCACCTTACGAAAAACTTCATGAACATCCATGCGATATATCCAATCTTCGCATTTTCGGTTGTCTGTGTTATGCTAACACACTCAAAGCAAATCGACAAAACCTCGATCCCAGAGCACACCCATGCATTTTTATTGGTTTTAAATCACATACAAAGGGATATCTTGTTTATGATTTGCATTCTCATGACATTATCATTTCACGAAACATCATATTTTATGAGGAGCATTTCTCGTATTTCTCTGAAACTCAACAATCAAACCCAGGCCACACCGTACCATTTCTGGGTTCCTTTTCCGGCAGTCAACTCGACTCACCCATAGAGATCACACCACCACAACCCACAATGCCAGGACCTTCAGACAGTGAACCCTCAGATAAATCTTCTTCCCCACATCCTAGGCGTTCCACACGAACGAGACATGCCCCGACATACCTTCAGGATTACCACAGTGATCTCACATCACTCAATCCAAATGCTTCAACGATTGTTCGTTATCCTCTAAGCTCAGTCCTCTCATATTCGCGTCTTTCACCTGCGCATAGGAATTTCATCATGACCATCTCGTCAACAACAGAACCTTCCTCCTATGCCGAAGCTTTTCGCCATGACTGCTGGATTAAGGCAATGTAGGTTGAGTTACAGGCTCTACAATCGAACGACACTTGGAGACTCACACCTCTTCCTCCTCACAAAACCGCCATTGGTTGCAGATGGATATACAAAATCAAATATCGTGCTGATGGGTCCATAGAAAGATACAAAGCGCATTTGGTTGCAAAGGGTTACACCCAAATGGAAGGATTGGATTATCTCGACACCTTCTCTCCGGTTACGAAGCTCACTACTGTTCGTCTTCTTCTTGCATTGGCTGCGCTTAATCAATGGCACCTACGACAACTCGATGTCAACAACGCTTTCCTTCATGGAGAGCTTGTTGAAGAAGTCTACATGCAAGTCCGACTAGGGCTTTCGATCGAGAATCCTCAGCTTGTATGTCACCTCCAACGCTCACTTTACGGACTCAAGCAGGCCAGCCGTCAATGGTTCACGAAATTATCCAACTTCTTAATATCTCATGGCTTTCAGCAATCTCACTCAGATCACTCTCTTTTCTTACGATTCACTGGATCCATCACTACGGTGCTTCTAGTTTACGTTGATGACATCATCCTCACAGGTAACAACATCACTGAGATACAAGGTATAACTACGCTTCTTGATCAGACATTCAAGATTAAGGACCTTGGCAATTTGAAGTTTTTTCTCGGACATGAAATTGCGCATACTTCTGAAGGAATTCACTTGTGTCAATGCAAATATACTATGGATATATTATCTGATTCAGACATGCTCGGTTGTCGACCTAACTCCACACCAATAGATTACTCCACGAAACTATAAGCTGAATCAGGAGCTCCTCTCTCGGCCGAGTCTTCGTCTTCCTATCGAAGACTGATAGGTAGGCTTATATACCTTACCAATACTCGCCCTGATATTGCATATGCCGTTCAACAGCTCAGTCAGTATATGTCTAGCCCTAGAAACACTCATCTTCAAGCTGCTTTTTGTGTGCTTTGTTACCTTAAAGGTACACCGGGTTCAGGTCTCTTCTTTGCCGCAACAAGAACTCCTCAACTTCGAGCCTTCAGTGACTCGGATTGGGCAGGGTGCAAAGATTCCAGGAAATCCACCACTGGGTTCTTAGTATATCTGGGTTCTTCCCTTGTGTCTTGGCAATCAAAGAAGCAATCCACCATTTCACGCAGCTCCTCCGAAGCTGAGTATCGAGCCCTAGCTTCTACTACTTGCGAGCTACAATGGCTAACATACCTTCTTTAAGACTTCCGCGTTACATTCATTCAACCAGCTACCTTATATTGCGACAATCAATCTGCAATTCAAATAGCCACAAATCCCGTGTTCCACGAGCACACTAAACACATTGAGATCGATTACCATATCATTTGTCACAAGGTCAACTTGGGTCTCATCAAACTCCTTCCAGTTTCCACTTCATTGCAACTCGCGGACATCTTCACCAAGGCCTTGTCTCCAGCTATTTTTCAGAACCTTTGTAACAAGCTGGGAATGTTGAATATCCATTCCCAGCTTGAGGGGGGCTCTTAACAGCATCTCATTGGGTTAGTTATAAGGGATTAGTTAGGTTAGTTAGTTTTCTGTTGTAACTACCTTCTGACTACAAGCTTTCCCATACACATGTGTATATATACTTCCGCCATTACTGAATAAAGCTTGAGATGCAGTTTTGATCATCTTAAAACGTTATACTAAGCTTTTCCTTGCATGGAACCATATTCCTTTATTATATACTTACACCGTCCAAACACAACTGCCTAATATTGGTGAGATTTTGGCCAAAAAAGGACCTAGTTCAATGTGGGCTTTCACTAGGAGACCCAGAAAAGTATGATTAAAAACTTATAGCTTCTCAGAATGGAAGTGACGAGACATGCTTCATTTTCATTGTATAGTATTGTGACAACTACAATTACAAGTACAAGTTTAAAGGTAGGAAAACTGAAATAAAAATGGTAATTCTTCGAAAGATATAGTTAGAAACACTCAATTAATTTATAAGAAAAAGTCTCACTTCAATGTTGGCTTTCACCACTCGGCATTAGTGGAAACATAGAAATTTCACTTTTATGCTTTCCTAGTTATTTGGTGTAATTATATTTTACTACTATTAACTTTTCATTTTTGTTAGCTGTTTTATTCTTATAAATAAATTTGTGTGCTTAATATCATTTTTGTTTGTATATTTACAAAAAATTTAATGCATGCAAATAACAACATGAAATTATAGACTTTACCATAGAAAGTTTGTCAACTAGTAAAGATCTCTTTATGACATTGTAACGCTCATAACTACCAAATATAATGGCATACTCATCCCGTCACAGACCAAGTTTCTTAAGAAAATTGTTACGCACTATAGGCCAAGCTTCTTCACCCATATCAAGTAAGATAGCAACTGGGTGATATCCACAATGGTCATCGGCCTTTACATCAACAATGTCCAAAATATATGAGTGAAGGTTCACTTGAAATTGATGTAACATGGAAATATTTCTTATGTGAATCTTTGTCAAATTAACATTTTGATCCGATGCCTTGGATGACTTCCAACTCAATGAGTTGTCATTCACAAAATGTAATACATCAACATGTTCAAAGTATGAAGGATCACAATTAGTTGACTTTTCCAATTTACTTACATGTCCTTTTTGTGATCCCTTAGTTTTTAACTTATTAAATGGTAAACATATTGATGTCATGTCAGGATATGCTATTTCACAAAGTTTACTTTTTATAGTAACTTTCCCAACTATGTCAACCTTTGCAAAGCATTTTAATATAACATCAAACTCTTGTTGCACGGGCATATCTACATAGGGCTCGTTTGAACCCATATCTGCTAAGCTTAATCAAGTCCAAAAAAGTGTTAATTGCATTAAGTGGTATGATACCCATGATATACCTAACTAGTTCACATACACAAGGAAGACCATGTGTATATCTTATGTGCATCCACAATGATCGTTGTCAACTCCAACAAACTTAACTCAATCCAATTTCTCTTTGATATAATTAAGAGCATACCTTGAAATGAATCTGTGCAATCTTTTATACAATTGTACATTATGATTGTGACCCATGAAATGAATACTTTTCTCAAATGAGGCTTTAATTTTAATGTGCTGCAATGTGATCAAGTTATTCATGGCATCCCAATATTTACACAAGCCCCCCATACTATTCTGAATCAACCTCTTTAAGCTCCAATGTGCAGACTCAATCCTATTAATCAACATACTCCACATTAGTTTCAATATATTACACTTTTCCAAAATAAGTTAATTACATAAAATACTTGTTGTTTGTTGTGTTTCCTAAGTGCATAACTTTATATGTCAACAAAACATTCCTTATGAGGGATCAATCATGTATTCTTCACATACTTGACAAAGTATTCCCATGGTGAACATACAATTTCAACATCTTGACATGCCCCCCATACTCAGATTGAGTAGGGAAATCTTTAACACTACGTCATGCTTCCATGACTTGGTCCCATCCTAAGTGCATAACTTTATATGTCCACAAAACATTCCTTATGACGGATCAACCATGTATTCTTCACATACTCGACAAAGTCCCATGGTGAACATACAATTTCAACATCTTGACATGCCCCTCATACTCAGATTGAGTAGGGAAATCTTTAACACTACCCCATGCTTCCATGACTTGGTCCTATGCCTCTTTGGGAACAACGTAAGTCTTGGCATTTCACTTTCACATTTTTGTCAATGTGAAATTGACACAATAAACTACTAGCTTCATGAAATACATATTTCATTGCATCCATCAAGGCTAAATCTCTTTTAGTGATAATCACTTTAGGAAATCCATCAACTCTAAAAAAAATTCCTTTGAACTTCTAAAGTGCCCAAACAAAGTTATCCTTTCATTTAGCCTCTATATATACAAAAGTTACAGAAAATGTCATTCCAATATGAGTCACACCATAATCTCAAGTAATGGTTGTCTATATATGTTAGTTTTGTAGGTACTGTCCATCGAGAACATCATGTTAAATGCATTAATCATTCTCACAACATCAGGATGTGTCCAAAAAATATTGTGCACAACTTCCGATGTATCATTAGTTCTATGGCAATGAATATACATATCTTGTTCAAATAAGTTAATCAAATGTTGCATTTTCGTTCTAAAACCTCTTTGAGATGAACGATTCACAATCCTTGCATCATATACTTGTTTTATTGTAGTCATATTTCTTTTGTTGTGCTCTTTGAATGTCAACATGATATTTGTGGGCTTTACCATATTTTGTCACATCAACAAACATCATCTTCTCTTCATTATTTAGTCAGCCAACATATAGATGACTAACCTAACAGAGAATCCTATTTTTATCCATGTTTTTAAATTTAATTTTAATATTTATTCTGACTTTTTATTATAATAATGTAGATTTAAAAATTGCTTAATGAACTATATTCACACTATTGAAAGTAATTAGTTAAATAAATACATTTTCTGATAATTTAAAGGCATGAAACATTTATTAATTATAAATATATTTTATAATTTGAGAAAAAATTCTTACATATAATTATTTTTTTCATTTTACAATGATTTTAATTAACTTAATTAAAACATATATATGTGTCGATAATAATAAAATTAAATATTTTAAATTAGAAGATATGATGGTTATAATTACCTTATTTAATTTTTATGGATAAAAATAGGATTCTCTGTGTCCCACTAATTAATATACTATATAGTTAATATATATGACTTAGATAAATCATGATCATGTGTCCCACTAATTAACTTACATATCCATCCTTCAGTGGTCTTCCGCTTAACCCAAATGGTCACTTACACTTTCTAGTTCCACTTATTGTGATTTGTAAGTATTTTCTATATTGCATATATAGTTTCCACCCCTTTCACAGTCCAACACAACACATGTCTTCCATCTAGGTTTCCTGTTTGATATATTTGACCTCAAAATAACAACAACAAAACCTATTTCAAATGCAACATGCTGAGTTTATTTTAGTAATTCATCTCGATTAGCAACAACCTATATTCAAAACATACAACATCGATCAATATGCTAATGTACAATATTTTCAAGGTATTACAAACCAAAAAACAAACACAAAACAATTACCTTTGTAGTTATGAATGCTTTCTACAATCAACAATTTTCCCATCTCTTGTCCATAATGTTTATGAATATCTTCATCTATTATAACGTCATTATCCATGCCAACCTCTGTATTCACTTCATTTGACATCTTCTTCACATAATTGTCTTCCATATAAACCTTTCAAAAGCAACAAACATACTATTTGCACCCAACATTTCAAGTAAGGAAAATACTATTTGCTTTGGGAGTGTCTATAAAGTGGGTGTTGTATAATTCATGAGCAGTGTCTATAAGTTGAATTTGTGATGAATTGTGGAATAACATGTTGCTTTTGAATTATAATATTGTTATTGAAATTTAGTACAAGTGTGAAGTTGAACATGTATTATTAATCTATGATATACATGTAAACATGTGATGATGGATTGTGATATTATGAGATGTGAAATTATGGGCATGATATTTGGTTGTGAATAAGTGTGTGGGTAACACTTGATATGACATTATTGTATAACAATCCGACACGTGTTTATCTTGAGAAAAGTGTCGATGCGCCGTGTTAAAGGAAAAGTGTAGGTTTCCTATTTAGAAATCAGTGTTAAATTGTAGCGCAATTGTGTTGAACATGTTTGAAACACGAGTGTGAGATCGTAGGTATTGTATAATTCATGAGTAGTATCTGCATGCAAAAATCTTTTAGGGGTTGGACCTGAATCCGGAGGGAGAGACCCTAACAAACTCTTTGGAGTGTAGGCCATATGGATACACTCGGTTTGAGTGCTACTTTAAGCTGGTGTCTATCCCATATGATTCGAGCATTATCGCAAAATAGCGTGACCCTAACTGATCTCCTTATGATTTTACTTAGTAAGAGTAACCTGATATATCCATGTTGTGGTGTGTCTTGTTCTGTACTCTGAGTGCTCCAGGGTGGTTTTTCACTGACATGGTACCACATTACATATAGGCTTGAGTCTTAGCATAACTGTTGCATAATGTTTGTTAATTGTTTATTATGAAATTGATGTGTTATTATGTCTGGATCGGGGTGTGTGATTCATGTGTAATGTGATTGATGATTGAAAAGATGAATTTTAAATGACAAAGTGAGGGAATTACGTGAGTTATGTTGAAGTAAGTTGTATCTCATTTACATTATATGTATATCTAGTTGTCTTACTTATTTATTACTTAGGAATGTGATAATTCACTCCATGTGTGTTGTTTGTGTTCGGATCCTGTGATGATCTTGAACTTTGTGTTCGGGGGAGCAGATGACTAGGTGAATTGCTTTAAGGAATCTTGTAGTGAAGGACGTCGGGACACAATGCTCTAATAGGATGTGACATTAGGGTATAGGTTTTTATATTAATTGTATGAAGTCTTGAACGACCTTGTTTTGAGCCGAGATGATTTATTATTTATTTGGACAAGTTTTATTATTATGTTAGAAAAGTGAATATGAGCCTTTTACTTTTTTGAAAGGCTTGTATTTAAATGTGTTTTAAAAAAAATTATTTAATTTTGATTTCTTACTTCTTTTATTATTAGTACATATATGTGAGGGGTAGAGGGCGCCACATCTCTAGCAATTTCCAAAGATTCCTCAATCTTTTCTGATGCAATCCTATCCCGCAAGGGCATTGGGTAGAAGACTCCAAGTAGATTGGGCTAGAGATCCAAGGGTTGGCCCTAGGGTTCTCATGAGCCTTAGGGTAGATTTCGAGCCCATGGGCTAAGTATGAGCCCACTTATCTTTGTAAATATTAGAATAGGTTTTTCCTTCGTTTGGGCCTTGTATTTTGGCCATTCTAGTAGTATAGGGTTTTAGCCTTGTATTTCGGGGCATTTTGAGTAGTCTTTGTAGTAAGGACTTTTTTTTTTGTATTTTCATGTTTTTTGTCATGGGGGTGAGCTTAGCTATTATAGGGGGTGTGTAGCTAAGTTCTAGCTTCTCATCTCAAGGAGGTGAGCTTAGCTATTAGAGAGGTATGTGTAGCTAAGCTCTAGCTTCTTTAGGAATCTTCTTAAGGAAGCTTCTCAAGGAGGTGAGCTTAGTTACGAGAGGGGTGTGTGTAGCTAAGCTCTAGCTTCTCAAGGAAGTTTTCTCAAAGAAGCTTCTCAAGGAAGTTTTCTCAAGAAAGCTTCTCAAGGAAGTTTTCTCAAGAAAGCTTCTCAAGGAAGCTACCTAGTCTATAAATAGAAGCATGTGTAACACTTGTTGTAACTTTGATGAATGAGAGTCTTGTGAGACATACTTCAAAGTTCCGCTTCTCTCCCTATTTTATTCCTTCAATTTCGTGCTCCCCCTCTCTCTTTCTCTCCCTCTTTCTTTTCCTCCATTGAAGCATCCTCTCCAAGCTTCTTATCCAAGGCTCATCTTGGTGGTGAAACTCATTCTTCCATGGTTTATTCCTTAATGGATGGCGCCTCCTCTCACCTCTTTTCCTTTGTCTTCCGCTGCATCTCCATGGTGGAAAATCACCATTAAAGGACCTCATTGAAGCTCAAAGATCCAGCCTCCATAGAAGCTCCACAAGCAAGCTTCCATCATTTTCCTCTATTTGTTCTGTTAGGGTTTCCAAGTATGAGAGAAGGGGAAGAAATTGTAACCTCCATTTTACTGTCAATGTGCAAGACTAATTTCTCTCTACATAAAAACTTTTTCGCAAATGCCATTAGTGAGACTGTGCAAATATTTGTTACCAGGGTGGTGTCCAAATTTCATGATGATCTAACGGTAAATGAGTCCGGGATAATAGTTTTACTCGGATAGGTTTTGGGTGTCTATCAAAAAAGGAAAAGCTCAGTGCGAGGGACATTTCTTCCATTGTAGTGGGTCTGTGCGGAAATAAGTTATGAACCTCGTGTTTAAATTTCACCATAATCTAACGGTTAATGTGTCTGAAACCATAGTTTTACTAAGATAGACTTGAGTGTATGCAGGAAAAGGAGATGATTTAGGAAGGGGGAGAAGGAAAAACAAAATTGAGAGAAAAAACGTAGAGATGTGTCGCTGGAAACCGGACTAACATATCTTTATTTATAGTTAGACTACTCTCAGCCTATTATTTACTGTATTTATTTATTTTTATTATTTTATAAAAAGAAACTTTATTTTATTTCCTATCAAATGAATATATAAAATATTTTTTTTTATTTTCTCTCAAACCATTATTTTAATTAATAAAGTTATTTCTACTTATTTATTTAATTATAAAAACCTTATCATTTTTTTAAAACTCTATTTATTTATAAATAATAATATTATTTAATTGATTTACGAAAAATAGGATGTTGCAATCATCATATGAAAATTCAATAATAGCTAAAGAAAAACCTTTCTTTGATGAGAATAACTTCTCTTTTTAATTAATCCTTAATTCTCCTAACCAATGGCTAGCAAGGTAGAAACAAGTCTCAAGAGTCTGACTATAATAGTATATAACTGAATTAAGAATTTTCAATTTTTTGTTATCTTTTGTTTAAAACTAACTAGACAATTTTTTTAAATATACTTTATATGTATTTTTTAAATACATAGATAATGATTTTTAAACTTTTTTCTTTCTCTCTTTCTCTTAGGTTGATAGTTGAGATTGTGTTGGGTGATTGCACACGTTCTATTATTCAAGTTAGTCGAAGATTTTGTTATTTTGGTTGCTTGAAATTTTGTATTTTAAATGTGCTAAGTATATTTCTGATTGTGTTATGTTATTTATATTTCATGCTTAGTTCATTTACAAACTTAAACATTAAATGTATGTCAATTTTTTTTCAACCTAAAATACTTGATACTAATAATAGAGATCACTTTAAGATTGTGTATGATAAAACATGGATGTTCTTATTTTTTTCTGTAATATACAGAATGTGAACAATATTCTTTGGAATTGTCATTGGATGATGTATGATAGATGTTATAGTGGTAGAAGTGGTTTGAAATAGACTTTTGTTGAGGGGGTTAAGGTGTTTGTAATGAAAGTTGGTCAACAAGAGTGTTATCACAATGACAGGGGATCAAATTCCCATGTGTTAAATGCGATTGTACTGGAATTTTTGAGGATGGAGTTGTGAAGATTTACCTATACAAAAATAGTTTCAAGTTTAATTATTGAATTTGAACTGATCATGGTGAAGACATGCCGCATGTTGATTTAAATGAGGGCAACAGTTACATGGATGCTTCTACTAGTGTGGAATATGTGGCTCTATACGAACAATTTATGTTAATGCAAGACATGATGTGTGATGCTTTGAGACAACCTCAAACATTGGAGGCTCCAAACTCAAATAATATGAAAGAACCTCCAAATGAAGATACTTAAAGATTTTACAATTTATTGGTGGAGGCGAATGAACCATTGTACTAAGGGGCAACAAACTCAAAGTTATCAATATTTGTGAGGCTTTTAGCTTGCAAGTTCAATTGGAATGTTCCTGAATAGTGCTTGGAGTTTATTTCAAAAATAATTTTGGATGCAACACCTATAAAAGATGGTTCACAAAAAAAATATTCATGATGCGAAGAGTTTAGTATCGAAGTTGGGATTGGAGGCTAAAAGGATTGACTGTTGTGTGGATGACTACATGTTGTACTCTGACATTGATGTAACATTAATCGAATGCAAATTTTGTAACAAACATAGGTATCCTGCCAAGACTATTAGAAATGTGTATGACTAAACCATATATGTTTTTTAGTTGTGTCATACCAGGTCCATTTAATCCAACGATTGGTATTGATGTTTATTCACTACCTTTGATTGATGATCTGAAAAAATTATGGAGAGGTGATATGACTTACGAAGTTTCAAGAAAGAAAAATTTCACGATGAGGGCGACTTTGATGTGGACTAGCATGTCCGTATTGCATAGAGTACACAAAGACCTTTTCAGTTGGCAAATGAGGGAAAAACTTGTTAGTTTGACTGTCATCGTAGGTTCTTACCTACTGATCATGCATTTTGGAGGAACAAAAATGCTTTTAAAAAGGGGAAGTAGAAAGAGATAAGCCACCACATATATTGACACCTACACAAGTATGGCGTAGCATTAGGGATTTGCCAAAAGTCACAGAAATTGCCACCACCAAATATACATGGATATGGGGAATGAAACCATTGGACAAAAAGAAGTATCTTTTGGGATCTTCCTTATTGGAAAAATAATTTATTATGACACAATCTTGATGTTATGCACATAGAGAAAATTTTCTGACAATATATTCAACACTGTGATGAATGCCAGTGGTAAGACAAAAGACAATGACAAGGCTAGGATGGACTTAGCTTTTTATTGTAGGCGTAAAGACTTGAAGTTGAAGTCAACGGCTAACGAGAAATTATTAAAGCCAAAAGCAAATTACACTCTAACTGCAGACCAAATAAAGTTAGTATGTCAATGGATAAAAGAACTACGAATGCCAAATGGTTATTCTTCTAACTTGACCATGTGTGCCAATGTTGATAAGGGAACCATGCATGGGATGAAAATTCATGATTGTCATGTATTCATGGAGTGTTTACTTCCTATTGTTTTTGGCTCATTTTCCCCATATGTCTTAAATCTACTTATTGAAATAATTCATCTCTTTAAATATTTGTGTTCTACAACTTTGATGAAGAATGACTTGAGTAGAATGGGAACAAAATATTCCATTAATTCTATGCAAGTTGGAGAGAATATTTTCCCTTGGGTTTTTTGATTCAATGGAGCATCTGCCTATTCATTTGGCATATGAAGCTAGACTTGGTGGACCAGTCCAATATAGATGGATGTATCCATTTGAAAGGTACTAAAATGGTAATTTTATTTTCTTTAAATGTCATTTTTTAATGCTTACGAATGGTGACTTGGTTTTCTTTAAAATTTATAGATTCATGGGCAATTCTAATCCACCAGTAAAAAATAAGGTCCAGGTGGAAGTATCCATTTGTGCATACATCGTGAGACAACTTATTTTTGTTCTCATTATTTCAACAACTTTATTTTGTCACCATGTAATGTTAGGAATCAAATTTCAATTGAAGCTAAAAGGCACCCACCGATGTTATCAGTGTTTGACAAGCAAGGTCGTTCTTCTGGGAAAGAGTTAATTCACTGGTTAACTAACGATGAGAAAGACTCGGCCCATGTTCATGTGTTGATTAACTGTGTTGAAGTTAAACCATACCTCGAGTAAGTTTCACAATGTATGTCATTTGGGATTCAATAACTATGATCGTATCCTCCCATTATTCCCCCATAATTGACTCATGCAACAGTATATTTGGACAATTCATTCTTGCAATGCTAGTCAAATGCCTTTACTCATAGTCTACACGTGAATATTCCTACTTGGTTCTAGCAAAAAGTAACCATGTTATTGTATATTTTATTTTGCTACTTTATGGTAAAAAAAATATAGTTGTTCATACACTTTATATCCGTAGGTTATAAATGAGCATACAAATGTGAGAAACCAACACTTAAAGGATTTTATCATATGATCACATGAGTTACGTTAAAGAATGACATACATACTTTGTCAATGGCTACAAATTCCATACTCAAGTATGGAGTGAAGGGAAGAAAAAGATAAATAGTGGGGTTCACGTAAATGGACTTACAGAAGAAGCCCAAATGGTTTTTATGGGATCATTCAACATATATATGAGCTTGAGTATAATACTACAACCTATCCTAAGTGAGTAGTATTATCTTATTGTCACTGGTTTGATCCAACGAGTAGAAGAACAAGGGTAGATCCTAAATATGGCACAATGGAAATTCGAATGGATAAAAGCTATAATTTGGTTGACCTATTCGTTAGTGCACATAATGTAAGGCAAGTGTATTATGTGTCATACCCAACAACAAGACGAGACAAATGTGGTTGATGTGTAGCAATAAAAACGAAGCGAAGGGATTACATAGAATCCAATCATGTACAAGATGATGTGTCTTACCAAGTTGAGGAAATGTCATATGTCAATGAAGTCATTAAAGTTAAAAGTGTTTCTGGATTGCAAGATTTAAGAGGTGGTGTTGAAGAAGTAAACCCTGCTAGTATGTTGACAAATAAAAAAGAATAAACTAATTTGAATGGAGAATCAAACAATATTGAACAAGACAATGAAGGAGAATTAAAAGATAACGTTGAAGTTTACAATTCTGAAGAGGATTTGATGTTGATCTTTGTTAGTTAGTTATAATGTTTGTTATTAGTGACATGTTTGTTTTCTTCTAATACTTCAAAACTTTGTTAGTCTATTTTATTTTTGTTGTCATATGGAAGTTCGTTAGCTATCTAATTTTCATCCGTCCTAATATTTTATTGGAATATTTATGTTATAATATTATTTTTCTATATATAGATATGTCATTAGGGGATGTTGACCCTCCTTGTACGTGACGTTTTATGATTCATGATTTAAGATCCCAATTTGGGATCTTAAACTAAAGATGCTCTTAGTATAATTTAGATAGTATTCTATTTTGGGGCAACACTACACAACATGTCAGAGAAAGCAAAAGAATTCAAGTTCAAATAAGAATCCAACCTATTTCTACATGCACTAGTAGATAACAACTTGCATGACACAAGTCATTCATTCAAATAAAAATAATTAAAAAATATCAACAATAAAATATTTCTAAAAAAAAAATGTATCATATAATTACAAAGATGTTACCAAAATAAATATAATTACAGTATTGGAGGGCCACTTTCATGTGAAAAAAGGGAAACATGAAAAAGATAGACAAAGTATGCAAATTTATTTATGAACATGAAATATATATGTGGTGTCAATCCAAGTTTGCTAATTAACAAACAATCACAGACACCCAAGAAAGTGAAAAAGGCATTACCAGATATGCCAATAACATCCATGTCGAGGAAGTCAGGTTAAAGGAACCAAGAATCAAGCATACACAATCTTCCCCTTAATTTGGAAACCATGTTCATCCCCGTGAACATGCTACAAGTAAATATAACATACACGGTCTTCTCAGAAATAGAACCACTTAATAATTTGAGCCCAGCAAATCTACTCGACTTGTATGTAGAACCAGAAACAAACATCATTTCTTTTAGTAGAAATTGAAATCTTCCACAAACAAAATTCTAAAAATTGGGATAAATAGGTTTTCCCTATTCCAAAAGAAATCCAAATTTGCGTCTTGTATTCCTTATTCTCTTCACTTTATTCTTTTCCAATTCAAAGAAATAAATCCAAACTTGAAAGAAAACAAACTACAATGTGCACGTGGAAACTCGCCAAAAAGAAATGAATAAATCCCAATTTCTAGATATAAAATTCAAATTTCAAACAATAAACAATACATGATCCCACCAAAAAATATATTTATTTTAAGATAACTAAATTAAATTTCAAAAGATGGAAGAGTTACAGAAGACACACACTAAACAAGATCTCTCATAACAGTATTAACTAGCAAAGCGGTTAACGTAATTACCATAATATGAGTCATGCATCTCATGCCGCAGGAAATGATCAACATAGGTACATACTTAGATTGCCAAGGTTATCAACTTGTTTGATGACTTCTATAAAAATGCAGTTGATCCACCTGCCAATTCTATTTAAGCATACTATTCATTTGATTGATCAATTGTCAAGTACTTGGGTTACACATATCTTTTTCACTTCAAAGGATTAAAATCAAGGTCATCAGAATCAAGCTCAAGTTGGACTCCCTTAGAAACCAAGATCCCAAAACAAGTGGACCTTCCCCAAGTATCCATTCTTTAGCAATCAGATTTAGAGCATTAATAGTAGCCACCAATCTACATGTAAAACAAATCATCCACTGCCCAAAAACAATCTCTGCACAAGCAACAATACAAGATTTGCAGCCACCATAAGAATCAATTGGGACCTGACATTCTTTCACCATCTTTTAACCTTGATTTTTCTTATTTTCTGAGTTTGCATTACAAAAGTATTCGCATGATAAGAACTTATTCAATAAGCGCTTAATCAAGCCTTTTTTTGAAACACACCTTAAGTCATCTATGGATTCCACTTGAGGAGAGGATGGCCTGACAACACATTCATTTTCATCACTGCTGGAAACAATTGCATTCTTATTTGATGCATGGCAATGCTCCATTATGTCATTTGTTGGCTTATATATGGATTCTACTTGAAGAGAGATGGTCCCAACAACACATTCATTTTCATCACCACTAGAATCCATTACGTTCTTATTTGGCGCATGGGAATGCTCTATTTTTTCATTCATTGGTTCATATATGAGATAAATTGTTGTCTTGTAAACAGTTAATTTGCTCCAGAAGACAACAACAATTTGCACTTTGTTTCCAGGCTCTATTTTTGATAGTATCCCGTGCCACTGATCATCTTCGAAGGAGACTAATGCATTTCTCTTATAAAGTTGGATGATGGCCTTTGAGTGATTTATCACCAACAAATTTTTCAAACCATCTGAAGTTATATTTTCCGGGGAAGAATAATGGACATGGCACATCATTTTCTTCAAGTTACGCCCTTTCACTTGAGGGATTTCAAAAGTCACAGATGAACCTTCGCTGTTGAAGGTTAACCAATCTGGATAGCTATCACCGGGGAGCAAACAACCACCACCATCACTAGTGGCCGTATTCTGTAAAAATGAAGATATATGCTCAAAAGTTTATCAATCAATGTATTAGTACCACCATAAAATTATGATCTTGATTACCCAAAAACTACTCAGAACAATCATAAGTATGAAGAGTAAATTGTTAAAAAATAATTTAAAGTTATGCATAAATATATTTGCTTGGATAATTTAAACAAAATCCATTGGTCCAAGTAAGAGTTCCATACCCGTAACCAAATAAACATAAAATGAATAAAAAATAGTTCTATACCAACCGAAAAAACAATGAAAAATGAGAGAACATTTTCAATTTAATATTGAATTTTATATTGTGAAAATAATAAATTGTACCTCGCACTAAAGTATATATATATATATATATATATATATATATATATATATATATATATATGTATATATATATATATATATATAAATTACCTAGCATTAAATTAAATATGCACTTTGAATATGATAGCAGTTATTGATGAAATAAAGTATATACAAAAAAAAATGTTACTAGTACCTCACATTAAAGTATATATATTTTTTAAATTACCTCACATTAAAATATGCACTCTGAATATGATAGCAGTTAATGATGAAATAAAGTACATATAAAAATGATGTTACTAGTACTACACTTAACTAATGTAAAATTCAGATTTATGTTGGATTTTGTGCTCTTACCGCAATGAAAGATTGACTAACACGTGCTACAACTAATTTTAAGGCTAAGATGCCAAGAGAGATGAGAGAGAAAGTAAGATAGAGAGAGAGAGAGAGAGCCTGAGAGGGGGTGGGAGAGAGTTAGGAGCAACAAGGAGAGGAAAGAGAGATACACCGAGAGAGTGAGAGGGGAGCCCCATCAGAACCAGCCCTAGAACGAAAATGGACAACAGTACGCTCGAACCAACTGGAGGGATCAAACTGAGATAACATCCTACTATTTCTCATGATTCTCCAACGAAGTATTTGAGAAGGATTTGTGGAAACACTTCAAGAAGTAGGAAGATGTTAGGGAGGTATTCATATCCAAACAATGAAATAGGAATGGTAGGAGGTACAGGTTTGTCAGATTCAAGGGTGTGAAAGATGAGCGCTTGCTTGAGAGGCAATTGGACAACATCATTGTCGAAGGTCTGAAGCTATATGTTAACCTCCCACATTACGAAAGACTGAGGGGAGGAAAGCTAGAGGTAGAAGAGAAGAGACAGGTGCAAGGAAACGGGAAAAAGTTAACAGAACAGTGCCATTCTCAAAGAAGTGGAAGAATAGAGCATACGTCTTATGCGGAGGTGGTTGCGGGGAAGAGAAGGGTAGCACATAACGGCGACGAAGGGCTATCGTCAGTCTACCTCGAGCCCGCAGAGGAAGTGTTGAAGTGGTTGAATGATAAGAAGGTCAGTAGGATGTCAAACCCAGCAAATTTCGACAAGGTGGAAGATGAGTTGAGGTGGGATTATGGCATGGATATCTCAACGATGTATCTGGGGGATGACATGGTCCTAGTATTCGGACTGAACGCTGAAAAAGCTGAACAACTGATGAATCAGTTTGGCCACAGTACGCTTCCCCTGTTTTACTCGATGCAAAAATGGTCGCCAAATCTGCTTTCGGGCTATCGATTGGCCTAGGTACAGTGTTGGGGGATCCCGGCCATAGCCTGGGAAGTGCCGGCCATCAAGAAGATCCTGGGGGTAATTGGGGACCTAGTGGAGATTGACGAGGAAGTGGAAGAACGACGGCGGATGGACAGAGCAAGGGTGCTCCTCAAAACACCATGGAAGCCATCCATTCAGCACACCGTCAACGTGCATATCGGCACAGAGGTGTACGAAGTTCGAATAGTGGAAGAAAAAGCCCCATACGTTGACTCGTGGCAAGGAGCGAGAAGGAGTGGGATGCTATCGTCGGAAGATATAGATTCTGACGGGAGCCTAATGGAATCTCCGACATCGACGAGGTCATGGGGACAGACTTTCAAAATCGCGACAACGGACAATGAGGAGCGGCCAAACATCACCGCTCCGCACCAGACTGGCTCGCACTCCCACGACGGCGGCAACATAGGGCATGCATTGCCTTTACC
The DNA here is from genome assembly GCF_004193775.1 of Glycine soja. Classification (NCBI taxonomy): domain Eukaryota; kingdom Viridiplantae; phylum Streptophyta; class Magnoliopsida; order Fabales; family Fabaceae; genus Glycine; species Glycine soja. The sequence goes on from NC_041004.1 coordinate 6,531,394, forward strand.
CAGTGGTCGTTGGAATTTCAAAGACCCAACAGGTAAAGGTAATGTCCCGTAGTCACATGGAAAAAGCCAGAAAAAAGGTGCAGTGGAATCTCAAGGGGGAGTGAGTTATCCTTGCCATATTAGGAAAAGCACCAAAGAAGATTAGGGTATGTCGAGAAGGGGAAAGGGGTTGCAGATTAGGACAATGGCACTAAAGAGGAAAGTGGGTCAGTGGGGAGGAAAGGGCAAATGGCAAATGAAGGTAGTGAGCTGCAGAGGGGGTCACGTGAGTACCATGAGGAAAATTTAAACTCAAATGATACGGGCCTTACTAAGCACACCCCCCTAGAAGCCCAATAAACAAAGTTGTTAACACACAAAGCTGCTTTTTAGACACAGCTACACCTTGAAAGCAAGGCAAGGAAATTAAAGAAGCCCAAGCTCCTAGTATACCACCAGAAAATATGACATTTCGATGCCGGAAAAACACCAATCAGTTACAAAAACAGCAGAGCATGGGCTGCAATGAGAAGATGCCACAAGACCAACAAGAGAATGGGCAAAGTGGAAATACAGAGAAGCAGTATGTTGAGGACCTATGGTGCATTTCGGGAGATTTCAACAACATTAGAGATTCTGCGGAAAAGGTAGGAGTTTGCCAAAGGACGATAGAAGAGAGTAGTATAAAAGAATTTAATGATTGGATAAATGAGCTGGAGGTGGTGGAAGCACCATGGGAAGAAACAAAATTCACGTGGTTTAGACCCAATGATTCTTTGAGTCTCCAGACTGGCTCACAAAATGGCCCAGAAGCATACAACAACCTTTGGACCGGAATTTTTCTGATCACTGCCCAGTGTTGCTTCAGTCCAAGTTTGTAGACTGGGGCTCAAAACCATTCTGGATCCTTGATTGTTGGCTCATAGACAAATCCTTCAGTTCAATTGTGAAGGAGTGCTGGCGAACCCACCAGCAAAAAGGATGGGGCTGATTTGTGTTGAAAGAAAAAATAAAGAGATTGAAGGCAAGGTTGAAGATATGGAATAAAGATCGGTTCGGTGATACCTTTAAGAGATACAAGAAGATCGAGGGAGAACTGAATCGGATGGAAGTGAACATCATACATAGACAGTTGTTTACTCAAGAGGTAATAATCTAGAAACAGCTTCAACAAGACTTGTAGATAGTTGCCCAGTCACATGAATCTTTACTTCGACAGAAAGCAAGAGCCAAATAGGTGAAAGAAAGGGATTGCAACTCTCGCTATTTCCATCTGTTGGTTAATGCAAACTGAAGAGGCAATTCTCTGCATGGACTATGGATTGATGGAGAATGGGTTAAAGAACCGACAAGAGTAAAAGAGGCAGCCCGCCTATTTTTCCTATAGAAGTTCCAAGAAGAAGACCATAATAGACCCCACTTAGATGGTATTGAATTCAAGGCCATTGACCATCACCACAATGACATGTTAACAGGGAGATTTTTGGAGGAGGAAATAAGGGATGCAGTTTGGGGATTTAGGAGCGAGAAAAGCCCGAGCCCAGATGGAATTAATTTCAAATTCATCAAGAGATTCTAGCACTTACTTAAACCGGATGTTCTGCGGTTCTTGGATGAACTCTATGTAACTAGGATTTTTCCAAGGGGATGTAACACATCCTTCATTGTCTTAATCCCTAAGGTGATCAACCCACAATTGTTGGATGAGTACAAACCCATCTCACTCACTGGATGCATGTATAAGATAGTTGCCAAGCTGTTGGCCAACAAATTGAAGAAGGTTATGAAATTCATAGTAGATGAAGGCCAATCTGCATTTATAGAGGGAAGGCATTTGCTACAAAGTCCAAACGAGGTGGTGGATGAGGCCAGGAGAAGTCAGAAGCCGTGTTTAGTTTTCAAAGTGGACTATGAGAAGGCATACGATTTGGTATCATGGGATTTTCTGGTTTATATGCTAAGGAGAATGGGCTTCTGCGCCAAATGGATTCAGTGGATTGTGGGATGTCTAAAATCCGCATTTGTATCGGTTCTGGTAAATGACAGTCTATCGGCAGAGTTCTCAGCACAAAGAGGCCTTCAGCAAGGGGATCCACTAGCACCTTTCCTCTTCAATAATGAATGGATTGATGAGAGAGGCCGTCAAGAGGAATTTTTACAGGGGATTCTCTGTGGAATCAAACAGAGTTGATGTCAGCATCCTTTAATATGGGAATGACACTATTTTTTGGAGAGGCTTCACAAGAGAATGTTAGGGCGATTAAGGCAATTCTGAGGATCTTTGAACTTGCATCAGGCCTTAAGATTAATTTTGCAAAAAACTGTTTTGGTGCATTTGGTGTGCAGGAGTTATGGAAGTCTGAAGCAGCCAGTTGGTTGAATTGTAGCTTGATGTCCATTCCTTTTGTCTACCTAGGAATACCTATTGGGGTAAATTCGAGGCAGGGTCAGATGTGGGATCCCATTATAAAAAAGTGTGAGATGGCATCAACTAAGTGGAAGCAAAGACACTTGTCCTTTGGGGGGAGAGTGACTCTTATTCAGTCAGTCCTAAATTCTATTCCTATATACTTTTTTGTCTTTATTTAGGTTACCTAAGAAGGTGGAGGACAAGTTAGTCAGCTTGCAACGTAGATTTCTATGAGGAGGAGGTCCAAATAAAAACAAGATTGCGTGGATCAAATAGGAGACAGCTTGCCTACCAAAAGAAAAAGGGGGCCTGGGCATGAAGGGTATAAACACTTTCAATCTTGCTCTACTTGGTAAGTGGGGGTGGCATCTATTTCAGCATGAAGGACAGCTGTGGGTAAGGGTAGTGCAATCCAAATATGGTGGGTGGAGGGGACTAGATGAAGCACATGGGAGTAACAAAGAGTCATTGTGGTGGAGGGATCTAAAGATTGTTTTTCAAACTTCACAACAGGGAGAGGAGCTCAAAAAAAGGATACAGTGGAAGCTGGGGAGTGGAGATAGGATCAAATTCTGGGAAGACGAGTGGATAGATGGAGAAGCTTCACTGGCAATAAAGTACCCCAGATTGTTTGTAATTTCGTGCCAAGAGAACCAATTAATCCAGCAGATAGGCAGTTACAAGGACAAGGAGTGGGAATGGAACTTATCATGGAGGAGGCCATTATTTGACAACGAGATAACAATGGCTACTAATTTCCTAACAGATATCGAGAGGAAGACAATACAAAGAAATAGAAGGGATGAGTGGGTGTGGAAGGAAGATCAAAGTAGGCAATACACAGCACGATCTGCGTACAACCTAATGAGGGGGGAAGAAGTTGAGGGGATACATGATAGGGCTTTTGAGGAGCTGTGGAAGTTAAAGGTGCCAATCAAAGTTGCAGTATTTGCTTAGAGGCTACTTAGGGATACATTACCTACTAGAGTAAATTTGCACAGGCGACAAATAGAGGTCACAAATAGAAGCTGTCCATTTTATGGAAATATGGAAGAGGAAGCAAGACACTTGTTTTTTCACTGCAACAAGATCCTCCCTATTTGGTGGGAATCATCATCATGGTTGAACATCTCTGGAGCTTTCCCGAAAGAACCAAGGCAACATTTCCTACAACATGGTTCCATATCAATTGTTGGGATAAGGATTACTAGATGGAAGTGCTAGCTGTAACATGGACCATTTGACAGCAAAGGAATAAAATCATCTTCTCCAATGACTCCTTTGATAGCAACAAATTGATTGACGAGGCATCCTTTCTATTGTGGACATGACTGTCCAATTTGGAGAAGGACTTTACAATACATTTTAACCACTGGTCTAGCGATATTAGAGAAGGGTTTTTGTATTAAAAAAGTTAAGTCATATAGGCTAGTTTATGGCAAGGTGTAGCTTGTTTGGTTCCTCTCTAGACTCTATTTAGTCTGATTTGCAACCAATTGCATGGCCATCCAAAACTATGGATTTTAGTACCTCTGGTATTCAGTTTCATATATATAAATATCTATCTTTGCTGATCAAAAAAAAAAAATTGACTAACACATGATTAGAAGATAGTCTTAATTACTAAATACTCGTATCGTAACTTTCTTTCTTAATTAATAACTAACAAAGTGTTCCTTTCAGCAAGACTTTATTTTTTAATTTGTCCTTCCAAGCATAACTAATTCCTAAACACAATTACAAAAGTAATTAAAGATAAGACAACTACTAATAGCAAAATATATGATGACTGTGTCAAAAAAATCTATGTTGGTGTATGATCATTTTAAAATGACATGTTTATATATATATATATACCAACAACGTATAATAGTATACACTTCCACATATAATTGATATACTAAAAATAGTTCTATTGACAAAAGATAAGGAAATTAGATACTTAAGAGAGAAATTAAGGGTAAAACCTGTAAAATTCTGTGTTTCAGAATATTGGTGACTTGACAACTCGTTCCCATTTGAATTAAAAGTGATCTCCTGAAATTTTTTGATCCTTTGTTGTGTACTTGATTGTTGCATTCAATTGATGTTAAAACATTCATATTATGCATTTGCGATGTGACTGCAGTTGATTCCAATTCTTCAAAATTTGTGGCATATAAAGCATCCAAAATATTTGCAGCATCTAGAGAAAGTTGAAGTTCTGAGCCACACTCTATACAAAGACTTTGAAGCAGTGGAAGGTCCTTGGAAATATATGATAGATGATTGGAACTACTATTTGGCACGTCTAATGAAACGAGAGATGACACATCTAGAAATGTTTGAACGCGGGATGAGAGAATATTTGTTGGTGACATCCAAGACCAAATGATTGAAGGAAACACATCACGTGAGAATCCTTCATAACCGCACAAAGAGATATATCCAATTCTTTTTGATCTAACTATTGAAAATGGCACTCTTGTTATTGCAGTCTTATCCGCAATAAGGGTTGTCAAAGACTCCATTTGTTCCAAATCCTCTTCTAACTTGTCAATCTTTAAACATCCTGAAAGAATGAGTGCTTTAAGAGATTTCAACTTATAGATACTTCTTGGAAGGTTAAGAAGGCTAATACAATCTTGAAAATTTATTAGAAGAACTTTATTGAGATGTCCAATGGTATAGGAAACCGCTGACAACCTTGGACAATCCACGAGTAATAGCTTTTCAAGATTAGGCAAATTTGAAAAGTCTGGAGTCTCTGTTAAATAATGAGAATGACTGAGATTAAGATTTTTCAGCTTCTCCATTACCTACAAGAAAAAAACAAGCATACAATAGATAAAATTAAAGTTAGAGATAAAACTCAAAACGTAAATAGATGCAATTCTATTGTGTTATGAGCATCTCAAGTAGAAAGTAAAATATTTATACTGGTGGAATGCCATTTGTTAGTGCCAATATATTTTGATAAAGGTTTAGTTTATACAAATCCTTTCAGAATATGAGAATAATTAATAACAATCATTATATTATAATTAAAAATAATAGATGATTGAGATTAAAATATTTAAAAATTTAAATTTAATATAACTATTAGATCGTTAAAAAATTCGTCAAACAAATCACATTCTAGAGTATCTCAATTATCATTAATAATAATTGAAATGTTGTAAGATGTGATTTGTTTGATAAATCTTATAGAGATTTAACGATTATATCAAATTTTAATTTTAATTTTTAAATATTTTAATCTCAATCATCTATTATTTTTAATCATATTCTAATGATTATTATTAATTATTCTTTCGTGAAAAATTATTCTCATCGAAGTCGTGCACTCTCTATATATAATTTGTTTATGAGCATTTTATGGCTTCTTTGATCAATTAGTAAAAATTGCAACTCTACCTTACCTGTCCTTTGTTTTTGTTATATTTAATTATTTGAAGAGGAGGTCATAAACTCTGTCTCTTATGTTTTTTAAAAACAAAACTATAATATAAGTTCATAATAAACACACAAAATCTATTTGATTAGATAAAAGATAATCTTAAAAAAATTGAATTTTGATAAACATCGTGTGTAAAAATTTTAATTTAATGTATCAAGATTTACTCTTACCTAATGAAATAAGACTTTATTGTTGTTATATCAAAGTTTCATACGTACAATAATTATCAAGAATTTTGATTTTTTATATGATGTGGTGATGGATTTTTTTTATATTGGTTATGCATGTTGACGATATCACTACAAGAGGAAAATATTTGTAAACTTTAGCATTGGAATTAAAGTTCTAATGCATCATTAAATGGTGGTATCACAAGTAAAGAACAAAATAGCCATAAAATTTAACATCAACACTGCAATGTATACACTATCTATTGTAACATAGCATTGACTTAATTCAGGTCAAATAATCGCTATAGATTACATATAAATTTATTTGTGTCAGCTATGCCCAACACAAAAATGGGAATGCTTCAAGGTTTAGATTTGTGATTGCATGGTCTAACCTACACTATTAGCACGAATTAAGTCAACACTAAAATTAACATAATCTAATTTGACACTAATAAATGTCGTCTAGTGAATACCACAAAGACAGGTAGACTCATAATAGGGTCTTCTAATTCAACTTAGTTGGCACTACTTAGTGTTGACTCAAGCACAATTTTTTTTTTATTGCTAAATGTTCATTTAGCCTCAATTTTTGTGGTTTAGCATCATTTGTTTTGCTAAATGTTCATCTAGATATTTTAGGATATGAAAAAAAAAACAAATTTTGGTATCCTGATCATTTCCTTTTTTAGGCTTACTAGGTTTACCGTATAAAAGGGAGGCTAGAGCTTGTATTAGAATATGAATATATAAACGTTCAATTTATTCAAACTTAATTATCAATTTTATCTCTTTATTTATTTAGAATATTCAATTAGGTCTTTTTATTTTTAAAATTTTCAATCAAATCCTTTATTTTTTTTCTTAAAATGTCTGAATGTGATTCTTTTCAAGGAATTTACAACTTAACGTCATCATCAGTCTCAACTGGAAAAAAAAAATCACATTCAGACATTTGAAAAAAAAATAAAAGACTTGATTGAAACTTTCAGAAATAAAATGACCTAATTAAATATTCTAAATAAATAAAAGCTAGGAACATATTGATAATTAAATTTTTTATTTAAACTTGAACTTTTACAGAAAGTACTACCAATATAAGAGAGGCTAAGAAAAACATAGATGAAATTTGTCTAAAAGTACTATATAGTGAAATAGTATTAATATTTGAGACAATTTAATTACATCCATAAAGAAGAGAAAGAAATACTCATGAATTGCAAAAAACTAAATTAATACCTGGGCTTCTTTCCACAAAAGATTAACATTGCTGTTTTCTAGCTCAATGGAAACTAGACTTCCTTGATAAAGGTTTGTTGGTATGCATGCTAAAGGAAATCCATGCCAACAAAGCCATCTAAGATCTTTGGAAAGATACTTGAAATCTCCAACCAATTGTACACCAGCAAGTTGAAGCAACCTGAGTTTTTTCATCTCCTTAAAAGCTTTAGTGCTCAAACATTTTGTATTAGTTCTTGGTAACTTCAAAGCCAGTCCCTCAATAGCTTTTGTTCCCTATGATAGAAAAAACGAAAAGGGTAAAACATGCGTAGCTAAAAAGATATATGGTAGTTAAAACTCTTGTGAGAAAACCCATCATTTGTTTAAGAAGCTAAGAAGCAAAAACCAATTCACAACCAAACCAATTTTCAAAATTCTTGTGACAATCAATCGCACAAATGAATATTAAGAACTGACTCATAAATGTGTTAGTTGTATCCATTAGCTTTGGATATTTTAAATAAAAAAATAATAGATGGAAGTCTTACAGTTTCTTTTGATAATACATCAAGCGCATCTTCATGAAACCATAACCTACTACGCTCCTCAGGCTCCATTGGTGTTTTTGAACGAATGATTTCTCTTCCCATGTCTCGCAGCAAATCATGCATTCCAAGCTTGTTCTTATAATCTACAGTTACAAGGCCTCTTTCTACCAAGACACGTATTCCATTTTCTGCACAAAGCCCACAACCATTTAAGATATGTATAACATCATTCCGGTCCTTTCCTGTAAAGAAACAAGCTATATCAAGAAATATTCCTTTCTCTGTATCACCAGTTAAACCATCATAGCTTATTTTTAATTTCTCTTGTACTTCATCATTAGGAATTTTCTTGAGTGTCTCCAATACATTTTTCCACTCTGTTACCTCCATATCAAACAAATACTTCCCAAGGACTTCAAGAGCTAGTGGCAATCCCGCAGAATAAGCAATTACATTTCTAGAAAGTTCAATAAAATCTTCTCTTGGACTTGCTTGCTTAAATGCATGCCAACTAAAAAGCTCAATAGATTCATCTTCATCCATTCCTTTCATTCTGAACACTTTGTCAACTCTTGTCCCTCTAAGTATATGCATATCTCTAGTTGTGATGATTATTCTACTCCCTGAACCAAACCATTCACGACTTCCACACAAAACATTCAATTGATGCAAATTATTTACATCATCAAGTATAAGGAGTACCCTTTTATTGCGAAGTCGTTCTTTTAACATAACTTTTCCTGAGTCAACATTACGTATCTTTGTGTTTGTTTCTTTTCCGATATCAAATAGAAGTTGTTCTTGTAGATATACTTGACCAGCATCTTGCCCCCAAACTTCCCTAATACGTGCGAGGAAGCTTTTTACCTCAAAATTGCGGCCAATCTTGTTGTAAATGGCTTTTGCAATAGTTGTTTTACCAATGCCTCCCATCCCCCACAACCCGAGTAGTAGAACACCGTTTGATTGTTTTTGGTCTAATAGTTCAATCATTTCCTGGACTCGTGGTTCTACGCCGACTGGATTATCAGCAACAAACAACTCTGTCTTGTCTAACAAAGGCGTAACGTTTTCAACAATAGTTTTGATAGCCTCACTTTCATTCCTATAATAAAAAACATAATAAAAACAAAGAAAAGGTGTGTCCAAATATGCATCAAAATTTAATAGAAATTTGAGTAAAAAGTTATAATTGTATAAACGTCTGTTCTCCATTAGGTTCATCCATTGCATGGTGGTACTTACTAACACTTCTATAAAATATGTATGACAAAATGATAAATCTATTATAGTTCTTAGAGTGTGTTTGATTCTGATTTTATTTTTTGGTTTTGAAAACCTTTTTGCCCAACATTTGTCAATACCTAATATTTAGAATGGGAAAAAATGAAGTTACTGGAGGAAGAAGTGAAGCAACAAAATAAAAAATGTTTAAATATAATTTTAGTCCACCTACAATCTTGGTCCTTCTATTTTAAAATAAAGACATTTGATCTATTATTTTAGAAAAAAATCCTCAATTTCTGTATATCTTTGAATTTTGCCTACATTTATTTCATTCACTTTAGTTAATTAAAACATTTTTATGGTACCATAAATCAAGACGTTACGTCCAGGGTTTCATTGAGGATTTTTTAAAATAGATGAACAAAATATCTTTATTTTAAAATAGATAGACCAAAATTATAGGAGTAATTAACTAAAGAAAAAAATCATAAATTGTTCACTTTCTATTTTAAAAACTAAAACCAAGATTATTTTTTAAAATATCCCAAATTACTTTTATCAAACATTTTGTTTTGTTATTTAAAAACAAAAAATAAATATGTACAATAAACTGACAAGCTCTTGTTTTTGTACTAATTTAAACAATGTTTGCTTTGATGATTTCCTAAAAATGCAGTTAACCATCATTATTGATATCTAATTAATTATAAATATTAGTTAATTTGAAATTTATGTTTATATTGTTTTAATCTCCCTTTGAAGGCTTTGCTAGGGTTTCTCTAGTTGTGAGCAGTAAGGTTTTTCTCAAATCTCAGACAATGGTTCTTGTCTTTTCTCAGGTCTGGCTACTTGAACTTCACAAAATAAAGAATGTGAAAGATGTTGATTTCCAGGAGGAGGGGGAGATAGTCAAAATACCTAAAGTGGGAGAAAGGAGTAAAGATAAGGGTTTTTGGTTGGTGGGAAAGATTCATACGAAAGAATCTTCCAATGTGATGATGGCGTTCAAAGACGAAAGGTTTGAGTGAAAGAATCTTCCAACTACTAATAGCAAAAATACACAAAATATTACCCAGCTAGGGGGAATTTACATGAGTGTGGGTCACAAAGGTTTGGACATTTGCCTCAAAAATCAAAAGGCTTTGAAAGAAATTGTATAAGATTCAACGCATTCCCCAGGTCAGTTTCTTAACAAACACAAAAGTTGAGATTGAAGATGAGTTGGAGGAGCTTTTAAGGCTTGAGGTGCTTTGGAAGCAGAGGTTGAAGGTGGAGTGGTTGATGTATGTGGATAGGAACACAACTTTCTTTCATAGAAAAACATCCCAACGAAAGCAAGTCAATATCATAAAGATTCCGGATGATGATGGAAATGTGTATAAGAATGTAGAGGACATTGGTGAGGTGTTAACAAAGTATTTCTCTAATCTTTTTACCTCTTCTCTGCTTCATGGCATGGCGGAAATTGCAAGCCTTGTGGAGGCGAGAAATTATGGAGAGATGTGATCCTTCCTGGATGTGGAGTTTTCAAGAGAGGAGATTTATGAAGCCTTAGAGTAGGTGTACCCCACCGAAGCTTCGGGGCAAGATGGCAATCCAACTTTATTCTATTAGAAGTTTTGGCATATATTATTAGAGAGGATGTCACAAACATGGCCCTGGATATTTTCAACGGTGATCGACCAAGATCCTTCTGTGATAAATAAGACTCTTATTGTCTATATTCAAAAGGTAAAAAATCCCTCTCATGCCAGTGAGTTTAGACTTATTAGCCATGTAATGTTGTGTTTCAGATTATTACAAAAACTATTGCTAATAGGCTAAAGTGTATTCTTTCCCGTAATATTGATGAAACTTTCAATGGTTAATGATAATGCAACAATCGCTTTTGATTTTCTGTAGAGCCATGGTGGAGGAGGCAACAAGGCTAGTGAATATTTTGAAGTCCTATGAAATAGCCTGAGGCCAGAGAATTAATTTTAAAAAGTCATAACTTTCATGTAACCGAAATCTTCCTAGTCCCAAAATTGATTAGCTAACAAGACTTCTTGGAGTAAAGGCAGTGGAAAGTCATGAAAAATACCTAGGATTGCCCACATTCATAAGTAGAGATAAAAATCAAATGTCTTCCAATTTTTTAAAGAAAAAGTGTGGAAGAAACTAAAGGGTGGAAAGAGAAAGCTCTCTCAAAGACTGGAAGAGAAGTTCTGATAAAGTCAGTGATGCAATTAATACCCAAAAACATCATGGGGTGTTTCCAATTACCACAATCCCTTTGTGATGAAACTGAAAGAATGATTGTTAGATTTTCCTGGAGACTCCATGGAGAATTGAAAGCTTCATTGGCTAAGGTGGTCAAAATCAACAAAGAGCAAAAATGAAGACGGGATGGACTTTAGAGTTACCTCAACCTTTAACAAAGCCCTACTAGCAAGACAATGGTGACGCCTTATATGTTTTGAAAATTCATTGGTGGCCTGAGTACTAAAGGAAAAATACTATCAATGGTCTCACCCTTTAGAGGCATCCAGAGGAAACAGACCAAGTTATGTGTGGTCTAGTATTATGGCCTCAAAGGATATAATCAAGGAAGGGTGTTATGAAGGATTGGACATGGGCGTAGTGCGGAGGTTTATGATGACAATTGGCTTTAAAGTGGAGATGTCTCTTTATACCATGTCCCACACGAATCACAAGAAGAAAATCCTTTGCTAGTGGTTGATCTCATTAACCATGAAGCAAGACAATGGAAGGGGGAGCTTATTGAGATGCTTTTTCTGTTACAAGTGAAGAAAGAAATGCACATAATTCCTTTGAGTGAAACGGGACAGGAAGACAAGTTAAATGGTGACATTCTATGGATGGGAGGTACAGTGTCAAATCTGGTTACCGGTGTGAGATGAAAAAGATGCAAAATGAGGAGGGATCAACAACTGCTATAGTTAGAAATTTAGGTCCAAAGATTTGGAAAACTGATATTGCACCAAAATACAAAAATCTTGTCTCGAGGGCATGCCACAACATTCTCCAGCGAGACAAAACCTAATAAAAAGAGGAATGCATATTGACCCAACGTGCCCATGCTGTTTGGAGAAGGGATAAACAACAATTCATGCTTTGATTGGCTATGATGGTGATAGCATACCCAGGTCACACCCCAAGAGAACCATTCACAGACCCCTACACCTCAAGGATTACATACATGCATAGGATAATATCTGCATAGAATAATATCCTCTGTCGGGAATTCCACTGTTAGAAAAGTTTGTTATCAGCGCTTGCCTATTATTAATGCATGTTTGTTAGTAGTGCAAGTTGTTAGGAAAGGTTGTTAGCTGCACATGTTTGTTTCTTTTGTGCACTCCCACGTTACCTATAGTGATAGGATCAACCAATGATTGGCTTGTAAGCACAATAAATAGGACTACAAGTCACTACAAAGAATAATGAAGAACGTTTTCAACTAATTCTCGTTTTCCTTCCTTTCTTTTCTTAGGAGGATCCTTGGCCTCAAACACAAGGATATTAGAGAGCTCTAACAATATGCTCCGACCTGCCCTTTCAGTCTCCATGTCCGACCACTAAACCCATTCTAAGACTGTCACAGACCATCTGGAGGAGGCCGGGCTCCAAATCACTCAAAACCAATCATCCTTTTCTAATGCTTAACATGAGCTAACCCACAAGCTCGACTCTATCCTCGACCAACTACACTCTCTTCAACTATAGCCTACTCCCTTCCCGAAAATCCCACCAATCCCAACCTCGGCCAACACCCATCACTAACCCCACCTCAAGCTCGAGGTCTTGCATTTCAACGGTCACAATGCCATGGAATGGATCTTCAAGATCTCCCAGTTTTTCGACTACCACAACACATTTTGTGCATAACTGTGGGTTCTTTTTACATAAACGGGCTGACATTGAGTTGGTTCCAGTGGATGTTCTAGAACGACCTCAACATGTCTTGGTCTTCCCTATTACAAGCGCTAGAAACTAGATTCACTCAGACATTCTACGATGACCCTAAAGGTGCTTTGTTCGAACTCACTCAGAAGGGTTTTGTCAACAAGTACTTTAATGAGTTTGAACGTCTCACAAATCCTGTGGTTGGTCTACCTCCATCATTCCTTCTCAGCTGTTTCATTTCTGGTCTCGCACAAAAATTGCAACGCGAGGTGCAAGCCCTACGACCGATTTCCTTCCACAGGCTATATCACTAGCCAAACTACAAGAAGACAAGCTTGAAGACCGTTGCCAAAGCTATCATAGTAAACTAGTTTCCTTAAGTCAGGTATTTTCCCCATCGTCTCCACTATTTGCTTCTCCTTTATTACCAACACCTCCAAAGACCCAATCAACAAGCTAACCCCCGACGAGATAGTTGTTAAATGGGAAAAGGGTCTTTGTTATAACTGTGATAAAAAATGGGGCCCTAATAACCGATGTAAGGCACGTTTCCTATTATTGATTGTCGAGGATGACGATAATCGCAATGAACCCCTGGACCAACCAATCATTATTGATTCGATTCCACCCTTTATTCCTTTTTCACCTAACTTGTCACATGCACAAATCAGAATCTAGCTAGGTTTGACAGGCCAGGGTTACCATGTTGATCGACAGCAGCAATACCCACAATTTCATCCAAACACGCGTGGCTAAGTTCCTTGAGCTCCCGACAATGACAAATTCTACTCTACAGGTGATGGTGGGTAATGACACCACCCTTCCTTGTGATCAACTTTGTCCAACACCACCTTACACCTTCAAGGTTATGTCTTCACTGTCGACTTACATATCCTCCCCATTAGTGGCACGGACATTGTTCTTAGAATTCAATGGCTCAAATAGTTGGGACCCTTCATTACAGACTATGAAGCGTTAACAATGCAATTCAATATTGTCAAAAATTCCATTACACTCCGTGCGAACACCCCAACAATCCTATAGAACTTTTCTTCACTACAACTCAAACACCTCATCCAATCTTGTAGAAACAAGTTTCATGATGAATCAAGATTGATTCAAAGAAGTTTTGATGATGACAAAGGTGATGACAAAAAGCTTAAAGATCAAGAACAATTCATGATAACAAAGATGATGATCTCAAGAATCAAAGAATGAGTTCAAGATTAAATCAAGAACACTTCAAGGTTCAAAAGGAAATTTGATTTCAAGAATCAAGTTTCAAGATTCAAGTTCCAAGAATCAAAATCAAGATTCAAGACTCAAGATTCAAGAATCAAGAAAAGACTCAATCAAGATAAGTATTAAAAAGTTTTTTCAAAAACTGAGTAGCACATGAATTTTTGTCAAAACCTTTTACCAAAAAGTTTTTACTCTCTGGTAATCGATTACCAGATTATTGTAATCGATTACCAGTAGCAAAATGATTTTCAAAAAGCTTTCAATTGAATTTACAACATTCCAATTGATTTCAAAAAGCTGTAATCGATTACCAGTGTGCTTGAACGTTGAAATTCAAATTCAAATGTGAAGAGTCACATTCTTTCACAAAAAAGCTTTGTGTAATCGATTACACTGATTTGGTAATCGAGTGTAATCGATTACCAGTGATAGTTTCTGAACAAATCAAAAGATGTAACTCTTCAAATGGTTTTTGACTTTTTCAAATTGGTTTTAAGTTTTTCTAAAAGTCATAACTCTTCTAATGGTTCTCTTGACCAGACATGAAGAGTCTATAAAAGTAAGACTTTGTTTTGCATTTCACAATCTATCTATTCAATCAATCTATACATCTATCTTTTCCAATTCATTCTTTACACAAGCAATTTTTCCACATTGATTTTTGAGTCTCTTTGAACTTCTTCTTCTTCTTTCTTTGTCAAACGCTTTCTAAAGTGTTCTGATTTTCTAAACCTTGAAAACTTGTGCTATTCATCCTTTTCATTCTCTTCTCCCTTTGCCGAAAAGAATTCGCCAAGGACTAACCGCCTGAATTCTTTTTGTGTCTCTCTTCTCCCTTTTCCAAAAGAACAAAGGACTAACCGCCTGAATTCTTTTATGTCTCCCTTCTCCCTTGTCAAAGAATTCAAAACGACACAGTCTAAGAATTCTTTTGATTCTTCCCTTTCCCATATACAAAAGATTTCAAAGGACTAATCGCCTGAGAATTCTTTTGTATCCCCATTCACAAAGTTTCAAAGGTTTAATCGCTTGAGAACTTTGTCTTAACACATTGGAGGGTACATCCTTTGTGGTACAAGTAGAGGGTACATCTACTTGGGTTTGACTGAGAACAAGAGAGGGTACATCTCTTGTTGATCAGTTCTAGTGGAGGATGCATCCACTAGGTTGTTCAAAGAGAACAAGGGAGGGTACATTCCTTGTGGATCTTTGCTTGTAAAAGGATTTTTACAAGGTTGAAAAGAAATCTCAAGGACCGTAGGTCGCTAGGGAACTGAATGTAGGCACAGGTTGTTGCCGAACCAGTATAAAAACTCTTGTGTGTTTGTCTCCTTCTTCCCTACTCTTTTACTTTCCGCTGTGCATTTTAATTTCCGCTTTTACTTTTGGTTAAGTTTCTCTTCTACTCCTTATTCTCTTAACAACATAAGTAAAAATCTTAGAAGAGTAAATTTTTAATTAGTAAAGGTTTAGGAATAATTAATTCAACCCTCATTCTTAATTATTCTGAGGCCACTTGATCCAACAAATCCCATTCATCTTGTGCTTTTTACCATATCACCATCTCACTATCTCCTCAAGTTTCCTCACCCATTTCTCTTACTCATCCGTTACCAGACATCCACACCCTCCTCAATAAAGACTCCTCCCCCTTCCAAACACCCACGCTTCTTCCCCTAACCTGAAACCCAAACCACTGAATAAACTTATTACCCAACACCAGCCCCGTGAATGTCCACCCTTTTAGTGAACCCTATCATTTTTTTTAGCAAAACCTTATGTCTGCATTTACAACGATCCTCAACCTATGTTCATAAATTGCAGGCCATCACTGCTGCCATCCACAAATGGCAACAATATTTACTAGGCATTCATTTGTAATACTCATAGATCACAAGAGTCTCAAGGAACTCATGTGTTAGGTGACTCTGGAACAACAGGTGTATTTGTCTAAGTTGTTGGGGTACAATTATCCAATACAAGTTTAGGAAATTGAATGTTGTCACTGATGCTTCGTCGAGAATCCTAGAACTTCAGTCCGATCATTGCTTCGTTCTGTCAATGCCAAATTTTGCATTTTTAGACATGTTGCACGACACCCTGCACGCTAGCGATACCTTCCAATCATTGGTAAGTTCAAACAAACTCTTCATCCTAGCCTAACATCAAGTTGTTAGGAAGTCCCACATCGCTTGCCTCAGTTCTTGGGGTGTAGCTTATATATCTATTGGACAACTTTACTTAGTGCCCATTGATTTTAAGTTGAAATCTAACATAGTATCAGAGCCTATAGGTCATCTTAGCTCTTGCCTATTCTAGTAGACTCGCCTGTATTGGCAGACATCTGTGGAGAGGGGTGTTAGGAAGTTACACATCGTCTGCTTCAATTCTTGGGGTGCAGCTTATATATCTGTTGGGCAACTTCACTTAGTGCCAATTGGTTTTAAGTTGAAATCTAAGACAAATTGCATATTAGACTCCTATTTTTTCTTGGGAAAATTCGATTGGATCCACTCAACCCATTCCGCTCCATTTTACTGGAAGAATACCACACAACATCTTTAGGGGGTCATCTGGGATTTGCAAAAACCTTGCATCGCCTTCAAGAGAATTTTTATTGGCTGGAAATGCACAAAGAGATACAACAATTTGTCTGCCAATGCGTCATTTGCCAACAAAACAAGTATGAGACCAAACAACCAACTGGCTTGCTCCAGCCCCTCCCGTCCTGACGTCTGCTTAGGAAGATTTATCATTAGATTTTATCATTGGCCACCCTTCATCCCACGGGTATACTACCATCTTGGTGGTTGTCGATTGCTTTACAAAGGGTGCCCACTTTGGTTCCTTACACTTCTATTTTATAGCTTAAAAGTTGCTTCCCTTTTTATGGATATGATCTGTAAGCTCCACAAGTTTCCGCGGAGTTTGGTTTTAGATAGTGACCCGATATTTGTCTGTTAGCTCTGGCGTGAGCTATTCAAACTTTGTGGCACCAAGCTCTGCATGAGAACCTCATACCATCTAGAGCTAACAAATTGACTGAGGTTCTTAATCGCATTTTGGAACAGTATCTGAGGAGCTTCGTTCATGATGAACTAGCTAAGTGGTATCAATTCCTTTCCCTCGCAGAATAGTCCTACCACACTTCTATACACTCCACCATTGGCACCACTCCGTTTGAGGCAACTTACGACAAGCCTCCCCCCTCTATTCCTCAATATTTGCTGGTTCCTCACACGTAGAGGCAATGGACCACATCCTCTCCACTAGCCAGAATCTGCTATCATCCTTAAAAACTTGTCTTTTGAAGGCCCAACATAATATGAATATTCAAGCAAACAACAAGTGACATGATATTTCCTACAACGTTGGTGATTGGGTGTATGTTGAATTACGTCCTTTCCGTCAAACTTTTGCTTCTCTTTCCGGTTATAATAAGATCTCTAAACGTTACTATGGGCCTTTTTAAATTTCTAAGAAACTTGGTAAAGTTTCCTACCACCTGACCCTCCCTCCATCATCAAAGATACATAATATTTTTCACTATTCTTTACTCAAACCCCACCAGGGTCCTTTGGTACATGATATAGAGCCTCTTATTCATCTGATAATCAGCCACTCATTAAACCTTTGAACCTCTTGGATAGAAAATGGGACGATAGCACTTCACCATCCACACAGATGGTCTTAGTTCAATAGAAAGGATTCACCTGAGGACACTTCTTGCAAAAAATGAAATGATTTGCACGCAACATTCCATCTTGAGGACAAGGTGTCTCTCCCGACGGTTGGTGATGATAGCATACCCAGGTCACGCCCCAAGAGGACACCCACTCACAGACCCCTACACCTCAAGGATTATGCAGATGTCTTGGATAATATCCTTTGTCGGGAATTCCACTATCAGAAAAGTTTGTTATTAGTGCATGTCTCTTATTATTGTTAGTTTCTTAGTAGTGCAAGTTTGTTAGGAAAGGTTGTTAGTTGCACGTGTGTTTCTTTTGCACACTCCCGCACTACCTGTAGGGATAGGATCAGCCAATGATTGGCTTGTAAGCACGATAAATAGGACTGCAAGTCAGTGCAGAAAATAATGAAGAATGTTTTCCACTAATTCTCGCTTTCCTTCCTTTCTTTTCTTAGGAGGATCCTTGGCCTCGAACACCAAGATATTAGAGGGCTCTAACAGAAGATGTCAAGAGAATATGGTTTGCATCAAATGTGGGTGTATATCCGAGCTCTGCCATTTCAAATTTCAAGGCTTGGATGAGTGAAATTATAGCTTTAAGCAACCTAAACTTCACAACATGGGTCTTTGAATTGATTAGGGTACTGTGGAAGAGAAGAAACCTCTGGGTTTTCTCATAGAAGGAATTGCTGCCAAGACAAATTATAGATATAATGGTCTCGTTGGCATAACATAAAAAATAAATGCATAGCAGACAACAAAACCAAAACATTAGTTGGGATCCTCCCACAGGAAATCAAATCAAGGTAAATTTTGATGCATCTATAAGATCAAAAGTTGGTACAGGTTTGGGAGTTGTGTTCAAGGACAATGCTGGGAATCATTTGGCCTCATCCTGCCTCTTTATTCCGTATTGCTAAGATCCTCTCATTGCAGAAGTGATAACATTCAGGTGGGATATTAAGACGCTGGGGCACATGTGTTTTTCAAACACTATAATTGAGACTAATAGTCAGCTTCGGCATATGGCATCAAAGAATCATAGAAGACAAGATTTTTCTTACCAGGCAGAAATTCTGAAGGATTATGAAGCTCTTACGAATAGAAGGAGAAATCTGCTTTTAGTTTCACTAAGAGGAAAGGGAATTTAGTGGCTGATAAATTAGCTTAGTTTTTAATTTTCTTGAAATGTACTGGCTCGAGGACGCTCCTCAACAGATTTTGGCTCTTTTAGAATCAGATGCTATTGCCTTTGGCAACTTTGCTTCAGTTCAATAAAAGAAAATATTTTATTTAACCTTAATCTTTTCATACTTTTTTATAAACACTAAATTGCCATAATTATTCTTACTCTGTCAATCTGCTATGTATATTAACTCTCTTTCCATCTTTTAAATATTTCCCTTTCTATAAAATGCTTTAAACATGACCTCTGAATAATAAAAGTAACGAGGAAAAAACTAACAAAGGACGGTTGATTAATTTGTTTAATAGCCAATTTAAAAATTGTGCAACTATGGTACTATGATACATAAACATTTGAAGTATTAAAAAATGTTGAGTATTAGATGAAGAAATGTGAGAAGGCAGAAGTGTTTCATTACCTGGAATTTAGGACTACAATCCCTGAGATACTAGCAGCCTCACGAAGTACCTCTGCCCAACGTTTCGTGAACTCTTCAACAACAATCCTCTTACTGTTCATACATGTTATGAATTTCAAATGTTATTTTTAAGAGACAACTAAAACGATTAAAGAAAAACAAATGGATAATCCATACAAAGTTGCTTTATACAGTTGACTATCTAAACCGGCTATAGCAGGTTATAACAAACAAATAAATTCGTTGAACTGGTAACCAACTAATATATGTGTAATATCCCCCCTCACACTGTAGGTTGGAAAATAGCAATCGATCCCAGCTTGAAAACAAATTTCTGAAAATGCTTGGGATGTAAACTTTTGGTGAAGAGGTCTTCAGTTTGGTCAGTGGTGTGTATGCTTGGTCCTCTCATGAAAAACGGGTTTGGTTGCAATGTGCAAAGCACTTTGATTGTTGATCAGATCACTGACTGTTTGGAAAAAGTGATGGGGAGATCTTGAACAAGAAAAGGCAACAATTGCAGCTCACAAGTAGCTGAAGCTAAGGCTCGATATTCTGCCTCGGATGAGGACTTTGCCACTGTTGGCTGGTTCTTTGGATTTCCAACAAACCAGTGACTAAGTCTCCCAAAAAGAAACAATAACCAGTCATAGAATGCTTAGTATCTTAGTATCGAGACATCCACCTAAATCTGTGTCACTAAAACCAGGGAGATGTATTATACATGACACAGGAAATTAAGAAAAGTCCTTCTCCAGGATTCCTTTTCAAATACCAAAGTACGCATTGGGCTGCTTGATAATGACTCAGTGTTGCGGGGGCACCAAGTAGTTGGTCAGCATGGGATATATCTGGACGAGTGAAAGTAAGGTATAGGTGGCGACCAAAAGACGACTATATATAGCTTTCCACATCATGACAAGGATTCCTATCATCTTCGTGAAGTCTCAATGTAGGTTTAGAAGGGGTGCTTGCAGATTTGGCACTGAGAACACCATAATCACTTAAGAGATCGAGACAATATTGGCATTGGCATACAGAGATACCTCTTGATGAGTGAGAAACTTCAAAACCCCCAAATTGATTATCTAAAATCTGCTTGAACTAAGTGATTATATCAATAGAATTTCCAACAATGACTATGTCATCTACATACACGAGTGGTAAGAGAATCAACTGTGTGATGAATAAAAAAGGAGTGATCAACTATAGAATGTTGAAATCCAAGTTGGAGAAGCAAGAAATTCAACTTCTCATACCATTTGCGGCAAGCTTGTGTAAGTCCATAGAGTTACTTAACAAGCTTGCAAACCTTATTCTTTCTTGACACTTAAGACACTTGCATATACACATCTTCCTTTAGATCCCCATGAAGAAATGCATTATTGACATCCAATTGGTAAATGAACCAATTGTTGATAGATGCCAAAGCCAAAAGCTCGAACTCAGGTTATGTTTAACTTTGTCATTGGAGACAAAGTATTAAAATAATCACACCCTTAATTTGGTTATAATTAACTTTTCCCCACCAACCGAGCCTTGAACCTAGCTCTCAATAGATCCATCAGTTTTCCTCTTAATTTTGTACACCCATTGGCGGCCAATGGGCATATCATTGGCAGGGACAGATCCAGGAATGCATTAGGGGGTCTTTTTTTACATAATTATTTAACTTAATAAATAATTATTTGATAAATAAAAAGTTCCACGATATTTATTAACAAATTTGTGTAAAACAAGAGGTAAAATCTATTACTAAAAGAAAATTAAGCAAACATCAACTAAATATTCTAATTTTATTATCAATTTTTCTCTATCAATATTAATTTATTTTAATTTTATTTTACTTCTCGTGTAGATAAAGCATCTGGAGGAAGGGGAGCAAGCAACCACCCCCTTAAATCCGTACTTGAACACCGGGGGCAAACCGCAATCTTACAAGTCTGATTTTCCTTTGAAGCTCTCAGTTCTTCCAGCATGGCATCCACCAACATTGATCCTTGCTGGCTTGTGTAAAAGTGGTGGGTCCAGTTAAGGTAGAAATGAAATCAGCTTTCTGATTAGGGGATAATGACTGATAGGAGAGGTAAGAAGTAATGGGATAAAGAAATTTTGATGGGTTAGTAGTAGCGATAAGACAAATATAATCCTTCAGGTAGTTGTCTTTGTTGGTGTTAGAGCAAGCTAGATACACATATGCATATTGAGAGGAATAAGAGAAAGAATGAAGAGAATGCAAGATGAGAGAAAAAAGGTACTTTTAGTCAATATAAGAAATGAGTTTATATACAACAACACACAGCTGGATGGTTACCCATGTATATCTGTAACCATATTAACTATCAGATTTTGGATTAGACTCCAACAGTTGGTTAATGCAAATAGCAGCATTGACAACAAAGATGATTGAGAGATGGACTGAGAGAGGCAAGGGAATATGTGTTCATAAAATTGAGCATTCCTGGATATCAAAATTTCATTGCTATGAATGCCATATGCTAAATATCCTTTAACTCCAGCCTTGTACCCCCAAAAGGCACATTTTTAGGCTCTACCCTCAAATTTTCCTGGGGCAGCAGCAAGTGTAGAGACATAACAGACCCAGTGAGTCAAAAACCTTCTGTGTTTAGATAGAGTATAAAATACCAGATGATTTAAAATGCGAAGTAATTCAAATGAAGGACATCAAATTTCATTCAATTGCAGATGTTTGGGTTATTAATTTAATTTGGATCAATTTTTAATTATCTGTTTGTCATCCTTTCAAAACTCAAAACTGATTTGTCTCCACTATATCCTTCTACCTGAGAAACTTCTCCAACAGCAACAGTCCAAGATTCTAACTACTGCAATATTCTCGTTGATGGATCAAAGACCACGCATTAGCCATGTTTGAAGCTTTGCAACCCTGATAGAATTGATGATGAGGAGGCACGACACCACCACATTGAGGGAACCGTGTTGACGTCATCAATGGTGGTGGTGAGTATGTCAGAACGTGTACATCGGGTAACATACCTGCTGGCAGCAATTGGTGCCATGTCTGTCAGCAAACGATGCTTGAGCGTTGAGTTTTCAATTCGTACCCTCATCCCGATTGAGGAATATTGAGCTCCAATGAGTTTACGGCTGGAGGAGGTTGCTGAAAATTGATCTCATAGAATAATCTTCTGTCATTGATAATTAAGTAATAGAACCGAGAGAAAAGGGCGCATGGTGTGTTGGGGTGGAATTTGAAATTCCACCTATTTTAGTGAAATTGTAAATTCCTCATTTTAACAAAGGACTGGAAATTTGGAGAACTTATGAAATTCTGAAAGTAGATATCCAAACGGAATATTTTCCTGAGTATCAATTGAAATACCCTAAAAAATTACATTACTCTATCCAAAGACATGCTAAATTAGAGTTTTGTAATCTTCACCATTGAGGCTGTTACAACAGGCTGCTCAGTGGCCTTTTTAGGCTCCAGTTCCTTTCACTGAAAGCATTATCCAGCATTATCCAGTACTGTGAGTTCGTTAAAAAACTGAGTGACAGAAAGTGAATTTTGTTTGAAGGAATATAAGCCTTCCTGAATTTTGGAAATTCTTACCAGATCTGCTTGTGAGAATCCTTTTCTTGAAAATTCCTCCTAGCATCAGAGGAAAATTCTGTGTTAGCAATGCTTTCCTAGCATCAGAATCTTTCTTGCAAGTTCCTCCTAGCATCAGAGATCATAATCAAGGAAAGTACCAAACTGTTGTTCCATCTTTCCCATGTTTCGTAAATCAGATCATACCGATCAGGTTTTCCGATTCTTCCATCAACAAGTTTCTGCTTGTTCTTTGTAATCAATGCTTGCTACATCGCTCGAGCCCATGTGTGGTAATTTGTACCAGTCAATGGAGAAGAAACGAAACGATTGATCTTGCGGGATTTACATTTGGATTGGCATAGAAAAGGCTCATAGGATCTTGTACAGGATTTAGATTAGAAGGGGGATTATTCGCATTCAAATTGTTGCAAGGAGGCATTTTCGAAGACTATGCACCAGAGTTCCAAAAAGGAGATCTGACAGTGATATTGTGATACCATGAAACGATTAAAGAATAAGAAATGGCTAATTCTTTTATTGATCAACACAGCAAAGTGGATAGAATTGCTTTGTATAATAGGTTTATAGGTTATAACAAACAAATAAACCCATGAACCAGTAACAAACTAATATATGTGTGATAACGATGTTTGGTAAAAATAATGAGAAAGAGCAAAGCGTTTCAATTATGTTGGATTTAGGACTACAAACCTCAAGATGTCAGCAGCCTCATGAAGTGCTTCCTTCCAATGAATTACAAGAACCTCAAAATCTTTTCTGATCTCCTCTTCAGCACTTGATACATGTTATGAATTTCATAAACGTGACTTCTAGAGACAAAGTTCAGTAAGAAATGAAACCAGAAAAAGTTTCTAAATTACATGGATTTTAAGACTACACCCGCTGAGATGCCACCAACCGCACGATGTGCCTTCCTCCAATCCTTCACGAGGAGGTCTATCTCATAGGCAACAAGAGGATTCATTTCCTTTCTTCTACATGATATGAATTTCATAAATATTATTTTTAGAAGCAATGTTCAGTAAAAATCAAAAGGCTTATATATGTTTTTTATCCCCAATAAATACTAAATTTTTGTCTTTTCCCCCTACTAAATTTTGCTTAACATTAATTCCTAATAAAACGATATTTTTATTTTTGTCTTTGATATTTTGTTCTAATCCCTGATAAATTAGGGAATTTCATGTTTATTTTCTAATAAGTAATAAATTAGTAAATTTTGTTTTAATCACAACTAATAAAAAATAGAAAAAAATTATTGGGATTAAAACTAAGTGCCAAGGACAAAAATAAAATTATTTTACTAAGGATTGAATGCAAAATGAAAATTTATTAGAGGAAAAATTAGATATTTATTAGGAATAAAAAATATATTAAACCAAATCTCAAAACAGAAATTGTCTCAATTACTTGGAAATTAGGTCTGCACCTCCCGAGATGCGAGCAGCCTCCCAAAGTGCCTCACTCCAATGCTTCAAGGCTGAATCATCTGGCTTACCAGCAGCCATAAAAATTACCCTGCCCAGTGTTATCCTCCAATGCTTCACAAGGAGATCTATTAACTTTTCAGCAATCAACATTCCTCTCCTTCATACATGTTATGAATTTCATAAATGTTATTTTTAGATATGGTTTAATTATTTATTTTATTCTTATAGATGCAAAAACTTTACATTTTAGTCTCAAATCATCCCATTTTAGTCCTTACACATGTAATTTTTAATCCTTTGGCAATGACTAAAATGGATTAAAAATGATATGTACAACGACTAGAATGTGATGTTTTTAAGTATAAAAGCTAAAATATATTTGAGTCTAAATACCACGGGATGCGAGTGGCAACACAAAGTCCGTCCCTCCAACGCTCCACAAAGTTGTCTATTTTATTAGCAACGACGTCCATTTTTCTACGTCATACATGTCATGAATTTCATAAATCTTGTTTTCAGAGACAATGTTCAATAAAAATCTGAAAGCATAAAGTGTCTCAATTACCCGAATCCTGAACCGGGGGAGATGCTAACAGCCTCACGAAGTGACACCCTCCAATGCTCCACGTGGCGATGTATCCTTTCCAAAATCTCACTTTGACCACTACATACATGTACATGTTATGAATTTCATAAACGTAAATTCCAGAGACAATGCTCAGTAAAAATACGAGAAAGCTGGAAGTGTTTTTATTACTTGCAATCTCGGAAAACAGAAGGCCCGGAGATGCGAGGGCCCTCACAAACCATCTTGCGCCATCCTGGCAGCATTTCCTCTTCCATTTTTAAATCGATATACGCCTCAAGGTTTCGAAATGCTTGTCCAAAGTGGCCTGTTTGATGACGTACTTCAGAGGGATCTACATCATAGAACACTGGCACTACCACTTGTCCTGTTGCTTTGTGACACTCCATTATTTTCTCCAACTCTTGCAAACACCATAGCGAATTTGCATAGTTTCTAGAGAAAACAACAACATAAAGTCGAGACTCTTCAATTGCTAACCCCAGCGAGGTTGAAATTTTATTTCCCCTTGGAAGTGTCTCATCATCCTTGAAAACAGAGATTCCCGCGTTGTGAAGAGCGGTATAGAGATGTGAAGTGAAAGAAGCACGCGTGTCTTCCCCTCTGAAACTCAAAAACACGTCATAGTTTCTGTTGTCCTCTTGATACCGTTCAGGCGGAAAGCGTAATGGGAAAGAAGACATGGAAGAGATGAAAGGATATTATTGTCTAAGAATGGAGCTAAGAAGGATATTGTTATGGGGCATAAATAGCCATTCTAACT
Source organism: Glycine soja (assembly GCF_004193775.1). Classification (NCBI taxonomy): domain Eukaryota; kingdom Viridiplantae; phylum Streptophyta; class Magnoliopsida; order Fabales; family Fabaceae; genus Glycine; species Glycine soja. Next base: position 6,557,211 of record NC_041004.1, read on the forward strand.
GGGGATGTCAACCGGACCCCAACTAACCCGTTGTGGGTGGTGGTTTTTTTAACATATCACTTCAACCGCGTCGAGACTTTGGATTTGCAGATCTGTTGTTTTTTTTTGAGTGACAACTGTCATTACTTGGACTCAACCGCGCCCAGATCTGTCGTTTTGTTTCAGTGACAACTGTCATCATTACCATATTAACTATTTATTAAACTTTTATATTTTTTTAAAGAAATCCGTGTACTCAATAGCATTTCAATTTATGGAAGAGAAAAAAAAAAGGACTACTTTCTAATCACAAATACTTTTTTGCGAATGACATAAAGTAAATGTGGTGACCTGAAATTTAAGAAAAAAATATTAAATTTACCATATTTCTATCCTCCGTGGGTTACAGCGGTGACCTGAAATTTAAGAAAAAAATATTAATTTTAAATTCTAATTTAAATAAATTTAAAAAATCTCATCAACGATTTAAAACATTAATTTTAAATTTTAATGCAAATAAAATATAAAATTATTTTAAAATTTAGAATATTAAATAACAATTATTGTAAATATAATTATATAATTTTCTCGTAACATAATCCTACTCGATAGAATGTAATCCGTCGGTGGAAAGCCATATGATAGCGGCAAAGGGCACTCAACACCTTGTTTCAAGGATAAGGCACCTCCTAAGGTAAGAATTGGGATAAATTTCTCGGTGTATTTCATTGATGCTTGCAACCTTCTTATATAATAGTCTGTGGTAACAATTTTCTAACAAACTATAACATTTCTAACAAACTATATCAATTTCTATTTTTTTACTAATTATTATTATAAATGGTTGCAACAGATTCTAGTTGGTGTGCTTTGGTGCTGAACTGAATATTGGGGCGCGCTACTGCTTCAAACTTCATAGTCCTGAAGATAACTTGGGCGCTTGATTTCTCTTATGGGCCTCTCTGTCATATTGGGTATTGGTTCTGGTGTATTGCTAACACCATACTATACAATTTCCGCAATGATACGGGTTGTGGTTTGATAGTGCAGGGTATTCGAGGCCCCTAGCTAACCTCCCTGAGTTGCAGATAGAGAGAGAAGAGTTCTTAGGAAGAAGAAGACTTTATTATTAGCATATCCTTCACTAAAATGGAAGATACATTTTTAACCACGGAGTGGTAGTTACAACACCCTAACGGTCTAACCGCAAGCCTCAACTAATTCTCCTTCTTGAACCTTCTTGCGCTAACTACCAGATTGCATGCATACACCCGCTTCTTCACGATGTCACGTAGTCCTTTAGGCGCATGGGAGTGATACTTTGCCTCTTGGGCCTTGCTGCCTGCACCCCTTCTTTCTTATTCGTATCATTCCTGCTACCATCAAACAACACCTTGTCCTCAAGGTGGTGCATTGCTTGAAGGGCTGTCCATTCTTCCCATAAAGTTTTGTCCGGATGAAGGCCTTGCCACTGAACTAGCACCAGATGCTTAGGTCCTGTCTCTGAAGGAATCATTTTGCGAGCTAGAATAGCTAATGGAGTGGAAACAGGTTGATTGTCCACCGCCATCTGAGGAAGCTCGGCCACCGCGTCCGAAGGAGCTACACCCCGAAATGGTTTCGAATTTGAACAATGAAATACGGGGTGGATTCTTGAATATTCTGGCAAGGCTAGTTTATAAGCCATTGGTCCCATCTTCTTGGTGATTTGAAATGGTCCATAGAAACGTCATGCAAGCTTGGAATGGGTTGCACCCGAAGCTGTGGTTTGACGATATGGCCGCAATCGGACTAAAACCCAGTCACCTATTTAAAATTCGTGGTCCCTGTGATGCCCGTCTGCAATGTCCTTCATTCGTGTTTGGGACTTGAGTAATTTTTGATGTAGCAAAATGAATACGGCCTCTCGTTGACTGAGTAGGTCATCAACAACGTCCACCGTGGTGGTGCCCGCCACGTACTGAGGAAACGTTGGCGGTTTACGGCCAAACGTGATTTCAAATGGAGTCATTCCGGTGGAAGAATGAATTGAATTATTATAGGACCACTCAGTCCATAACAGAAAACGACCCCATGACTGCGGTTTACGGTGGACGAAGGCCCGTAAGTACTGCTCGATGATCCTGTTGGCCACCTCCGTTTGCCCATCCGTTTGTGGGTGGTACGCAGAGCTCATTCTGAGTTTAGTGCCACTCAGGAGAAACAAGGCTTGCCAAAATTTGTTGACAAATAGAGGATCTCTATCCGAGATAATGCTTCTAGGCATGCCATGGAGTTTTCCGACGAGCTCCATGAAAAGCTGAGCAACCGTTTGTGCCATATGACAAGAAGGAAGAATGCCAAGGTGCATTCCCTTAGAAAAATGATCAACAATTACAAGAATGCAGGTGTTGCCGCGATAAGCTGGAAGGCCCACGATAAAATCCATGGAGAGGTCCTCCCATGGTCGTGCCGGCACCGGTAGTGGACATAGTAGGCCTCAGGGTTTAGCAGGTTTATACTTGACTAACTGGCAGTCTACGCATTGTGCCACAAACTTGCGAATGTAGTGATTCATCGTCTGCCATGTGAAGTTCTCCCTTATTCGATGCCAGGTCTTTCGAAAACCCATGTGATCCCCAGTTGGTGGTTGATGGAATTTTGTGTGTAGAGCTTGGATGAAGGTGAAATTTGAAGGGAGCCAGATGCGCCCCTGATGCAACACAAAATTGGGTGTAAACACGTGCTCTGGATAATCTTCTGGGCTCGCCTGAATCTTTTCACGATGAACTCACTGTGTGCTTGCAGCTCTTTGGAGAGATCTTCAAGGAATATAAAATGTGGCATGGAGAAGACGAAGTATGCAGCATTGGGTAACTCTGAACACCGTGACAACGCGTCCGTCACCACATTCGTCTTACATGTCCGATATTGGATAGAGTAATCGAATCCTAGCAACTGTGCCAAATAACGGTGCTGCTCCAGCGTCTGCACAGCCTGACTCATCAACTCCTTCAAGCTTCTATGATCAGTCAAAATTATAAAGTGGTGCCCTAAAAGATACTGCCTCCATTTTTTAACAGCAGTGGTGATTGCAGCGAGCTCACGAACGTAGGTTGAAGAAGAGAGTAACCTGGGGCAAAATTGCTTGCTACAAAAGGCTATCAGGTGTCCTCCTTGGGATAGCACTGCACCCATACCCGAGCCCGAGGCATCTATTTCCACCACGAAAGGTTTTGTGAAGTCAGGCAGTGCGAGGACTGGTGAATGTGTCATAGCATGCTTCAGTTTGTTGAATGCAACCTTAGCTTCCATACTCCACTAGAACTCTTCCTTAGTTAGCAGGTTGGTAAATGGTGCGGCTAACGTTGCATAGTTCCTTATAAACCTTCTATAAAAGCCAGCTAGGCCGAGGAACCCCCAAAGAGCTTGTGCCGTGCGAGGTGGTGGCCATTGTTGAATGGCTTGCACTTTGTCTGATAATGGTTGAACCCCTTCGTCGGAGACAACGTGACCCAAGTATTCAATCTTTTGCTAAGCAAAGGAACATTTCGAGAATTTGAGTGTGAACTCTCCTTCCTTCAAAACTTGGAACGCGATCTCTAAGTGCCTCAAGTGATCACTGAAGGAGCGAATGTAAACCAAGATGTCATCGAAGAAGACGATGATGTATCTGCGCAGGTACGGCTGAAACAAGCGATTCATGGTTGCTTGAAATGATGAGGGTGTGTGGCGTCCCCAAAATAATAACTGGTTTAATAGTAATGATTTAAATAACAAAAAATCATGGTAAATTTTTTTTTCTTCTTTTTCTTTTTCATTTCTTTCTCTTTTCACAATAATTAGGTTCAGAAGGAAAATCCTCACTATAGAGTCCTGAATGGCCAGTTCACAACTCTATTCGGAGTCATTTCTTTCTTACCGCTCGTACTCTCTAAACTATTTTGCTATTTAAAAAGGCAGAGTATACCAGCCATTACTTTAGGTCGTCACGTGAAAATAGTAAAATAAAATACGGTCGGTAAACTCTTTTGCAAATAAAGTTTGCTACTGCTTTCTTTCCAATTAACAAGATTAAACATGAGTACATTCATCATTTAAAAGCTGTCCAAAATATGGGAGTTTTACAAAATACATAGTGTCATCCAGAGCAAAGGTGTCCACAGTGCTGGCTCCAGCCACATGTATACAATCATCAAATTCCTATACAGTAGGTCTACCCATACAAAAACAAAAAAGTAAGCCTAACAGTCAGTACTAGATACACCCACCCTCAAAAGTATATAAAACTAGTCCATAGAACTGTCTACTATGATGAAGAGCCTCCACTGATCGCCATCTCTCCAGGGCCACTATCCTCCGTAGAGTCTACCTCGGATGCCGACATGACGTCCTCGGGAGAATCCACCTCAGGGAGTGGGTCCTCATCACCCTCTAGAAAGTCAAGAGCATCCACAGCAGGCTTAGGAGGTAGCTCCTCTAGATCCTCCTCAGGGTCTTCCTCGGATGACGTTACCTCGATCACTTGGACTGGCTCCACTAGACGGTATGGTGTAGGCGTGGGTAGTATCCACTCCACAGTACGCTGAAGCGTGCGCGCGGGTTCATCTGGATGCACCAATGAAGTAGCTATAAATCGAATCGTGCCCCGAAATCGGCACCTCGTGTGGCCTTCGAGGGTCTCCAAAGCTCCCTCTATGCACTCCATCTCCACTCGATCATGGATTAGCTGCGCCGCCATCACGATCTACAAGAAAGAAAAGAAAGGGGTAGACTCTTTCACGCGATATCTAACTACGTAGCAACACGATGCGTCCCATAACACTACATGCAAGTAAAAGGGGTATCTCTAGGCTTTTCATCTCTGGTAATCGATTACTTAGCCTTGGTAATCAATTACCAGAGGCCACACTCGAATCACACAGCTTCAGGACATGAAAACCTGAAAAAGGCACTGTGTAATCGATTACACATACCTGGTAATCGATTACCAGTGACCCATTCCTCTGTGTAATCGATTACACAAACTGGTAATCGATTACCAGAGGCCTCCACAATCTTCCAGCTCCCTTTTTAAGCTTGGTAATCGATTACACCCCTTGGTAATCGATTACCAGAAGCTCTCCTAGCTTCCTGACCTCGTTTTCAAGCCTGGTAATCGATTACACCCCTTGGTAATCGATTACCAGAAGCTCTCCTAGCTTCCTGACCTCGTTTTCAAGCCTGGTAATCGATTACACCCCTTGGTAATCGATTACCAGAAGCTCTCCTAGCTTCCTGACCTCGTTTTCAAGCCTGGTAATCGATTACACCCCTTGGTAATCGATTACCAGATACCATCTTAGCCTCCTGTCTTCATTTTTAAGCCTTGTAATCGATTACCCACCCTTGGTAATCGATTACCAGAGGCCATATCCCATATAACACTCAAAGTTCACAGCTGGCCAGCCCTCCTTGCTTTGTGGTCTTTGTTCCTTTTATCTGTTGACTGCCAGGAGCTCGCCTGTTTAGGTATATCACAGGTTCTCACTAACTGACTATGCCCGGGTTGGGTCGGGATTGGTCAAGCTTGGTTCTGGGCAATAGCACCCCACCGGATGTCCCCAAGGTCTCCTAACCCCCGCGACATATCTCCAGGTACCACTCTGTGGTCAACAATAAAAGAAGGAAGTCTCACCCTTTCGCACTTCCTCATTTCAAGCTTGTAGGATTATGGGGTACCCATCACATGTGGTACTAGGTGGCGGTCGGGCGATGGTGCAAAACAATTCTCCACATCCACAAATCACATATAAACCCACCATCCCTTGTTGCCCACCTCCAACTGAGCTCACGTGCTCCCACGTAGCCCTTATCCTCGTTCCTCTCAACGCCGGGTCCCCATCAATCCTCCCAAGCTTCCACAACATCCACATAATTTCACGTCCAATCATCATGAACTCACAAAACCAAGCAAAACAGAGCAAAGGCAGAAAACTCTGCCCAAAACACAAACCAAAAACACAGCTTTTCACATCCAAAAACCCCAGTAACATTCTCTTCGTTCCAATTCGTTAATCGTTGGATCGACTCGAAAATTTTACTGGAAGTCTCTAGCACATAAGTCTACATCTTAACCGTTGGGATCTGCTAGAAAATGTCCAGAACCCCATATGTACTACCCTTTTCACAACCAGCCATACACAAGCATTTTTCTGCACTTATACAAAATTCTGCTGCACATTTCAACAACAAAATTCTGCATAAAGTGCAGATTTCGAAAACCACTCTTTCCCTCATCCAATTTTGCCCAAATTGAAACCTACAAGTCCCAAATCATGTACCAATCATGTCTAAACCAAGGACAAGCTTCAGACCAAAGCAACACAAAATCTAGGTATCCAAAACCCCTCAATTTAATGGATTTTCAAGGTTTGAGAAGTGAAATTGAGAATGAGGTAAATTTGGAGCAAACTCTCACCTCACACAAGTCTATAAAATCAATTTAAACTTGCTAAAACTGGATTTACACCTAAAATTCCACCGAATCAAAATTTGACTCCTCAACACCCAATTTTACCCTAGAAATGGCTCTTTGTTCACTTTGGTCATTTGTTTTTCTCTCTTGCACAGCCCAAGCTTCCTCATAAGTCCTAAATGACATTTCAAACTAGGATTAACTCACTTTAACCTCCAAATACCACTAAATCCAGATTTGGCCTTCCAACTCTCAAAAACTCACTCTTTTTTTCCACTCATAACACCATATTTTCACTTTCTAACCCTAGGTTAACTCTACCCTTCATCTCTAACAGTTTTCCATAAGCAATTACAACACATCAACATCAAAAGCATCATCATAAAAACCCTAAACTGAATGGGTAAGCTTAACTCACTCAAACATAACAAGTTTAGCATGCTTTCGTCAAATCTCTTCACAAATAACTATCACAAAGCATTAACCAAGCAAAACTGCCCATCATATCTCCCAAAGCCCCATACCCACGAAAATCAAGTGAGAAATAAGTCTACCCAAACCTGAAATTTCGAGGTCCCACACGTAGAGATGCGCTTCACGACTCCGAAAATGCCTTCCTTTCGCGATTTGGAGCAGAAATGGTGACCAAAGGTTGGAGCTTTGTTGGAGCTTCAATGGTGGAGGAAGAAGAAGAGAATGGCAACGTGAGAGAGAGAAAAGAGCTTTCTGAAATTTTCTTTGGCTGAGTGAGGAGAGAGAAAACAACTTTTTGGTTAAAAAGAAAAGCTTTTCTCTTTTCTTTTATTTTATTTTAAGTTATGCCACATGTCTCCATTTGAGTGGAGCAAAAGGCCCACTTTTCTCTTGATGTGACTCATGCTCAGCCACATGAAGAGAAAAATCTGACCTTTTGAAATGCCAAAGTCCTGCCTCGGTTTGCATGCCGTTTCTCTGGCTCCAGTCCCTCGCGTTTCTTTGCGCCCGTCGGGGCTAGTTTTCGAAAGTAGGCAATATATATATCAAAACGCTCAGAATGAAACCCCGAGCGTGGTTCAGAGGTTGGTTTTGTTAAATTTTAAGTTACACGCAAAACGATGATTTTTAGACTAATTAATTAAGAATTAACCTATAACCTTCCAGTTATGGATTTCTCTTCCTTAATTAGTCTAACCCGCGTATCTTGCCCCCAATATTCCTACTTCTACCAGGAACATATATGCATATACACTGAATAATACTTATATATATATATATATATATATATATATATATATAATCATTCAAAATGCACCGTTTTCAAAAATTCGGGTAGAAATTTCTAGGATGTCACAGGGTGCGTTGCATAGTCTGAACGGCATCACGCGAAACTCATAGTGGCCATGGTGCGTTCGGAAGGCAGTTTTGCTTATGTTGGATTCCTTCATTAGGATCTGCTGGTACCCTTGCATTAAATCGAGCTTGGAGAACCAGGTTGTGCCTCCCAGCTCATCTAATAGCTCGTCCACCGTTGGGATAGGGAATCGGTTACGCACCGTGATAGCGTTCAATGCCCTATAATCTACGCAGAATCTCCATGTCCCGTCGTGCTTCTTTACCCATAGAACAGGTGATGAGAAGGGGCTGGAGCTGTGTTGTATGTGACCACTACGAAGCATCGCAGCCACTTGCCTTTCAATCTCTTGTTTCTGGAAGTATGGGTACCGGTAAGGTTTTACGTTTACTGGTGCTGCGTTAGGAATGAGATTGATGGGGTGGTCTGTTGCTCGAGATGGAGGAAGGTTTGGTAGTGGTTGGAAGAGGGAAGAGTATTTGGTGAGTAAGGTGTGGATTGCTGGTATGGTGTGTGTTAAGGGTAAGGGTTTAGGTGTAAGTGGATCAAGCTGAATGTGAAAGAAGGTACTTGCGTTACCTGTGTTTACCATACGTCGTAACTGTGATGGTGAAATTTGATCAATGCTGGTATCGCGATCTCCTTTTAGCTCTATCAACTTATCATTGGAGACGAATTTCATAGTTAGAGTGGCATAATCTGTCAAAATAGGTCCTAGCGACTTCAGCCATTGCACTCCAAGTACCATATCAGCCCCACAAATTGGAAGAACATGGAAATCAACCAAGAAAGTGTGAGATTGAATGTGTATCGCGACCTCGTGGCAGATTTGATTGCACTGTAGCTCCTCGTCGTTTCCCATGGTCATGCACAGGGTTGAAGTTGATTGTGGCCTCAAATTCAACTTTGTTACTAATTCCTGCTGCAAAAATTGTGTGTGCTTCCTCCATCAATGAGGATGCGCACACGATGATGTCCAATAATGCCTGTAACTCGTAAAGTTTCAGGAGCTCCTTGACCTGAAAGTGCATGGAGACTAATTTGGGCAGGCGAGATTTCCTGTGAGGTTGACGGTGATGATGGCGGCGATTCCGGCGGTGAACCTGCGTCTGGTAAGTCGTTATCGTCCTCTGTGACAAACATGAACAAGGACGAGGTGCACTTGTGCCCCCTTGTGTATTTTTCATCACAATTAAAGCATAATCCTTTTTCTCTTTTTATTGCCAATTCAGTTGGAGAGAGACGTTTGAAAGAAATGGTGTTTGATGCTTTCACTGGTGGGGTAGGTAATAGTGACTCAAGTGGTTTGGGAAGTACTGGCGGCGTGACTCATGGCGGAGACCCATAAGACAGATGCGGAGCTCCCTTCGTAACAGGTCGTCGTCCATCCAGCATCTTCTCCTCATGCAACCTGGCAAAAGAAATTGCTTGAACCAACGAGTGAGGTTGCATGACCTGCACTTTTCTCCGAATTGCTGGGTTCAAACCTGAAATAAAGCAGCTAAGCACAAATGGTGCCGGTAAACCAATGATGCGGTTTGCCAAAGCTTCAAATTCCGATAAGTATGCTGAGAATGTGGATTGCTGTGTCAATTTGCAAAGTAATCCTATTGGATCCTCGTATGTGGAAGATGAAAATCGTGCATGAATGGCATGCAAGAGGGTGGGCCACGATGACAGCTGACCACTCCTATGCATCCATTGAAACCAAGCTAGCGCTAATCCCTCCATGTAGAAAGAAGCTATGGTTAATCGTTCGTGATCTGGTGTTGAATGATATTCGAAGAACTGTGTTATTTTGAAAATCCATCCCTCTGGATCAGAGCCATCAAAACGTGGAACTTCGAGCTTCATACGGTGACTTGAGCTCACAGCCGGTGCACCTGTGGTCGATGACGGAGCTCGTGGCGGCGTATGAGCTGTTTCCAATTGAGTCATGCGATGAAGGAGCTCATCGATTTTGGAGGACATCGAAGATGAAAGTCGCGCGAAAACTTCTTCCCAACGATCAGTGTTGACCTTCAGACATGTAGCTTCCGCCATGGCACGTCAATGAAAGCACCAGTGATAGTGCAGGGTATTCGAGGCCCCTAGCTAACCTCCCTGAGTTGCAGATAGAGAGAGAGAGAGAGAGAGAGAGAGAGAGAGAGAGAAGAGTTCTTAGGAAGAAGAAGGCTTTATTATTAGCATATCCTTCACTAAAATGGAAGATACATTTTTATAACCACTGAGTGGTAGTTACAACACCCTAACGGTCTAACCGCAAGCCTCAACTAATTCTCCTTCTCAAACCTTCTTGCGCTAACTACCAGATTGCATGCATACACTAGCTTCTTCACGATGTCACATAGTCCTTTAGGCGCATGGGAGTGATACTTTGCCTCTTGGGCCTTGCTGCCTGCACCCCTTCTTTCCTATTCATATCATGGTTTCAAATTGATATCCCACTGGAGGAGAGGATGGTTTTCATTCCCACATTCATTGTATTCACTGAAAAATATTTATCCTGGTTCCAAAAAAAAGACTTTTCATACAAGATAATTCCTTCAAAGATCCCGATTTGTGGGTTCACATTGATATCAAGAATTTTAACCATACATTTAAATTCCCCAACACTGCTCAATATGGAAAAAGACATTGCCCAAGACCTTGAGTCAACTTATGAGTTCTAACCATGAGATAGGCGGCTCACCCGTAGACTTATAATTTTAGAAAAGGAAATGTCAATTTTACCGTCATTGATAGTCATTGGGTATACAAATAAATAATCGGCAACCAAGATATTAATTTGAATAAATTATAACTTTTGTCTTTGGATATCTAATTGGTTGAGAATTACATCTTTTAAATATTAAGATGTAAAATTTAGTCCCAAAAAATATAAAAAATATCACAAATCATGCCGTTAATTATTCTAATTTATTTCCTGTGGGATAGAACATTTGTCATGGGACAAATGTCGTGTCTCTGTGATGAAAGTAATAGGTATATAGTTGGTTGTATTTTGCTCTATCTGGAGTTTCAATGCAGCTTCCTAAACAATCATTTCAATTTCGATATTAAGCCAAGATTTATTGGACAAAAACACAAAAACTATCAAGAAGTGATCGATTCACTCATATAAATATCACAACTAGCTATTAATGAAAAAAAGGAATCCAATAGTTGAAATGGTTCTGCAAAAATAAACTTGTATATATAGTATATTTGTTAAATTTAATTTGTTAAGAATTAATATATGGCAACATAATTTTTTTTTGTTAATATTCAAAACGAGAGGTCAGAATAACTAAGACAAACAGAAAAAACAAGTATAACAATGGCATCATCACCTTAAGAGTGGTCCCTTCTTTGCGGGTTGTCTTGGAAACTGTTGCTGCCTTGTCATAATTGATTCTCTGGAATAGTCAAATTAACTTTAGTTTCAAAAGAATGTGAAAACAATGAAGTTTCATGAGTAAAATAGTGGAAACGTACTGGTTTAAGGATGTGACAAGCATATGACTTGAAGGTCAATTAAAAGTGAAACACAAAGTAAATTAGCATAGGGATCTGAATCTAACATTAATTTAGTATCATTTGAGATTTGTTTCAAATAAGTCAATAACTCACCTTATGCAGTAATTTTGAAAAGCACATCAATCTCCAAACAGTCCCAACGACTATCAAAATCCAAATAAAGATTAAGCATTCTAGTAGATCTTTTAGGAAATGCAAGATATTGCACACACACTGACCCACCAACCTTTTATCTTATTTTTTGGGCCATCACCATATACCATGTCAACACGACAGACAAATGACTACATGAGCATTGAGCAAGGTAGGAAACGAAAAAAAAAATCATAAAACATAATGATATCTAAAGTGTAACATTTAATTTTTCGTAAACTAATTTAAAAAGTATTGTTATTTGTAAATAACTAGTTTTAGAAAAATTATGAGGTTTTTATAATAAAATAAATAAAGAGAAATAATTTTATTAATTAAAATAATATGGTTTGAGAGAAAATAAAAAATATTTTATTTATTTATTGATAGAGAAGAAAATAGAGTTTCCTTTTATAAAATAATAAAAATAAATAAATAGAGAATAATAAGTTGTGAGTATCCTAGCTTATAAATAGAGACATGTTAGGTCAGTGTTTCCTCCTTTTTCTTTCAATTTTGTTTTCCCTTCTTGTCCTCCCAAAATCTTCTCTTTTTCCCGCATATCACCAAACTTGTCTAAGAAAAATGATGATCTCAGACTCATTCAGTGTTGGATCATCGTGAAATTTGAGCACCCAATTTGGAACTTATTTTCGAATATTATCACCGTTGGGAATTAAAAAAAAATGTCTGAGCTGAGAGAAATATCCTTTTCATCGTAGCTTTTATTTTCCTGCAGAAACCCAAAACTGTCTCAGTAAAACTATGATACTGGACTCATTAACCGTTGGATTGTCCTGCAATTTTGATATGTGGTTTGAGATATATTTCTACACATCTTCACCATTGGAATTTGCTATATAACGTTTGTGGTGGGAGAAATACTCATCACACCTAGACAGCGGAATGGAGACTTCAATCTCTTCTCCTCCTCTCTAACGTTTGAGAACCCTATCAGAGCAGTCAGAGGAAAAACTTGAGGAATTAGAGGAAACTGCTAGAGATATCACTATTGTTGTCACAATACACACGTGAGCCTGCTTAGAGGTAAAAGATCATAATTGAAGAGTAGTGAGAACATGTGTAGAGATCCTTAGAGTATCAATTAGAATGAGTTTTGCAGTGTTTTCGCAAATTTTGATTCTATCCTTACAAGTATAACTGTGAATTATATATGTTTGATGAACCAATTGATGTCCCAATGAGAAATTGTTGTGAGATTGATGTGTTCTTGTGTTGAGTGAGAACCCTTAAAAAATTGAGTTCTTTTTATTCATGTGAATTATACTCTAAATAATATTCTTTAATGACTTATTTTATACAAATTATTATCTTGTTCTAATTCTCCATTGATGATGATCAACATGTTATGTGTGCGTGTGTGTGTTGTAGAAGCAAAGCTTCATGGTGAATCAAAGGTGATTCAAAGGTGTTTTGATGATAACAATGATGATAACAAAAGATGATGACAAAAAGCTCAAATATCAATCAAAGAACAACTCAAGTGAATCAAAGATCAATCAAAGAACAACTCAAGTGAATCAAGAACAATTCAAGAGTTCAAGATAAGAATCAAGAACAATTCAATACTCAAGAAGAAAGTTTAGAGTCAAGAATCAAGATTCAAGGTTCAAGATCTCAAGAATCAAGATCAAGATTCAAGACTCAAGATTCAAGAATCAAGAGAAGGCTTAATCAAGATAAGTATGAAAAGTTTTTCTCAAAAATTGAGTAGCACATGATTTTTCTCAAAACATGTTTACCAAAGAGTTTTTACTCTCTGGTAATCGATTACCAGTAGCAAAATTGTTTTGAAAAAGTTTTCAAATTGAATTTACAACGTTCCAATTAATTTCAAAATGTTGTAATCGATTACAATGTTTTGGTAATCGATTACCAGTGCCTTTGAACGTTGAAATTCAAATTCAAATGTGAAGAGTCACATCCTTTCACATAAAAGCTTTGTGTAATCGATTACACTTATTTGGTAATCGATTACCAGTGTTTGTTTTTGAATAAATCAAAAGATGTAACTCTTCAAAAGGTTTTTGACTTTTTCAAATTGGTTTTAAGTTTTCCTAAAAGTTATAACTCTTCTAAATGGTCTTCTTGGCCAGACATGAAGAGTCTATAAAAGCAAGGCTTTGATTTGCTTTTATATACACTTTTACACTTATTCAATCAATCTTTTACAAGCCCTGAATCTCTTTGAACTTCTTCTTCTTCTTTGTACCAAAAGCTTTATGATGTTTTCTGGTTTTCCAAACCTTGAAAACTTGTGCTATTCATCTTTTCATTCTCTTCTCCCTTTGCCAAAAATAATTCACCAAGGACTAACCGCTTGAATTCTTTTTGTGTCTCTTTTCTCACTTTTCCAAAAGAACGAAGGACTAACTGCCTGAATTCTTTTGTGTCTCCCTTCTCCCTTGTCAAGGAATTCAAAACGACACAGTTTGAGAATTCTTTTGATTCTTCCCATTCCCTTATACAAAAGTGTTCAAAGGACTAACCGCCTGAGAATTCTTTTGTATCCCCATTCACAAAGTATTAAAGATTTAATAGCCTGAGATCTTTGTCTTAACACATTGGAGGGTACATTCTTTGTGGTACAAGTAGAGGGTACATCTACTTGGGTTTGACTGAGAACAAGAGAGGGTACATCTCTTGTGGATCAGTTCTAGTGGAGGGTACATCCACTAGGTTCAAAGAGAACAAGGGAGGGTACATCCCTTGTGGATCTTTGCTTGTAAAAGGATTTTTACAAGGTTGAAAGAAATCTCAAGGACCGCAGGTCACTTGGGGACTGGATGTAGGCACGGGTTGTTGCCGAACCAGTATAAAAACTCTTGTGTGTTTGTTTCCTTCTTCCCTACTCTTTTACTTTCCGTTGTGCATTTAATTTCCGCTTTTACTTTCTGTTAAGTTTCTCTTCTACTCCTCATTCTCTTAACAATTTAGTAAAAGCCTTAGAAGAGTAATTTTTAATTAGTAAAGGTTTAGGAATAATTAATTCAACCCCCTTTCTTAATTATTCTGAGGCCACTCGATCCAACATGTGTGTGTGTGTATATATATATATATATATATATATATGTATATATATTGTAATACTAAAATAATAAATGAATGAAAGTTGTAAGGTTAATGCCTAGTAGTAATTTATTTTGATGTGATCTTAAATTGTTATACAAATTCTTTTGATTAAAAATAATGTAGTTTGGTTGTGTGTGTTTTGTGTCATGCAAATATTATTACTGTGTGATGTGTATATGAGTTATGAGGCATGATGAATTATTATAATGAGATTATAACATTGTTATGGAGATTGAGTAGTGCAAAGTGGAATGTATCAATTTGTGAGATACATGTAAACATGAGATGGTTGATTGTGACATAATGAGACGTGAAATTGTGAATATGAGTTTTAGTTGTGAATAAATGTGTGGTTGTCACTTGATGTGACATTACTTATGATGTGAGTTGTGAATTGTACAATAACCCGACCAGTTTTTATCTTGAGAAAAGTGTTGATGCGCAATGTTAAAGGAAAAGTGTAGGTTTCCTATTTAGGAACCAATGTTAAATTGTAGCACAATATGTTAAACATGTTTGAAACACGAGTGTGAGGTCGTGGGTATTGTATAATTTATGAGCAGTGTCTATAGATGAATATGTGATGAATTGTGGATGACATGTTGCTTTGAGATTATAATATTGTTATGTGAGATTGAGTATAAGTGCAAGTTGAACATGTGTTAATTTGTGAGATACATGTAAACATCTGATGGTGGATTGTGACATTATGAGATGTGAAATTGTGAACATGAGTTTTAGTTGTGAACAAGTGTGTGGTTAACACTTGATGTGACATTACTTGTGCTGTGAACTATGAATTATGCAATAACTCAACCAGTGTTTATCTTTAGAAAAGTGTTGAGACATAGTGTTAAAGGAAAAATGTAGGTTTCCTATTTAGGAACCAGTGTTAAATTGTAGCGCAATGTGTTGAACGTGTTTAAAACACGAGTGTGAGGTCGTGGGTATTGTATAATTCATGAGCAGTGTCTGCATACAAAAATTGTTTTAGGGGTTGGACCTGAATCAGGAGGAAGAGACCCTAACGGACTTTTCGGAGTGTAGGCCTTGGGGGTAAATACACCCGATTTGAGTGCTCCTTTAAGCATGTGTCGATCCCACATGGTTGGAGTATTCTCGCAAAACAGCGTGACCCTGACAAGTCTTGCTATGATTTTACCTAGTGAGAGTGACCTGACATACCCATTTTGTGGTGTGTCTTGTTATGTACTCCTAAGCACCCCAGGGTGGTTTTTCACTAACATGGTACCACATTGCATATAGGCTTGAGTCTTAGCATAACTGTTGCATAACGCTTGCTAATTGTTTATTATGAAATTGATGTGTTATTATGTCTGGATTGGATTGTGTGATTCATGTGTAGTGTGATTGATGACTGAAAAGTGAATTTTAAATGACAAAGTGGTGGAATTACACGAGTTATGTTGAAGTAAGTTGTATCTCATTTATATGATATGCATATCTAGTTGTTTTGTTTCTCTACTGGTTAGGAATGTGATAACTCACTCCCTATGTGTTGTTTATGTTTGGATCCTGTGATGATCTTGAACTTTGTGTTTGGGGGGGTAGATGACTAGGTGAATTGCTTTAAGGAATCTTGTACTGAAGGATGTCGGGACACAATGCTCTGATAAGATGTGACATTGGGATATAAGTTTCTATATTAATTGTATGAAGTCTTGGATGACCTTATTTTGAGCCGAGATAATTCATTATTTATTTAGACAAGTTTTATTATGATGTTAGAAAAGTGAATGTGAGCCTTTTACCCCTTTGAAATACTTTTATTTAAATTTGTTTTAAGAACTTTTAATTAATTATAATTTATTATTCATTTTATTATTATTAGTACATACATTTAGTATGGGGTAGAGGGTGTCATATCTTACATCCCCATTTCCTATCTATTTTGTTGACATAGGCATAACATAGAGCATCTAACTTTCTAGCCTAGTCCACTTGACTTGTATCATAAATTTTATGAACAATCTCTGTTTTTATGCTCCATGTGCACTTAGACCAGTTCAAAAGTCCAAGTATTAGTATATACAAGTTTCCTTTTGATAATATTAATACTAGAGCCAAAGTACTCTCTAACTAAGCTTTTAGCTATCAAGATATCTCTAAAATTGAACCTAATTAATGACCAGTCAAAACTTCAATGTGATTGATAGATTATAAATAACATAAGAAATATATAAAAACCTTAAATTCATGAATCATGACACCAATTAAGAAATTTCCAGTCACAGAAACTATTTGCTAACTACATTGGTCATAACATTGAAGTATTTTAATAAAATGAAGTTATGTCTACTTGTGCACACACCATCATCAAAGCCTCACACCGAGTTGGGTTAACCTTCCCCTGAAACAAAATAAGGTTATGGATTAGAGTCAAATTCCAATTGTAAGGCACATAGAAGGTGTTGTCTAGCTTATCCCTAGTAAAAATATAACTGATTGGTGCAATTAAGAAATGCATAGTTTATTGTACTAATCATTTTCTTTTGTTTGCATTAGGATATCTTCCAACTATAAGTTGAAGACTAAGTGCATGCTTAATTGTCACTTCGAAGGCTCAAAAGTATGTTCAAGAAGTAAAATTGAAAAGACATCTTGTTTGGTTGAGTTGAGTCTAATTTACAAATTGAAACTTAGTTTGAAATGGAAGTAAAAGAAGAGTTGCTTTCACAAATTCAGTTTGCAAAATTAATTTCATACAAACTTTTGTTTACAAACTAAAATAGAAATGAAGCCTAATTATTTTTTAGGCATACAAACCACCAAAATTAGTACTACTCCTAACAAAAATCTTCTCCATACCAATCATTTAATATGGAGTTATATAATCCCATTTTTACTTGGGAGAGCTAGATAACTCCCAAATAAAATAATGAACTATAGAAAGTAACAAGAAAACAGCCTACTATGTAACAAATATAGTCAATCAGCATGAGGATCTTACAAGCATAATACTGCTTCCTGGTTCATTTTCAGGAAGAATGAGCTCCCCAAGACCACAACGTGGATCACTATAATAGGATAGCATTATGCAAACTCATTAAATAATATGAATAATTTTCTATTGATCATTAAAAAATGGGACCATTGAAAAATTAGATTGTTTAGGAAGCTGCATCGAAAGCCAACATATATGACATGTGAAACTATGCATGAAATTATGAAATTATCATTTGCATATGTTCATACGAACTGATTGATGAGTCTGAAGGAAGTGTCATTGATTTTACTTTAATTATTCTAGTTTAGTTCCTCTGGGATAGAACATTTGCCATGGGACAAATGTCATGCTTTTGTGAAGATTTCTTACAAAGTTTTCTTCTAGGAAATTCAGAGTCTTGCAATAATAATTAAAAGAAAGGAAACAACATGAAGTGAAAATGACATAAATGATTAAGAAGTGTCAAACTTTCACTAGATATGATGAAGTGTGTAGTTTCATTTTCAGCAACAACATCAATTAGAATCAGCTAGCATGAATAAGGGATACAAATGCTTCCAGTCCACATATTAGTTACAATTAAACTTTATATTTTGAAATTCAACCAAATTCAGAAAAGACATTCAATGAACTTCACAGATAAGTACCACTGAAAAATAAGAATAAAAGGATAAAATCATTATCAGATATCAATACAAATGCTTATAGTCCAGATATCAGTTGCAATTAAATTTCAAAATTTACTTTGAAATTCAACTAAATTTAGAAAATACATTCAATGAACTTCACATGTAAGTACCACTAAAAAATAAGAATAAAAAGATATTTTATTATGCTGATTTAAACACCTATTATTCAAAACACGTATAAACTATTTATTGGACAAATACTTTAGAATAGCCTTGAATTTCAACACCAAAAGGACCCCACCTCATCCCAATCTCCTTGTTTTAAAACTTATAATATAAATAAATGGTTATTAAACAAATCAATGGGAGAAGGGAATTATGAGAAAGGTATAAAACATGGCCTAAGATGGTAGCCAACTATAGTTCTGTTGTACTTGATCTACCTTCATTGTACATTGCATTATTGAAGGAAGTTGGAGTTGTTAGAACTAGTAGTTTCAATTAAAAGTCATGATTATAAACATCATAAAAGAAAATTATTGGCATACTATTAATTAACTGCCGACCCTCACTCCCACTAAAATCTAAAAAGTTGATTACTTTTGACAAATTGGCTACAATATAAATTTGCAAGTGCCTATCAGTGCCACGTTCATCACTCTTATGGCAATAGATAATTAGATACTATGAACTGAAATTAATGTCACTTTACTGACAACTCCCCAAGCTCCTCAGCGTGCGGCCCAAAAAGCTCTTTTATCTGTGCAATTGACTAGTGACAACTTTGACATGGTTTGAAAGACCATAACATAAGACCTTCATGCCGCTTTCTACTCCTTACAACATTTGTATTACATCATTTATAACATTTCTATTACACAATTTCAGTTTATGTTATGTGTCAATTATATTGTATCTTTTTCATATCTTTAATTCATAAGGCCTTCATGCTACTTTATAGTCCTTACAAAATCCATGCATATATAGCACAAGCTCATGCAACAAAAAAATTAGACTGTTATGTTGTACATGTTTTAACTGGACAACTTTTAAGCCCCGTTTCCTTTGTAAATTACGATGTTGCAAATTCACCGAGTGTCGATGTGGCTGTGACTTGAATATATAATCTCCTCAATAGTTGATTAATAATGGAAAATAGTCTTTAACTATAAATGCCATCCATTATTCCAAAGATGTGGTGTCACTTGTTGTTTCCAACTCAACAAATAATTGACGATCCTCTTGTCTCTCTGTTCATTTTTGTTAATAACATCAACACATTATAAATGACTGCTTTACTTTCTCACCTACACATATTGCCTCTTATTGGTTGTAAGGACTACTATTTGACTAGCATAGGAAGTTAAGGCGCTTTTATCTTTTTGTTGCTTGACTGAAGATAAAGTCATACAATTTTGTTGTCATCACTGCACTCATAGTTATTGATACAAGTATCTTTCGAGGTATGTATCTCATCCTGACACTTACGTGGATATTACATTGTTGTTCATATATGAATATTCTTTAATATTAAAATTATCTGCATTCTGAGTGAACCTTAGTTTCCCGTTTGAGATTCAATATACTGATTAATACAAACAGTTTGGATAAATCGTTGCATTGAATCTTGAATTGTTTGTTCAGACAGTTTGGGAACACTTTTTTTTTTTACTTAATTAGTTATAGGTTAAGTATGTTGTGTTATATTTGATTAAATTTCAGTTTAATGCATATTGCTTTGTTCTTCGGGTGCATACTTGATCATGGTGAATTCATGTCATCGCTTTCATTTCATGTACTTGGAGACCAATGCAAAATGCTACTGAAATTTCACCAAATTTACCATAACGTACTTAACTTCTACTTTTGAATTAAGTAAAAAAGGAAGTTCCTAAATGTGATAGGACCACACCTTTTTTTGGAAAAAGTAAGATTTTCATGCAAACGGGATAATGTAGCTAGTATCACAAAACACAAAACATGGATCGAAGTATGGAAGCAAAGCTTTCCAAGTTTATTTTGATGGTGCCAAAGACTCAAGTCAAGAATCAAGAGTTAAGCAAGTTTTAAGAATCAAAAAGTCGTTCAATCAAGAATCAAGATTCAAGTAAAGATTCAAGAGAAGACTCAAGATATACAAGAACTTCAAGAAAAGCATCAAGATAAGTATAAAAAGATTTTTTTTCAAAAGAAAAGATTGAATAGCACAACTTGTCCAAAAGAATTTTTCAAAGAAAAATCTTTTACCAAAGTTTTTTACTCTCTGGTAATTGATTACCATAAGGCAGTAATCGATTACCAGAAGCCCAAATAGTTTTATAACTATTTTACAAAGTTGTAATCGATTACCATGGGCCTGTAATCGATTACCAATGTTTTTGAACATTGGATTTCAAATTTCAAGAGTCACAACTTGTGATAAAACATTTTCAAACTTGTGTAATCGATTACACAATATTTTTAATCGATTACCAGTGTCTCTAAACATTGGTTTTCAAATTTAAACATGAAGAGTCACATCTGTTGATGTGTAATCGATTACACTATAATGGTAATCGATTACGAATGACTGGTTTTAGAAAAATAAATTACCAAAAGTCACAATTCTTGAAGTGACTAGTTTCTAAAAATTTTTAAGAGTCACAATTTTTAAAGTGACTGGTTTTTAAAGAAATATCCAAAAGTCACAATTTTTAAAGTGACTAGTTTTAAAAGAAAGTCACAACTCTTAATGTGACTAGTTTTGAAGAAATTGCCAAGAGTCACAACCTTTAACAAGGTTTCTTCAAGAGCCATCAAATGGCTATAAATATGTGACCATGTCATGAATTTAAAAAACGATTCTTTTTCAATCATTCTCAACATCTTTCTCTAAGTTTTTGTTCAAACATTTTCTTTGTCAAGAAAAGTTCTAAGGACAAAAACTTGTGCTCTTTTATTTTCTTCTCATTCTTTCCATCTCCCTCTTGCCAAAAGAATTCAAAGGACTAACAGCTTGAAAATTCTTTTGATTCTCCTTCTCTATCTTTCCAAAAGAATTCAAAGGACTAATCGCCTGAGAATTCTTTTGATTCTTCTTCACCCTCTTGCCAAAAGAATTCAAAGAACTAACAGTCTGAGAATTCTTTTGATTCCCCAAACAAAGAATTCAAAGGACTAATTGCCTGAGAATTCTTTGCCCAAACACTGAATTCAAAGAACTAACCATCTGAGAATTCTGTGTAAGAAGCGGGTAACTTCTTGGTTGTAATAGTGAACGCAAGGGAGGGTACATCCTTTGTGGTTTGCTTCAAGTAGAGGGTACATCTACTTGGTTGTTCAAAGAGAACAAGGGAGAGTACATCCTTTGTGGCTCTTTGTTTGTAAAGGATTTTAGAATGTTATTGGAAATCTCAATAACCGTGTGTTGCTTGGGGATTGGATGTAGGCACGGGTTGTTGCCGAACCAGTATAAATCTCGTGTTTGCTTTCTTCTTCCCTACACTGTTTACTTTTCCGCTATGTACTTTTTATTTCCGCTTTACTTTTGTCTAAGTTATTATTTCTGTTCTTTATTTTCTCATAACATAGTAGTAAAGCCTAATTGAATCTAGTCACATTAAGAAGGATAATTTTTAATTAGTCAAGACACATTCATAATTAATTCAACCTCCCCTTCTTAATTATTTTGAGGCCACTTGATCCAACTAGTGGTATCAGAACTCGGTTTCTTGATACCACAACGCGAAGTTAGATTAAAGCACCACACATCAGTTACGACTATCAGAAGGGGGTTGAAGATTTCTTGCAATTTGTGCAACAAAATGCACCAATATTAGTTGGAAAATATTTTTGTCCATGTGTCAAATGTGTCAATGGGAGACATTAGTCATTGAATAACATTAGATCACATCTTATATGTGAGGGGATTAGTCTGACTTATACAAATTGGATATGGCATGGTGAATTGCCACATATGTCAACAGTCTCTCACACTAAGGCAATTGATGTACAATCCAGAGATCATATGGAAGACATGATAAACGATCTTGTCCAAGAGGGTTTTCGGAAAGCTCATGCACCTTATTATGACAAATTACAAAAAAATTCCAAGAAGCCGTTGTATTTGGGATGCATAACCTTCACTTGGTTATTGACGGTGCTAGCTTTGGTGAACTTGAAGGCCAGATTTGGGTGGAGTGACAAAATCTTCACTGAGTTGCTTGTGTTATTGAAAAATATGCTTCCTAACGATAACATGTTACTGAAGAGTCACTACGAGGCAAAGAAGATATTATGTCCTGTGGGTATCGAATACAAAAAAATTCATGCATGCCCTAATGATTGTATTCTATACAACAATTAGTTTGCAAAAATGTGCAAGTGCCCGACATGTGGGGTATCATGCTACAAAGTGAACGATGACAAATACAGTGATGATGCAGCCACAAACAACATTCGTCCAACAAAGGTTTGTTGGTATCTTCCAGTAATATCAAGGTTTAAGAGATTGTTTGCTAGTGCAGACGATGCAAAAAACCTTAGATGGCATGCAGATTGCATAATAATTGATGGGTTGCTTCGACATCTAGTTGATTCTCCATAATGGAAGACAATTGATCTCTTGTATCCAGAATTTGGAGAGGATCTAAGAAACCTAAGGCTTGGTCTTGCTTTATACAAAATGAATCCTTTTGGTAACTTGAGCACCAGTCACAATTCATGGCCTGTTTTGCTAATGATTTACAACCTTCCTCCTTGATTGTGCATGAAGCGAAAATACATTATATTGTGTATGATGATAGCGAGTCCAAGACAACCAGAAAATGATATTGATGTGTATCTTACTCCCTTGATTGCAAACTTAAGAAAATTGTTGGTAGAAAAGGTTGATGTGTATGATGGGAATGTTCAACAAACTTTCAGGTTACATGTAATGATATTTTGCACCATTAATGACCTTCTAGCTTGAGGGAATTTGAGTGGATATAGTATGAAAGGACACCACGCATGTCCTATCTGTGAGAAAAAGACGAGTTACATCCAACTAAAACATGGAAAGAAGATAATATGTACAAGTCACTGAAGATTTTTGAAACCTTATCACCCATATTGGCGATTGAAGAAAGCATTTGATGGAACCCATGAGACTGAAAGTGCATCAAAACCTTAGTTGGACACGAAGTCTATGATCGGGTGAAAGAAATCATAACTATCTTTGGTAAGGCACAAAAGAAGGATGCGTCTGAGAAGAACATTTAGAAGAAAAGGTCAATATTCTTTGATCTTCCATACAAGTGTGATCTAGATGTATGCCATTGTGTGGATGTTATGCATGTTAAGAAAAATGTGAGTGATAGTTTAATTGGCACCCTTCTTAACATTAAAAGGAATACAAAGCATGGTTTGAAATGTCATCAAGATTTGGTTAACATGGGTATACAAGAGAAGTTGCATCCACAATCACAAGGTCATCGAATGTATTTGCCCCCAGCATGTCACACAATGTCAACGAAGGAGGAAATTTCTTTTTTGTCATTGTCTCAAAAATCTGACAGTCCCATAAGGATACTCTTCAAATATCAAAAGCCTTGTGTCAGTGAATGATTTGAAATTGGTTGGCTTGAAATCTCATGATTGTCACATGTTAATGCAACAATTGTTGCTAGTGGTTGTTCATGGTATCTTGCCTGAAAAAGTTAGGCTTGTCATAACTCACTTGTGCTTTTTCTTTAATGCTATCTATAGCAAGGTTATTGACCCTCAACAATTGGATGATTTGGAGAATGAGGCTTCCTTTATCCTTTGTCAATTGGAGATGTATTTTCCACCATCATTTTTTGACATCATAATTCACTTAATTGTTCATCTTGTATGGGATATTCGATTGTGTGGGCCTGTCTTTTTATGTTAGATGTATCTAATTGAGCACTACATGAAAGTGTTGAAAGGATATATAAAAATCAATATTGACCAGAAACAAACATTGGTGAAATATAGGTTGTTGAATAAGCTATTGAGTTTTGTTCAGAGTATACAAATAACACTTCACCAGTCAGGCTTCCTTAAAGTCGTCATGACTCCACGATTCAAGGTAGGGGTACACGAGGATTCAATGTTGTAACCATGGATCACTAGCAGCTATCAAAAGCTCATTTATACATATTAAACAACACAGTAAAGGTGATCTCATACATAGATGCTCACAAACAACATGTCACAGATACTCACCCAAAAATGAACATGATGAGGTTGTTGCAAGAGCACAATAGAACTTTCATCAACTGGTTTAGACAAACAATCTTTGTAGATGATAGTGCTTTGAACACATTAAGATTGATAGTTGTTGGTCTAAATCTCAATGTACCAACTTGGAAGGGATATGATATCAATCACTATTCCTTCTACACAAAGTCACAGGATAATGAAGTAGCATGCAGAATAGTGGGGTGAGTGTTGATGGTCATTTGGATCACTTTTGTAGTGCTTTAGATAACAATCTGATTCAAGCGTCCATGCCTTACTATGGAGTCATTGAAGATATTTGGGAGCTTGATTACAATGAATTTAGAGTGTCTATCCTCAAGTTTCAGTGGGTAAATGGAAATACCGAAGTGCGTCAAGACAAAATGGGATTTACTTTAGTAGACCTTCAAATGGTTGGTTACAAGGATGACCCATTCATCACGGCAGCGCAAGCTAGATAGGTGTTTTATGTCAATGATTTGTGCGAGTCAAGATGGTCAGTGGTTCTACAAGGGAGAACAACTTGTATCAGTCACCATATTGATGGTTCAACACTCGATGTTAGCGAGATGTCAGCTTTATCCCAACAAATGCCTTTGATAAATGTTGAAGATAAGGAGGATGATGTACATGCAAATCGTAATGATCATGATGAAGGCTTATGGGAGAATATTCCTACATAATTGTGTAAGAACAAAGTAATGTTTATAATAGATCCCATAATTGTAATACATTAATTTATTTGGATATTTACAACTTAAAACTTATATGTTGTTTATATAACTCATTATGTCCTAACATGATTTTTTTTATTTGCGCAAACTCATGGCAACACCCCCAAGGTCCCCTCCACATTCATATATTCCTTCAAAGGCTACGTCTAAGAGGACTACACAATCCACCCGGCTGAGAAGGTTGACTGTTAAAAGCTTGGATCAGCCACGACCAACTGTTAACGTCAATCCTACCAATGGGGGAAGATCAAGGCCCCATAAAGAAAAGTTTCATAGTTATTTGAGGTTGTAGTGCGAGAAAAAATTCCTATTGTCCACTCTAATTGGAATGTTGTCACAAAATATTTAAAGAACCTAATATGGGATGACATTTTAGTGAGTGCATTTAAGTTCACATTTGTATTTGATTTTCTTTAATTAATTTCAAAATATGGTCATTCACTAACTGTTACATAACAATTTTGATTTGGAGGAAAATTTGACATCCCTGAAGGTGAAAATGCCAAAAAGAAGGTGATGTCAATGGTCGCTACCATATTGTATAATAAGAACCTATGCTCAAATGTAAAACTATTGGCTGACCGGAGCATCCAGGTCATTTATGTGTCGTAGGGCAAGTGTCACAATCAGCCAGTACTTTGGTCAGGCCTCACGTGGCTCCAATACTTCCTCTGCATCAATCACCCAACAACAATGGCTGAAATCATTGGTAACCTCGAGGAAAAGTGGAGGAAAAAAGTAGAAGAGGAAAGTGATAACCTTTAGGGAGCGTGGAGGAGGAAGGTAGAAGAGGAAAAGAAACGCAGTTTGGAATTAAACAAGAGTTGAAACAAGCAATAAAAATAGATTTATCCCAAATTTCATCACAACACTCACCCCCCATTGAGGTCCCGAATATACAAGTATTAGCTGCAAGTGTGAGCACCAAGGGAAGTTGTGATAAAGCTGACACAAATCCATTAGGGTTTGTACGTAGTTGGTGACTAGTCTACTCAGCTAGTGACGTTGGGGAAAATGTATGATAGTTCGTCCACCATACATAATGTCCCTTATGCAGATGATGTGGTTAGGGTGAGTGTTGTCAAAGTTTACCACGGTGACGCTAAGGTCTCTTTTCCATTGTCAGAGATTTAGTTTTTGAGGTAGGACATTTGCACATTTGTGGAATGGCTGAAACATCTAGCTTGTAAAGCCTATATCTGGTGAGGTTTTTTTCTTTTCCCTCTAAATGTATTATTATCAGTCACATCATTAAATAAAATTAGTGTAATTGTTATTTTCATTAACCATGCAAGATTCACAGAAGCGCCTGCAGAAATCAGTTGGATATGCTGAAATAGGAAATGCAGTGGCTGGAGTTGATCCACTTGGAGAATTGGTTAAGAACTTGCTTGATGTTTACCAAATGCCAATTGAGTTGTCGTGGGATGGGACAAAATTTGGGATACCTAATGTAAAAGATGACTTTTTCATCACACATACAGATGTAACTGAAATTATTTTAGGTGACAAATGTTTAAACATATCTACACTACAGTTGTGGATGATGTAAGTAAATTCAGTTTAGTAGGTGTATAATTTATTAACTCATAATTAATATTCATTACAATATATGGTTAACAATATTTATGTCCAATGTTTGAAATAGGTTTATGAATGATTGGAGTACAAGCTTAGGTTATGGTTTACTTTATGGTTTCCTTGAGCCTTAGTCTATACACAATGCAAATGATAGACGCCAAGAATGTCATTATTACATTGAAGTATGGGTCAAGGAATCACAACGACAAGTATACTTAGGACCTTAGTTGAATCAGTAAGTGAAATTAATGTTGTACAATGGAAAAAAAATTTCGTTATAAGTACCTAATTATAGTTTTTCATCTTCAGGGCCCATTGGCAACTTGTTGTCTTGTGTCCACATGACAATATTGTTGTTTGGTTTTGTTCTTTGCGTAAGAAGCCTGATGTTAACATCAAGGTTGCAGTTAATAGGTTATTTTCCAAATTATAACTCAATTAATGTATACCAATTGTAGCGTGTCAACATAATCATTTTTATCTTATATACGTTAACGTTATTTTGGAAACTAGTGCAATGAAGACATTAACCACTACTTTGGAAGGAAAGCCAGATCAACCTGTACCTCGGTGGATTGAACCAAAGGTATGTCATTATTTCATCAATAGGTATTTCAAATTAGTGTAATGTGTTACTTTGAAAGTACTAGCTTTGATAAATATATTTGATATTGCATTTAGTCATGTTCAAACCGGAGGCTAAGTATAGATATTATGTCATCATTAGATGTGGTGCATAATGAGCAGCAATTTGAAGAATGAATGGAATAGGGTATGTTTACTACAACAAGTTTTAATTGTTAATTTTGTATCAAATTCTAATTCAATGTTTGATGTACATCACTAATTTAATATTCATAATTTTGTAGTAGTTTTCTAATGTAACAATGTTAGACAATGAGGTCATGACAACACTTCGCAATAAATGAGCAACATATTTTCTACAAGTTAAAAACATTGTATTTAGACAAATTTAGATGACATAGGAACATTTTTGTTTCCAACATAACATTTTGATTGTTTACATTATAAACAATTATGGTTAGTTGAGATTTAATTCAGCAGTAATATATATTTGTTTATTAATATTTGTCTGCACCAAAGTCCTTGCACAATGCTTTGTTGTGCCACAGTATGCATCTTGCAACACATTGTTATCCGGATTATGGTAGTCCTGTTGACAGCGCATGTCACAAGAACAAAAATCAGGTAGCACATCTACCATCCACAGTTTAGTGTAATTATTTATAGTTGTTATATATTTTGGTGAAATGTTAAAATAATGAATTCTTTTTATGTTTATTACAATGTGGTTGGTGTGTGAAAATTCCAAATTTGAATGGGAGTGTTTTCTTCAATTTTGCGTCTTTCATGGTAAGGGCTGCTTAGATACCAAATAACGTAATAGAAAATGTTTCGTGATGTTCATTTATAGAAATCACATTCAATGACATTAAATTCATTTTGTTTTGGCGTTTAATATTAGAATCACAAATATGACAACATTGTAAGATCTAAAATTTTGGATTTTTCTGGCATTTGATGAATGTGGAGGGAATGATTCTTGTGATGCATTGATTTCCCTCCCACAATGGCTTTTGGATATTGGAAAAGACAACCAAGATATATTTTTCATAGATCATGAAGGACGAAGGAATACTAGATGCCTTTCCTGAGGGATTGACAAAGAATGAGTTCTCAAAGGAAGAACTAGAATTGAGGTATGAAAATATTAAACACAACACTCCTAGATTGAAAGATTTGATATTGACTTTTTTTTATCAAATTTTTGTTAGTTACATTTACATGCTAATTTCCAGCATAGTTGTGCATTTCACCATAGATTTTATTCTATTAGATACACTTTATTGTCAATAAAAAGAACATTTCTAGTATGTGTGCAATTGTTTGTAGACATAGATTTTATTCTGTAAAAAAATGCAATCTTTTCTAGATATTAGAAGTGTCATCTTTCCCCTCCATGATATTGAGAAAATTTCCCCTTTGCTTCAAGAGCTCAAATCTAGTTTCAAAATAATAATATGATAACCCATTTTCATTTGTATAATGATTTTCTTTCTCTCCTTGGCATGGTGTGTTTTAGAGCACAACTGCTGCAACCAGGTGACAATGCTTGGGGTTTAACAAGTCAGAAAATTTCAGTACCAAGAGAGTGTTATGGGCAGAGGGGTTTAAGTTTAATTGATTGATGTTCTTGATAAGGGAAGAGGGAAATATGTATCACTGCAATAGTCAAACAATAAAGTTACAACAAAAAATAAATATGTCATCTAAAGCAAGAAAAATGCTACTCTTGGAATTTGGGCTTAGGTCTGAATTCAATCCCGCAAAAGCTTTATAAGATTTATTTAAGCCATACCATTAGTTGATGTTGGACTAAACACCACCAATTGCAGCCCTAAAGTGGCTGCAATTATGGTGGCTTTCCAACAGTCACTGAAGACTTCCCTTAATTAGCATTTGTCGACCTCTTATTTTGAGCCATTTTTCCATAAAAATCATAATTTGGCTCAACTCCAATTCTATGAATGGTTTTTTAGTAAGACTTTTCAGCTTGGCACTAGACTGATATATCAAAATGCACTTTGTTTGTTTTGCATTCTGTGGAATATTTTATTTACCATGTAACCTATAGTTTCATCCAACATAAACATTATACTTCTTTTTGAATCCGGGTTGGTGACATTAATTGCATTCCTCTCTGTTCTTTCAATATTGTCTCGTACTTGCCTTCCATGGTTGCTTAAGTTGATGATAAACATGTCATCACAGGTTCATACTACTATCCCACTTTAATAATAAATCTTACTTGTGGAAGTATTTGCTTCTTTTTTTTTTCTTAATTATATTGGCAGGGATAGTGGAATCAAATTCGAAATTTGTAATTTGGTTCTTTAGCTATTTATATCTTATAGCTAATTAGCTATACATTTTTGTCGGCTGTCTTAGTGGTTCAATGATAATTGATAACCTTGTTTGTGCAAACAAATGAACTCTTATCAATTGGCATTAGTTGCATTTTGCTTGCTAGTAGCCTGGGTTTGTTCTCTTCTAGATTTTTGTGTTTCTATTTGAAATGCTTTGTTTTCATTTGTTTTTATAAGCAAAAAAATGTTTACAAGTAGTTATCATTTGTTGTAGTTTACCTTATTTTCACAGGGTATGATAACGAGCATTGAATCAAAATCTTTTTGCACGTCATTTAATGTTGATTCATTGAAAGTATTTGTGTTTTGGGCCTTCTTTTTTTACATGCTTGATTAAAACTATAAATCTTTTTTATTTTATTTTGAACCACTGCAAAGGATTTAGCTGGCTTACTAGATCCTAGGAATCAAATTAGCTAAAAGGAATCTTAGAACATGTAGAAAACAATTTAATAAGAAACTGATGAAATGTTCATTAGAATTTAGAATGACAAAATAGAGGAAATTATTATCTTATTGTGAGAAGGCCTCCTGGTCCATGTGTGGAAATTATCATTTAGTTGTAGTTAATGTTTCTTTAGAAGATGGAGATGCATGATGTCAAAGGTGAACTAAATTCTCGTGTCTCAGTAGAAACTTCCTTAGTTATTGTGTTTTTGAGTGTTTGGTTATGTTTTTTTTTTCTTGGTTTTACATTTAAAGGACTCTAGTACTTCTCCTTTGGCTTGAAATTATGCATATAGATTTTTTTTAATTGTCTTCAAATAATATATGCTTGTTCTATTCATTCATCACCTTTCTGTTACTTGCACACAATTTTTGTATCTCATTAGTCATTGCTTTTATTATTTTTATATTTGCAGTGTAGTGGTAAGCTGGGACTAAGTCTAGAACTAGGTTTTTTTACTACTGGAGTGAAGATTGCAACCACTGATCTGGCTCAACATACACTAGAGCAAGTAAGACTACATACAAAATCTAGAAAAGACTCGTGTGAATAAATTAACGCTAATATCAACTGATTGCTGGCATGCATTGGTGTTGTTAGATGTCCTACGTTGGCTATAAATATGGCTAAAATTAGTCCTTATAAGACTAGGACAATTTTCCCCTTTCCTTTTCAGCTAGTTTTGTGGCTGAGTTTGGCCTAGTATAATTTTAATATGGTATTAGAGCCTATCCAATCCTGATGTTGGGCCACTCATAAATGTCTAGTCCTGGAAACTACACCCTCCAAATGTCCAGCCTTGGGCATGATGAGGTGTGTGTGCGTGTGTGTGTCAAGATGTCCATATTTGTTAGGAATATGACCAATTTTCCTTCCTTAAGCTAGCTTTTAGGGTTAACATTAATTTGTTTCAATAGATGTAGCTTTATGTATTCAAACAAATGTATGTTGATATTGGTATTAAGAAATGCATTAGATTATATATTTTTATCACCCACGATGTGAAGGGAGTACAATGCAATGACTGAAAATGCTATATATTGCTTTTCTTAGTGGTAGTTTGCAATTTTTTTATCAGCATATGCTAGATAATGCTAGGTGGGATACATGGGGAAGATCCATAGAAAGATGTACTGCTTATGAACCTTGGATATGGACTACAGGGAACCATGAACTTGACTATGCTCTTGAAATTGTAAGTTGCCCACTTGATTTGTTCAGATCACTTAATTGATATACAATGGACTGCAATAAGGTTAGAACCTAAGACTTCATGAAACTACCTAAATCCCTACCACCAGGCTAACCTTAAAGAGTTACTCGTTCAGATTATTTGTATGAGTTTGATTTTATTCACATTGTAATTCCTCAAACTAGAAATTATGACTCATGCTTCTTCTACTAAATGCAAATTTTAGTACAGAAGTAAATTTTGAAGGGAGAAGTTCATGATACTTTTCATGATGAAACATAATCTTTCAAACCTTTTCGTCATCGTTATCATGTTGCTTACCAAGCATCGGGAAGTAATGGACCTTTTTGGTATTCTGTCAAGATAGCTTTTGCACACATCATAGTTTTGGCTTCATATTCAGCTTATGGTAATATTGGATTCACCCCTTTCTCTGGAGATTACCTTATAATCTTAAAGTTTTGCTGAAAATATTATTGTTCATAATTTAAAGCTGAACCACTTCCTTGTATGTTTCATATATACACATTTTTTGCACTAAACACCATTTTCCTTGTTCAGCCAAATATACTCCCTAATATGAATGGCTTGAGGTAGAGCTATCAAAGGTTGATAGAACCAAGACCCTATTGGTTGATTGTTCTTGTGCACTCTCCATGGTATAATATCTACAACTATCCATGTTATAATTGTGTTACTCTAATTGTTCTTGCAAAATGCAGAGGGTTCAGTCTTAGCACCATTTGATTGTTGGCTTTGTTTTCCATGAATCAAGACAACGACCCTGCAAATTGAAAAGCAACATGTGCTACTTTCTTCTATTTATATAATAATATTGGGGCCATGTCTTGCTTGTCACTATATTATTTTTCAGAGTAGTTAAAGCTTTTTTTTAATGATCAGTCTAGTGAACAAATGAATATGTAACACCCCATTTTTCGTAAATAAATTAAAAATATTTTTATTTAAAAATAAATGTATTTTTAGAAAAATGATGAAATTTTTTATAATTAAATAAATAAGGAAAAATAATGTTATTAATTAAAATAATGGTTTAAAGGAGAAAAAAAGAGATATTATATTTATTCATTTGATAGGAAATAAAATAGAGATTTTTTTTTATAAAATAATAAAAATAAAGAAAAATAGTATAAATAAAAGGCTGAGAATACCTAGCTATAAATATAGACATGTTAGGTCAGTTTTTAGACTGACAATAGTCTCTGTGCTTTCTCTCAATTTCGTTTTCCCTTATCTTCCCAAAATCCTTCTTTTTCCCAAATACACTTAAACCTGTCTCAGTAAAATGACGATTTCGGAATCGTTGATCGTTGGATCGTCATGAAATTTGAGCACCAAGTTCGGAACTTATTCCTAAACATTCTCACTATTAGAAATTGTGAAAAAATGTTGGAAGTGATAGAAATTCCCTTCACATCGTAACCTTCTCCTTTCCCATAAAGACCCAAAACATATCCAAGTAAAACTACGATCTTTGAATTGTTAACCGTTGGATCGTTGTGAAACTGAGATATCGATCAGGTTCACAATTCATCCATGCATATCCCCACCGTTGGGATATGCCAAATAATGTCTAGGGAGGGAGAAATACTTATTGCAGGTAGATAGTGGTGAAGGCTTCAATCTCTTCTCCTTCTCTCTAGTGTTTGGGAACCTTATCAGAGCAACTAGAGAAAGCTTGAGGGATGTTAGGGAACCGTTAGAGATGCCGTTATCGTTGCCAGAACACACGTGAGCCTGCTTAGAGGTAAGGGATGAGTTTATCACAATTGGGGTTAGAATGAACATGTGTAGGAATCCTTAGGGGATCAGATTGGGGTTTATTTTTGGATGTTTATTGTATTAAAATTCTTCTTGTATGATTATGCGAAATTGTTCGAGGGGTTTTACTCCCCGTGGATTGAGAAATATTTTTGTATAATTTTTTTTTTGTTTTTGATAGGATTAACATTATAAATAATTATATTGGGATCATGAAATTATGATTGAAATTAAGTATAAGTGATAAATTAAATATTGATGAATTCTGGGATAACATGATACTTTAAAATTACAATATTGTTATTGAGATTCAGTATAAGTGCAAAGTTGAACATATGTTAATTTGTGAGATACACGTAAACATGTGATGGTGGATTGTAACATTATGAGATGTTAAATTGTGAACATCGGATTTGGTTGTGAATAATTATGTGTTTAACACTTGATGTGATGATACTTGTGTTGTGAGCTGTGAATTATACAATAATTCGACTAGTGTTTACCTTGAGAAAAGTGTTTATGTGCAGTGTTAAAGGGAAAATGTAGGTTTCCTTGTTAGGAACCCATGTTAAATTGTAGCACAATGTGTTAAACATGTTTGAAACACGAGTGTGAGATCATGGGTATTGTATAATTCATTAGCAGTGTCTGTGTGTAAAAAAATTGTTTTAAGGGTTGGACCTGAATAAGGAAGGTAAGGCTCTAACGGATTCTTTAGAGTCCAGGACTTGGGGGTCAAGACACTCGATTTGAGTGCTTTAAGCCTATGTTGATCCCATATGGTTAGAGCATTCTCGCAAAACGGAGTGACCTTAACTGGTCACCTTATGATTTCACTTAGTGAGAGTGACCTGACATACAACCACAAAAAGTATATTTATAGATTTGGCATCTAATTGAATTCTAGAAATATAAAATCTCCTTTATGAATTCTAAGAAACCAATTTACCATATTCCAATTTTAATTGATCCTTAGTTTTTAGTCCATAACTAATAATGTGAAATGTGAAGAACCTTCATTTTATACTATTACTATATAAAAAAAATTTCTATCGGATTTTTGAATACCCATTGTGTGGTGTGACTTGTTATGTACTCCTAAGCGCTCCAGGGTGGTTTTTCACTGACATGGTACCATATTGCATATAGGCTTGAGTCTTAGTGTATCTGTTGCATAACGCTTTTGTATTTATTGATATTAATTGATTTAGTGATATTGTGTTTTGATATTTGAATATGTGAATGATGTGAAAATGAATGAGACGTGTTGTGTTGTGATGTGATGTTACGCAATAAAGTGGTGGAATTACGTGAGCTATGCTTAAGTAAGTTGTATCTCATTTACATGATATGTATATCTAGTTGTCTTGTTTCTCTCTATTAGTTAGGAATGTGACAACTTACTCCGTATGTGTTATTTGTATTTGGATCTTGTGACGATCTCGAACTTTGTGTTCGTGGGAGCAGATGGTTATGGAGAAACTCATGCTAGAAGATGCGAGTACACAATACTCTGATGGGATGTGATATTGGGGTATAGGTTTCTATATTAATTGCATGAAGTCTTGGACGACCTTTTTGGAGTCGAGATGATTATATTATTTATTTGGACACGCTTTATTATAATGTGAAAAAAGTGAATGTGAGTCTTTTACCATTTTGAAAGGATTTTATTTAAATGTGTTTTAAGAACTTTTAATTAATTAATTTATTTTTCTTTTATTATTAGTACATATGTGTATGGGGTAGAGGGTGTCAGAGAATGCAACTAGCTGAACTATCTTCTACGCAAAATACCCCTAGATCTTTTTGAGTATGTAACATCCCATTTTTTGTAGACTAATTTAAAAAAAGATTGTATTTATAAATAAATAGATTTTTAGAAAAATGATGAAGTTTTTATAATTAAATAAATAAGGAGAAATAAATTTATTAATTAAAATAATTGCTGGAGAGAAATTAAGAAAAAAAGTTATTTATTTATTTATTTGATAGGAAATAAAATAGAATTTCTTTTTATAAAATAATAAAAATAAATAAATAGAGTAAATAATAAATTATAAGTACCCTAGGTATAAATAGAGACATGCTAGGTCATTTTTCACACTGATGAAGCATCTTCTTCCTCTCAATTTTGTTTTCCCTTCTCCTTCTCCTCCTCCTCCCAAAATCCTTTTTTTTTCTCGCATACCACCAAACATGTCTAAGAAAAATGACGATCTCCTACTTCACTATTGGAGTGTCATGAAATTTGAGCACCAAGTTCGGAACTCATTTCCGAACATTCTCACCGTTGGGAATTTTGAAAACATGTTGGAGCTGAGAGAAATACCCTTTGCATCGTAGATTTTTCTTTTCCCGCAGAAACCTAAAACTATTTCGGTAAAACTACGATCCCAGACTTGTTAATTGTCAGATTGTCATGAAATTTCAATATGCGGTTCAAAATT
Organism: Glycine soja; assembly: GCF_004193775.1. Taxonomy (NCBI): domain Eukaryota; kingdom Viridiplantae; phylum Streptophyta; class Magnoliopsida; order Fabales; family Fabaceae; genus Glycine; species Glycine soja. The sequence continues at coordinate 6,592,657 of NC_041004.1, forward strand.
CAATTCCGTACACCTTTACCGTTGGGATTTTTTAAAATTATATCCATGGAGGCTTCAATCGCTTCTTCTTCTCTCTAACATTTGGGAACCCTATTAGAGCAGTTAGAGGAAAAACTTAAGGAATCTCATGTAACCGCTAGAGATGCCGCTATTGTTGTCACAATACACACGTGAGCCCACTTAGAGGTAAGGGATGATTTTATCGCAATTGGGTTAAAATGAACATCTGTAGGGATGCTTAGAGGGTTAAATTGGGGTTTATTATGGGATGTTAATTGAATTATAATTTTTCATTTATGATTATGAATAAAATATTGATGTCCTTATGCAAATTGGTTGATAAAATAGAGTTCTCTTGGTGTTTTAATTTTTTTATACCTATGATTTTTGATATAATTGTGTGAAATTATTTGAGGGGTTTTACTCCCCATGTTGTGATAAACCTTTTGTATAAATTGTTATATTGAGATTATGAAATGGTGATTCAAATTGTGAGTATGTGATAAATTGAACTTGTGATGAATGGTGAAATACATGTGTATTAAGATGTGTGTATGGAGTTGTGAGTTATGAATTATACAATAACCTGACCAGTGTTTATATTGAGAAAAGTATTTATGCGCAGTGTTAAAGAAAAAGTGTAGGTTCCTAGTTAGGAACCAGTGTTAAATTGTAATGCAATGTGTTAAACGTGATTGAAACACGAGTGTGAGGTTGTGGGTATTGTATAATTCATGAGCAGTGTCTATAAATTGAATTTGTGATGAATTATGGAATAACATGTTGCTTTGGGATTATAATATTGTTATTGAAATTTAGTACAAGTGCGAAGTTGAACATATGTTAATCTGTTATATACATATAAACATGTGATGGTGGATTATGATATTATGAGATGTGAAATTGTGAACATGAGTTTTACTTGTGAATAAGTGTGTGAGTAACACTTGATATGACATTATTTGTGTTGTGAGCTGTGAATTGTACAATAACCCGACCAGTGTTAATCTTGAGAAAAGTGTTGATGCGCAATGTTAAAGGAAAAATGTAGATTTCCAATTTAGGAACCAGTGTTAAATTGTAGTGCAATTGTGTTGAACGTGTTTAAAACATGAGTGTGAGGTCATGGGTATGGTATAATTCATGAGAAGTGTCTGCATGCAAAAAAATTTAGGGGTTGGACCTGAATCAGGAGGGAGAGGCCCTAACGGATTCTTCGGAGTGTAGGCCTTGGGGGTATATCCGGTTAGAGTGCTCCTTTAAGCATGTGCTAATCTCACATAGTTGGAGTATTCTCGCAAAAACAGTGTGACCTTGATTGGTCCCCCTATGACTTTACTTAGTGAGAGTAACTTGACATACCCATGTTGTGGTGTGTCTTGTTATGTACTCCTAAGCGCCCTAGGGTGGTTTTTCACTAACTTGGTACCACATTGCGTATAGGCTTAAGTCTTAGCATAGCTGTTGCATAACGCTTGTTAATTGTTTATTATGAAATTGATGTGTTATTATGTCTTGATTGGATTGCGTGATTCATGTGTAATGTGATTGATGATTGAAAATTGAATTTTAAATGACAAAGTGGTGGAATTATGTGAGTTATGTTTATGTAAGTTGTATCTCATTTATATGATATGTGTATATAGTTGTCTTGTTTCTCTATTAGTTAGGAATGTGATAACTCACTCCCCGTGTGTTATTTGTGTATGGATCCTGTGATGATCTTGAACTTTGTGTTCGGGGGAGCAGATGACTAGGTGAATTACTTTAAGGAACCTTGTGCTGAAGGACGTCGGGACACAATGCTATGATAAGATGTGATATTGGGACATAAGTTTTTATATTAATTGCATGATGTTAGTCTATTTTGTTTTACCTCACTGATTTAACAAAACATTTTATAAATTTTGACAACCTTGTTTTGAGCCAAATATATTTTAATAAGTTTTATTTGGTAATAGTGAAGTGAATGTGAATCTTTTACCCACGTGAATTTTTTTATCAATTTTTTATACATTTTATTTATTTATATATATGTCGGGGTAGAGGGTGTCACAGAGTACCTAAAGTTCAATCTATTGTATTTCATGTAATAAGTTCATAAGAATGAAGAAGATACATAAAATGAATTTAGAGAGACAATGACATTGAGGGTTATTTTAATCAGGGAATAGGGATTCATGTCAAAAGTTTGATTGTGAACGAGGAGATATTAGAGTGACTGTGACACCTATTGAAAAAAAAGAAAGTGAAACATTTGTTAAGTGCATTGGAAACATGAAAATAAGGCCACTGAAAGCATTAGTGACGAGAATACTTCGAATGGCTTTTATTCCTGAGAAAAGGAGAGGGAAATCAAAAAAGACATATGAGGAATTGATTAATAGGGATCTCATGGTAGATAATATCCTTGATTATTTGATTTTTAACTAAAGCAATGGCTTTGTGTGTTCCATATAGCTGACTTTACCTACTGGGATAAGCATATTATAGTCATTGAATACATGTATTCATGATTGGGAATAGGGTTTCAAATTTAAAATTTTATCAGTTACAAATTTTATCATTTTATTTTAAAGAAAAATCCTTTCATAGTCTAGTTCTCATTTTGATACTTTCTTAGTTGTTAGAATTAGTTTAGTTTTGTAGACAGAATATGAGTATCCCTTTTTTCCAAATCACAAGTCATTTGCTTCAACATTTAATGAATTTTCAAAATTTGCTTGTGTGCTTGGTGATTTGGGTTCTGCTTCACATTATTGACATATTCACATTCTTGAATGTCTTTCATAGTCTCTTATATGATTGGCTTTATACTTCTGATTTTGAAGATGAACAACTCCTTTAACAATATTTCATACAGAAGTTAACCCCTCATTCAATTTAGGACATGTTTAAGTACATGGTTCAACAGATATCCTCTCATTCCGAGGTGTAGAACACAAAAGTAACAAAACTCCATCTTTTGGGTTTTGTGCATTGGGAAGATGGAACTACGTGCTTAGTTTTCTAGAACACTTTTACACAATGTTCATGTCTTCCTATGAATAATCATGTGGAGAGGTTGACCCTAACCCTGTTGACCTTGTCATTTTTTGTTGTTGGCAGAGAGTGTGAAGTCCCTTATTAGCATGCCATGCTTTATGTCACATGCAAGGATACCTGTTGCAGTTCGCGAGGCTAGAGGTCTAACTGAAGATCTTGTACATATATTCGTGGGAAGAGAGGATATGCATGATCTTATTGTTGATCTTGCTAATGCACTTAGAACTGGACCTCTTTAATGACCATGAAATTTGTTTGGTTAGGATTTCATCTTTCTAGTCAGGAAGCTTATGAATCGTTGATTGACAAGTTGTGTAGTTACTTTCATGAAGGAAATGGTCATGCTTATTTTGAGAGTTTGCATAACTTATTTCGCTCAACTCTGTCCAAGGATGTTTTCACCTATTTGTTATGAATGATGATAATGATTGTATTTTATATGTTTACATAGGTGGTAAACTTAGCTTCGGATCATGGGTTGATGGATGCTCGAGAGAATGCACTCCTTTGCTATGGTATAGAAGGAGACAAGAGATTGGTTGAGATGGCAACGCCTATAAATGATCTTGCAGGTCTATAGTTGAGGCATAGGGATCGATATTTAGCTCATTGGAGCTTATTGGGCTGGTATATTGAGCCTTGCAAAGTCAAACTCACTTTGCAAGTTGATTTTAAATCATATATAGTAGTAATTGTATATGCACATTGCTTGTTCATTAGGTTAATGAAAAGTTCTAGTATATAAAGGGTTTTCTTTTGTTGCACATTACTAAGAAATTATTAGCTATCATTTAATAAAAATGTATTGGTCTGAATTGTAATATAGTTGGCAACGAAAACAAATGACATTTAAAAAAAAAACACTTTCTAAGATGGTTATGTCGAAAAACCATCTTAGAATATCATACATTCTAAGACGGTCTCATTTTGAAAACCTTCTTAGAATGTGCCACATTGTAAGACAGTTTTGGTGTTGAAACTGTCTTAGAATGTGTCATATTCCAAGATGGTCTTGTTTCGAAAACCATCTTAGAATGTGTCACATTCTAAGATAGGTAAGGAACTGTCGTCGTAGACACTTAGACCTTTTATGATGTTCGCTACGACATCGGTATGAACCGGCATCGTATGTCTAAAAAAGACTGACGTAAAAGGTCACTTTCATAATAGTGACATATATATATATATATATATATATATATATATATATATATATATATATATATATATTGTAGAAGCAATGCTTCCAAGATTATTTTGATGATGCCAAAGATTATTATAGATTAATTCAAACAAAATTAAAGAATCAAGAAGATTCAAGAGAAGACTCAAGATATGCAAGAACCTCAAGAAAAACATAAGATAAGTATAAAAAGAATTTTTCAAAGAAAAGATTGAACAACACAATATTGTCTAAAAGAATTTTTCAAGAAATATTTTTACTAGAGTTTTTACTCTTTGGTAATCGATTACTACCTTATGGTAATCGATTACCAGAAGCCCAAAACAGTTTTATAACTGATTTACAAAGCAGTAATCGATTACCATGGGCATGTAATTGATTACCAGTGTTTTTAAACGTTGGAGTTCAAACTTCAAGAGTCACAACTGTTGATAAAATATTTTCAAAATAGTGTAATCGATTACACACTATTTGTAATTGATTACCAGTGGTTCTGAACGTTGAATTTCAAACCTTAACATGAAGAGTCACAACCTTTGATAAAATAAACTGTCTAATCGATTACACCAATATGGTAATCGATTACCAATAAAAAATAACTGGTTTTGAAAAATAAATTACCAAGAGTCACAATTTTTAAAGTGACTGGTTTTTAAAGAAATTTCTAAGAGTCACAATTTTTAACATGGTTTCTTCAAGAGCCATCAAATGTCTATAAATATGTGACCATGACACGAATTTCAATACATTGATTCACAACATCTTTCTAAGAGTTTTTGTTCAAAACTTGCTTTGTCTAAAAAAGTTCATTTGGCAAAAACTTGTGCTATTCTATTTTCTTCCTCTCCTCCATTCTTACAAAAAGCTTTTCAAGAGACCGACTCTTGGTTGTAAAAGTTTTCAAGAGACGGTCTACTTGGTTGAAACACTGGACACAAAGGATTAATGTCCTTTGGGTTCATTGCAAGAAGTGGAATTTGCTTCTTGGTTAAATCACTGGACACAAAGGAGTAACGTCCTTTGGGGTTCATTGCAAGAGGTGGGATTTACCTCTTGGTTGTAATCACTAAACACAAAGGAGGAAGGTCCTTTGGGGTTCATTGTAAGAGGCGGGATTGTCTCTTGGTGTAAACACTGAAAACAAAGGAGGGAAGTCCTTTGTGGTTCATTGCTTGTAAAGGATTTTTACAAGGATACTGGAAATCTCAAGTGGGTTGCTTGAGGACTAGATGTAGGCACAGGTTGTGGCCGAACCAGTATAAATCTAGTTTTGCATTCTCTCTTCCCTTAATCTCTTTTACTTTCTTTGTGTTTATATTTATTTAAGGTTACTTCTCTTTATTTTTTATTCGAGCAACTTATAATTAAAGAAATAATTGAATCTAGGGAATATCTAAGTAAGGGAAATTTTCAATTAGGAATAGTTAACGAAATCTTAATTCAACCCCCCCTTCTTAAAATTTCTGAGGCCACTTGTCCAACAAGTGTTATCAGAGCAGGTTTCTTGTAGAAAGTTTAGAAACTTCAAGAAATATGGCCTCAGCAAATTTCTTATTCCCAGAAGGGAATTCCATCAATAGACCTCCTATCTTTAATGGAGAGGGTTACCACTACTGGAAAACCCGTATGCAAATCTTCATTGAAGCAATAGATTTAAACATTTGGGAAGCCATAGAAATAGGACCTTATGTACCTATCATAGTAGATGGAAGCACAACAATTGAAAAACCTAGAGATCAATGGTCCGAAGAAGATAGAAGAAGAGTTCAATATAATCTTAAAGCCAAAAATATCATTACTTCTGCCCTAGGAATAGATGAATATTTTAGAGTCTCAAACTGTACAAATGCCAAGGAGATGTGGGACACACTTCAACTTACACATGAGGGCACAACTGATGTTAAGAGATCTAGGATTAATACTCTAACCCATGAATATGAACTTTTTAGGATGAAAACAAATGAAAACATACAAGATATGCAGAAAAGATTCACTCACATAGTTAATCATCTTGCATCACTAGGAAAAACATTTCAAAATGAGGATTTAATAAATAAAGTACCAAGATGCCTAAGTAGAGAATGGCAACCAAAGGTAACTGCCATTACTGAATTTAAAAATCTATCTACTATGTCTTTTGCCACATTATTTGGAAAGTTGCAGGAACATGAGATGGAATTGCAAAGACTCCATCAAAATAAAGAAAGCGACAAAAGAAAAAGGGGAATAGCACTCAAAGCCTCATCCTCCATCCAAGAAGGTAGCGACAATGAGGATTCGGATGATGAAGAAGATGATTCTCAAGAAATCAAAGACTAAAGCAAAAGAGTAGAATGTCTCCTAAAACATTTTCTTGACAACATTATCAGTAATATCTCAAAAGAGGTAACATCTGAACTATCTCAAGGTTTGATTATTGCATTCAGTTAAGTTTTATTATTGTGGCTAATTGAAGATAATTCCAAAATTGTTTGATTATGTTAAAATTTACTATGATTAATTAACTATATTTAGTTTAAAGATTTGAATATACATGATTGATTGAATTTTTTTAAAGTTGATTATGATTGAATTGATTATGTATGATTTGACATGATTGGATTCTGTTAAAATTATATTGATATGCTAAAATAATTGAAATAAGTAATGAGTTACCATGTATGTGTTGATAACTGATTTTTGTTACTTAGAATTAAGTTTTGATTCTCTGATAATCGATTTAGATTATTATTATACTTTATTTTAAGTCGTGTATTTGGCTATGTCTTATGACTTTATGTTAGTTGTATGTTTTTTGAACTTGGTTATATTATTTATTTGCACTTAGTTGTTTGTGTTATGTGTTTAAACTTGGTTACCTTATTGGTATATGACTATGACTGGTGTTTGTGGATATGATTTAAGCTATGTCTTGTGTATGATTTTATTTTTCCACGCACTTTGGCTTTTTGATGTTGCCAAAGGGGGAGAGAAAATGGGTATTTTAGAAATCAAGACATAAAATTATTTACTAAGTTTTAAATTAAGCACAAATTCAAAAAGAAAGTGGGAGAAAGAGATGAGTGAACGATAGATCAAATATTGCATATATTCTCTTGATTTTAGGATTTGTCATCATCAAAAAGGGAGAGATTGTAGAAGCAAAGCTTCCAAGATTATTTTGATGATGCCAAAGATTATTAAAGATTCATTCAAACAAAATTAAAGAATCAAGAAGATTCAAGTGAAGATTTAAGAGAAGACTCAAGATATGCAAGAACCCCAAGAGAAGCATCAAGATAAGTATAAAAAGAATTTTTCAAAGAAAAGATTAAACAACACAAATAATCTCACTTGAGACTTGCCACTGTGTCTGTAAATCCTTTACAGTTTTTTAACTCACCTTGGGATCCCTCACCCTTGTGTTCAAGATTCTTACACACCAAGAGACAAATAATCTCCTAATTACAATTGGATTTATATGATGTACAAAATGATTTGTCTCCTTTAGAGTAGATGACACAAATTGAAGATCCTACAAGAATTCTCAATAGATTTGCAAGTGTTTGACCATAGTTTTTTAGAGAAATTTTGACAATTAAGTTCTTTGAAAAATGATCTCTTTCTTACTCTTCGAAGTGAGACACACATATACACACACACACATAATATATATATATATATATATATATATATATATATATATATATATATATATTATGCCTTTTCAAAATACTTTGAAGAAATGTGTCTTTTCAAAAAGTTTTTTTGAAATTTTCTCACTAGTAAACAATTACAAGATTCTAGTAATCAATTACACAGTTATATTTATGAAGAGTCATGTCTTTTCAAATTTTTTCTGAAATCTCTTTGTTGGTAATCAATTGCAGGATTCTAGTAATCAATTACGCTGATCAAAATTCAAATAAGTTTATATCGTTATACCACTAGTTCAAAATTTCAAAAATCCATGTTCACAATTTCTCTGTTAATCGATTATAGGACCTGATAATCGATTATCAGTTTAAAAATATCTTACTTGTGAACTTATGAAACATGATAAAGAAATTTTGATAAAAGACTTTGAGGCCAAACTATTGCAAATAAAAAATGGGATTCTTTCAACAATTTGACTAAGTCCTTATCTGTGATTTTCTTGATCTTGTTTATTGACTTGAAAAAATGTGTGCTTTCATCAAGTAAATTTTTTTGGTATAATCAAACCTGCATGATTCACAGTTATACAAAATCATCAAATGATATTAGATCTATGTATTTTGGAAGACTGTTGTATATGTATCAAAATTATAGAATTCGACCATTTGTATTAGAAGTTTATAAATAAGACCTATGACTACCATTTTTCGGTGGATTAAATCATTATCGCTTAAATCCTTAAACATCAACATTGTCGCATATCAAAATTGACATCGTGTATTTATTCATTCTCACTTTTAAAGAATTCATGTTTCTTTACTTTATTGTATTTATCAATTAACTTTTTTGAACCCCTATTTGTCCTTAAACATCAACATTGTCGCATACCAATAATGCATATAAAGCAGCACTATTGGTATTGGGTAGGCCACCAACCCACTATCATTATAGATGTTGATGGGGCCTTAAGACACAATTCATCAAAGTCAATTTCTCGGGTTTTGCTTCCTGTACCTCCCTGTTTGCTTCCTGCACCTCCCAATTTTTCAAAATGGCCATAGTAACCTTGTCTTCCTCACTTGTCCATAGCTTGATTTCCTCACTTCTCCATGCCTGAAACATTTTCTTCTTCACTTGTTCATTTTGAGTAAGCATTTTTGTTGCTCAGGTTCACTTGCATAGGTGGGTTGTTAATTGTCTTGTTTATACTTTTTGTGCTAGTTTATTATAACTGGATTGACTTATCCATAAATGTTTTTTAGAAAATGAAGTTTTAGGATAGGTTTGGATCAACAAATCTGGAATTAAACCCGTAAAAGTAACATAAAACTGTAAAATGAAGTTATACAAATTTAGATCAATGAATCTAGAATGGAGTAATAATAGTATCGGATGAAATAATCCAAAAATATAAAATATTTCCAGATTTGATAATCCAGATTTGTTCTTATATGTGTACAAAATTATTGCTCCGAATATTATTTGTACTTCTTAATTAGTTCAGAATAATCAATCCGGAATTGTGCAACAATAATTCCAAATTGTTTGATTTGAATTGAGTTTTTTGTCTTTCCCAGATCAACTAATCTGGAACTTCAAGACAACAATTCCGAATTACTTGATCCAAAAATTATATTATATTCTAGATTAGGGAATTTGGAATTGTTGTTTTGAAGTTCCAAATTAGTCAATCCGGTGTAATTTGTTTTTCATTGATTGCCTTATTTGGAAGGTCGGTTTATGGTAATTATATTAATTTTAGTTATTAATTATAAATTGTTTTGAATATGTTGGATAATTTTTGTTAATTAACTTACTTTTGTTTCTTTTGAAAGGTTTATATGGAAGACGATTATGTAAGGAAGATGTCAAATGAACTGGATATAGAGGTTGACATGAATAATAATATTAGAATAGACAGAAATATTTGTAAACATTATGGACAAGAGACTGGAAAAATTGTTGATTGTAGAAAAGCATTCATAACTACAAAGGTAATTGTTTTGTGTTTGTTTTTTTGTTTGTAATACCTTGAAAATAGTGTACATTAGCATATTGATGTTGCATGTTTTGTATATAGGTTTTTGCTACTCAAGATGAATTATTGAAATGGGTCCAGGATGTTGCATTTGAAATAGATTTTTTTTTGTTGTCATTTTGAGGTTAGATACATCAAAAGGACAACCTAGACGAAAGACATTTGTTGTGTTGGGCAATGAAAAGGGTGGAAAGTATAGGCAATACAAAAAAACTTACAAATCACTGAGTGAAACTAGAAAGTGTGAGTGTCCCTTTAGGCTGAGAGGTAGACCACTGGAGGATTATGAAGGATGGATGCTAAAATTAATTTATGGGGCGGATAATCATGATTTATTTGAGTCATTGGTTAGTCATCTATATGTTGGCTAACTAAATAATGAAGATAAGACGATGTTTAAAACAAAGAGTATGGTAAAGCCCAGAAATATCTTGTTGACATTCAAAGAGCACAACAAAAGAAATGTGACTACAATAAAACAAGTATATAATGCAAGGATTGTGTATCGTTCATCTTAAAAAGGATTTAGAACAGAAATGCAACATTTGATGAACTTACTTGAACGAGATATGTATATTCATTGGCATATAATGAACGATACATCAGAAGTTGTGCGTGATATTTTTTGGATGCATCCTGATATTGTGAAAATGATTAATCCATATAACATAGTGTTCTTGACGGGCAAAACCTACAAAACTAATAGATATAGACTACCATTACTCGAGATTGTTGATGTCACTCATATTGGAATGACATTTTCTACAACTTTTGTATATATGGAGGTTGAACGAAAGGATAAATTTGTTTGGGCACTTTAGAAGCTCAAAGGACTTTTTTTAGAGTTAATGGATTGCCTAAAATAATTGTCAATGACAAAGATTTAGCCTTGATGAATGCAGTGAAATATGTATTTCCTAAAGCTAATAGTTTGTTGTGCCAATGACAAAAATGTGAAATGGAAATACAAGACTTATGTTGCTCCCAAAGAGGCATGGGACCAAGTTATGGAAGCATGGGGTAGTGTTAAAGATTTCCCTACTCGGTCTAAGTATGAGGGGCATGTCAAGATGTTTGAAATAGTATGTTCACCATGGGAGTACTTTCTTGAGTAAGTGAAGAATACATGGTTGATCCCTCACACTGAATGTTTTGTAAAAGCATGGACATATAAAGTTATGCACTTAGGAAACATAACAAGCAACAAGTATTTTATGTAATTAACTTATTTTGACAAAGTGTAATATATTGAAACTAATATGGAGTTTGTTGATTAACAGGGTTGAGTTTGCACATTGGAGCTTAAAGAGGTTGATTCATAATAGCATTGGGAACTTGTGTAAATGTTGGGATGCCATAAACAACTTGATTACATTGCAGCATACTGAAATTAACGCATCATTTGAGAAGAGTGTTCATTTTTGTGTCATAATGATAATGTAACATTGTATAAGAAATTTCACAGATTTGTTTCAAGGTATGCTCTTAATTATATTGAAGATGAATTGGATCCAGTTAAGTTTGTTGGTGTTAACAACGGTCATTGTAGATGCATCATAAGATATACACATTGTCTCTTTTGTGCCTGTGAACTAGTTAGTTATATCATGGGTAGCATACCACTTGATGCAATTAATTTTTTTTGGACTAGATTAAGCTTTGCAGATATGTCTATGCAACAAGAGTTTGATGTTATAGTAAAACACTTTGCAGAGGTTGACATAGCAAGGAAAGTTATTATAACAAGTAAACTTCATGAAATAGCATACCCTCACATGAATTCCATGTGTCCACTGTTTGATAAGGTAAAAACTAAGGAATCACAAAAAGGGCATGCATGTAAATTGGAAAGGTCAACTAAATGTGATCCTTCATACTTTGAACATGTTGATACATTACATTCTGTGAATGACAACTCATTTAGTTGGAAGTCATCCAAGGCATTGGGTCAAAAAGTGAAGTTGGCAGAGATCTACAAAAGAAATATTCCCATGCTAGATCAATTTCATGTTAACCTTTACCCATCATATATGTTGGACATTATTGATGTAAAGGCCAATGGCCATTGTGGATATCATGCAGCTGCTGCTTGCCTTACTAGATATGGGTGAAGACGCTTGACATATAGTGCGTAACAATTAGCTTAAAGAACTTGGTCAATGGTAGGATGAGTATGCCATTATATTTGGTAGTTATGAGCATTACGATGTCATAAAGAGATCTTTACTAGTTGACAATCTTTTATTGTAAAGTCTATAATTTCAAGTGTCATTTTTATGTGTTTAATTTTATGTAAATATGCTTACTAACTGCATTCTTTATGAGGCATCTATGGATAAATGGATGACAATGCTAGACATGGGATATGTTATTAGGTCTAGGTATAATATCATATTTGTATGCTTATTTGTAAAACAATGTTTGACCATCTTCCTATTTATATCCAACCTCCTACAGATACATTAGTTCACCATTTGATTTGTGGGAGTCATGTCAATGGAAACCATTTTGTTTAGGTATATCACATTTTTCCCGATCATGATTATATTTTTTTATTATAATCTTTAATTGACTATTAAAATTTCTATGCAGGTATTCTTAAAGGATCATTGTCCAATACCAAATCCGGATGTGATATGATCTACACATTGTCATCTTGTAGCAATACGGTGATTGACTCCCTACATTGGCAAAATGCAACAATTTTCATAATTAATTGGTATCACATGTAGTTTTGTCAACCTTGCAAAAGATTGATTAGACTAATTATGATATTTATGTATTTTTAACTTATACTTTTGTAATTGTGTTTGTGAGACCCTAAGTGTGAGATTTGTTATTTTAATATGGTTACAAATTTCTAAAAAGATTATGGCATAATCTTCCCTAAAATATGATTAGTCCACATTAAAATATGAACTTGTATTACCAACCATAAATCATGTCTCAAACACAAAATAAAGATCAACACAGTCTCAAACATGGCATAAAAGTCAATAAATTCCTATGTAAACCAAATATCACGCCAATAAGTTTTTACAAAGGTAATCTCTAATCTTGTCCATGGTCTCCCCAACTACCCTAAACTCTTCTACCACCTCATCCTCTACTAATATTTCTACCATGAGTACCTTTAAATAACAACAAAAGTGTCGCATGAACCTTATCACATGTCATATGCCCTCAGTCACCATCCTTAAGTAAATCATCTCCTGCAAGGGTTCCGCAGCCTTATGACAAATGTCCTATTAATAAAAAAACATAAATAGTTAATGTATCAATATAACAATTCCATTAAAATGCTGAATACACATTTATAACATAGTTACTTACATAAATTGAATTATGTTGGGAAGTTGACTCCGGTACATCTCTTATGTTTGGTATCACTGGTGGGACAATAGGAATATCATCTTTATTAACTGAGGGTACAAATAGATGCGAGATCCTAAAATACCACTCAATCTAACCTGTAGCACAACCTGAGGGCCCATTAATTGTCTTATTTGGCCTGACCAAGTGGTATGCAAAATTCAACCACCTCTCGTCTACATCCTACATGGATATTTGTATTGTTGTAAACATAAAAGGGTGTCGAGGAGTAGTTTGAGTATAGCCAAATTGCCCTAAGACTCTTTCAAGCAAATGTAGATGCATGTCTGACCCCATCCTAATATATCCAAAAAATATTGACAACATCTTAAAGGAACGAACATCACGGATGTGAGATTCTAATAAAGATCGCATTCAATCAATAGAAGTAACCACGAATCCTACATCACTCTCATGATCTCCTTATGAGGGGGCCCAAATCCCTCAACTTCCTTCCATGAGCTACTAGCTTTAGCTCTCCATGGTCCTACAAAAATTATATTTTAGTATGCCATTATGAAATACGAATCAATTAACAAAAAATAAATATTAGATTGTTGTTATTGGTATACCAAGTCATCCCACTATTTACAAGCCATGTGATCAGCATATTCAGTAAGGACTAATTTATCCTCAGGTCCACCACCAAATAGAACATATTTAGGTGCAACATCATCAACTGCAACATGTTCGGTAGCTTCGTAAATCTCTTGCTCCTCATCTACAACTACACATCTTTTGTGCCTACACACAGATGTAGTAGGTCTGGTGCGGTCAACATAATAATCAGAATTAGAGTCAAAATATTCTAAAGATAGTCTAAATATTATGAACATAGTCCAATACATTTTAACATTTGTAATCAGAGCCAAAGTCAACATAATTAACCTATCCTAACAATTACAATATCCTACATATCAATGAACCTATCATAACAAATATAATTTTCTAAATATCAATTAAAATTACAAATTTGCATTTAAATTTTAAAATAACAATTACTATATTGGTGGAGTGAAATTCTATATAAATCCAATTTTCTTATCCAACAATTTCAAAATCATTTGTTATGAGTTAGAACTTATGGGGAAAAAATCATGGGACTAAAACTGAAGAAAAAATAGTACAACAAGTAGGGGAATGAAGAGAGAGAGTTTTCAGTACATGTATTGCCTAAATTGTGCAATTAACCATAATCAATCAACCAATTGCTCAAAAACAATAGATGTGGTAGGTGATGGAAGTAAGGAGGAAGAAAGCCATAGAACCATATGATTCCATGCATTTTCAAAGGTAATGTTTTTTAGAGTTAAAAATGGAAGATAGAAAGAAAGAGACTTTGTGTTGCCTCCATCCACTGGAAAACAAAATTTCAAGTGGTTTTTGAATTGAAATTTTTTTCTCATTAGATAAATTTTTAACGATATTTTGCATATTGATATTATTATCATTGAATTGACTTGCTCAAGTGTCTAATGTTTGTGAAAGATTCATGTTTTTTCTAAATCCACTTCAACCTCGATTTTTTTTAAGAATTTAATTACAAATTACTCATCTAATCATAAAATATCATACTTGGTATGATCGATCCTTTTCTATAATAACTAATGTAAAAAATAGATACTCTATGCAATTGAGTGTCATTTGCTTTAAAAGATGAAGCTACACTTAAATTAAAATAGTACAATGATTTATAATAGTTGAGAATAAAAAATGATCATAATAGTTGGGTTGCTAAATACTTTTTAAAAATAACAATTTCCTCAATACCAATTTACATTTCATTTTGCTAAATAAAATTATAGATAGGTTGATTTAGAGTAATGTTAGTCAATCTGAAAATTTGTCACAAATTGATTGATATGTAATATTAAAATAAATTACAGATCAATCAATCCATAATAGATTTCCAAAATTGTCAATTATTACTTTAGATAAACCTATCCGTGATTGGGCAAGACAATAAAAAAATGTACTCTTAATTGCATGATCTGTAACATTAGAAAGTATCATGAATCATGCAATCCAGATTGTATTGTCCAATTACAAATAGCTTGATTTGGACACCACCAAACAAAATCCAGATCAAGCTATCCGGAATAGTTATAGAAAATATTTAAAAAAATTGAAAATGAACATTCATGGTTCAATTATGGATAGCTTCATCTAGATACAAAAAAACACAATCTGGATCAAGCTATCTGAATATATTATAGAAAATAAAAATAAAAAAGGAAAAGGAAGAAAGATGCAACTCGAACGATTATTAACTCACGAACAACCATGAGAAAATGGAGGTGCAGGGGTGTGGGATGACGAGGAGGAGGGCAGGAGGAGGTATTTGCCGTGCAAAAGAAAAGAAAGAAGAACCTAGGTTTAAGTTAATGGGGGTGAAGGCATATTTGTCTGTTTGCCTATTTTTTCAAATATGCAAGGTGCAGGAAGCAACATGGGGACTGTAGGAAGCAAAGGCCCAAATTCTTATACAAAATAAAATGATTTAAACTCAATTTTCTTAGTTTCAAAGGTACAAACAAAAGTGTCAGTTTAATCGATTCAATTTGCAAATATTTTAAGTAAAAAATTAGAATTTGAAAGTTTTAAGAGGAACAAAATTAATAGACAAATCAAATTTGCTTAATTTCGAAAGTAAACAATTTTAATTGACTCATAAAAAATTAGAAAACTAAAATCATACATAATCCAAACAAAATTTTGTTCAAATTATTTTGAAAAAATATTTATTTTTTTCATTTTCTTGAAACTTTTTTTAAAAAAAATGATTATACAAAAGTAGTTTATAAATATTTTATGAAATTAAATTCTTAAAAATAATCAACAATAGTGTTTAAATACATTGTATTCTACTCATTCTTCATCATACAAATACTAACAATTGTCTGACTTAAATTAATCAATAAAATAAAATAAGGGAAGAAACTTAAACATTAGGAATAAATAAATAAACAAACAAATGTGTTCGCAAGACAATTTCTTTCTTCCTAGGCCTGCTCATATGGGCATTTTTTTGTTCATATGTCAACTTGATCGGACGATATGCATGGTTGAACATTCAATTAAATATATGAAAAGTCTAAGAGGTGGAGGGATGTTCACTATTATATATTTCAGGCTAATGTTCAAATATGAAAAGCAGGGGCCTTAGGCCCCCAAAAGATGGTTCATTTATTTGTTAAGTATGAAATATAATTGTGTAACTTGATATAGTCTTACACAATAGTTCTAAAAATTACATATTGTCTTGCGACACTCTTGGAATATTTGGATATCCATCAATTGCCTACAATAACTTAGAAATATCTATATAGAATATTAATCATGAAACAACATAGCAGCCATAAAATTTAGAACAAAAATTAATGTCCCATTATATTTTTTTTTCTTACCTAAAAACATTAACGATTTAAAGCTCTTATGATTAAAAAAAAATTTCATTTCTTCTATGGTGAACAGAAGTTATCTCTTCTATATATAAAATAAATATATTTCATATAAATATCATATTTTTATTATGTATCATTCTTATAAGATTTGATGACTTTCAATTATTAGTATATAAAATGACTTTATTCTTTTTTTAGATTATGAGACTATATTAATATGAGTTTTATTTATTACTATTGTGTATAAGAGAGTCTAATTCAAGTAGTTGAATAATATACGTCAGTCATAAACTTGACTATTAGAAAATACACTTTCAACATCGATTATTGACGGCATTCTATATCGGTTTTAAAACCAATGTTGGAAGTACCGATGTTGAATGTATTGTTGTTAACATCAGTTTTGAAAAATCGATGTTAACATAAAAATGATAACATCGGTTTTCTAAATAACCAATGTTATATATAAAGAACTACAGCAAAATAAGTGTATGCATGATGAACGTTGACATCGATTTTCTAGAAAAACCGATGTTAAAATATCACTTAACATCGGTTTTTTTAATGTAATAGATTAACATCATTTTTCTATAGAAAACCGATATTAAGTAATAGATTAACATCAGTTTTTCATGTATAACCGATGTGAACATCCATCATCTATACACTTATTTTGTTGTAGTTAGTTATATATAACATCGATTATTTATAAATAACCGTTGCTAACGTTTGTACATTGACATCGGTTATGTTTAAATAACCAATATTATTAGAAATAACCAACATCGGTTTATTGAAAAATCGATGTTAAGGTGCATGTTGACATCGGTTTTTCTAAATAACCGATGTTGTTTACTATAGTAACATTGATTTTTATTAATAACCAATGTTGTTTTCATGTTTTTTTATATAAACTTTCTGTTTTTACAATAAACCCAAAATAGTACCTGTAAAATGCAATTACAGACCCAATTCATAGCAAATAAACATTTTATTCTGCTTTCAAGCAGTTTTAATCAGAATAAACAATGTATAATTGATTTATTATTAACAACCATCAACAAATGAATTGAATGTTCAAATAACATAGGAAATGAAAAAAATGTTAAACCAAAGTAAACTAAGCTAAACTTAATGTCCCTAAATCCTAGCTCTCAGCTCTAACTCGGAGATAATATTGTGCCCACTGGATTCGAAGCGCCTTTAATCTCTCTGGCTCCAATGGTATAGGATCGTTAAAATACTGCATGATGAAATAAATGATAATAAGTTAATAATGTAATATAAATTATAAAAAAATTGAATTTGTTTGAAATAAACGTACCGCTTCCCAGTTATTCCTGAAACTTCCTAAAATGATGGTGGACATCCAGTGCATGACATAATAGCCACACTCAGTGCTTCCTTTTTGTCTATTACACTAAATACATAATGATATTTGGATATTAATTAAACAATTAGTGTACAGACACATAAGAAGTATATATAAGTGGAAGTTTTATGTAAATGATGTACCTTGACGACTATCCACCTAGCAGGAGCCTTTGATTTAGGTTGTGGAGCATCATCAAGACCTTTTAAAGCACTGTTCTAGACGAGTAACAATTAAAAACATGTGTTGTTGATGTATTTGAATGGAAATGCATTGAAAAGAACATTGACCTACTAATTATCCCCTTAAGGTAGTTGTCTGGCCTGTTATGCAATGAACATAACCAGACAACTAGGTGTTCCTTGGGCACGATGACCACCATCTGCCAGTGTCCGCTGCAGTGGAGACGAATATGAGTTAGTATATTAGTAAACATTAATTAAATTCAGTTATTTTGTGTGACTTACCCATTTAGGTAGGCTCCAAGGTAGACATCGCATTTTGAACTTTTCATCCAACTCTTTATGTAACTTTCAGTCTCAAACTGTGATTGCTCAGACCTCTGAATGGACTGTGGCTCGAGGAATCCATACAGATCAGAATTACCCGCTCGCATACTTGTTTCAGTCAGATGCCTGTTTATGTTAAGTCAAAGTTAAATATTTATGAATTGAAAGAAATAACTTAGGTAATTAAAAGTAATCTAAAATGACTTACAGAATCCACAACTGTAACACTGATATGCTGAGACATTGACCACCATGTGCGATTACGGAGAGGTCTTCGTGCTTTGTGTAGAGCGGGAAGTCTGGATTAAAGACCCCGAACACGGTGGCATCCCATGTAACCCAGTAAGGTCTCAAGAAAAGCTTTGGGATGGTCAATGTCATAAGATAAAGCGGATCATCTACCTCCAGATCCGGCTTTTGAGGTGGTTTTGCCGGAGACACAGCTGCCTGTTCATGAAACAACGTTAAATGGCCTAGTTTGAGGCACGCTGAATGAATTAATTCAAAAAGAAGAAACATATAGTAAGAGTAAAGTACCTGTTGTGATAAAGACTTGACCAGATGTATCAGCCAAGCAAGGAAGGTGTAAATTGCCTGCCCCACTCAGGA
Source organism: Glycine soja (assembly GCF_004193775.1). Taxonomy (NCBI): domain Eukaryota; kingdom Viridiplantae; phylum Streptophyta; class Magnoliopsida; order Fabales; family Fabaceae; genus Glycine; species Glycine soja. The sequence continues at coordinate 6,611,825 of NC_041004.1, forward strand.
AACCTCATCAGTGGGTACAGGAACGAGAGCATCTGGATCTTTAACCTCCTCCACACCTACCTTTACTTGGCCAAACAACAAATGAGTGTTATGAACAACAGCGGATCCCTCATAAACTCTTCCCAGGGCAACCAGGCGGGCAGGATTTGCTTCGATGTACAAGCCGCACCTCTCTGAGTCACCCGTCTCAGGATCGTTTCCTAAGGGATCAACACAACTCTCCTTTGTGCTTACTTGAGGACCTGAGGGACCAACCAGAGACTCGAGAGGTAGTGCAAGTCCCTGAGATTGCATCTAGGACTGAAATTGGGACTGCATCTGGCTAAACGTTGCCATGAGCTGCCGAGTCACTTTTTCTATGATCAACTCTAGTCGGTCCCTGATTTGTTGGGTCAGCTGCTGTAATTCTTCAGGAGGCAGCAAGGAAGAGCTACGGGATGTCCCTAGAGCCAATCCAAAGTATTGCTTGATGGTGACATCGACTCCAGCAGCACAGACACGCCCAGGGTGCTTTAGACGTCCAGTAGCAGCAGTGGGAACATCCTGACGTCCATGGGGGACAAAGGAACCCTGTGTCACCTGCTCCTCAAAGGAATCCTGCACAGAAAAGAGACATTTGTACATGGCATTCACAAAATAAAGAAATATAATTCTAATGGTTAGTTGAAAATGACTTATGATCTTCTCAGCAATTTCCTTTGCGGCCTCAGTCGTCAGCTCCCCTATTTTCTTGGTGCGGGCCATCTTCCACTTCACGTGGCGTCTGACAGGGGATGGAGGGTCGATGACGCCATCAATGCTTCCTGACTGTGCAGCTTCCTACAGCTTTTTCTAGGTCTTCTCAGCCAGGAGCTTCTGCTCCAAATATTCATAACCCCCATCAGACAAAATGTAGGGCGCAATGTTCTGTTTCTAGATGGCCTGTGCCTTTTTCTGCACATCCTGTAAAAATAAAACAATAGTCTTTCAAATTGCTAGAATGAATTATAACAAGTTAATGTTTTTTGAAAAATAACTTAAATGGCAAGGTACATACCTCCCAAGAAGGGTCTCTGCGAGTTTGGCAAAACTGGGCCCATTTTTCCTTGCTTATGTCGTATTTCTCACTGACAGTGTCATCCACACCATCCTGATCGGCTGCAAGGGCCCATTTCCTCGTGAGGTCTGATTTGAACTGCCTCCATCTCTCGCCGATAGTCTGAAGTAACTTCTTTTTCGTCCTACTGTCAGAAGCCTCTGGGATTTCAAATTCCGCCTGACAATAACAAATAAGGTTTATTTGTTACAATAATGTCTTTTTTGGCTATTAATTAAACAACATAAAATAAGAAAAGAAAAATACCTGAATATCCTCCCAAATCAAGTCCTTCTAAGCAGTAGAGACCTCCTTCTAGTTCTCGTACGTGACGTGACGTCCACCATATCACGCACCACAATCCCCAAATATGTTCTTAATTTCTTCTTGTGGGGACCGTCGGCCTTATCGGTAGCAAGATCAACGTGGACCACTGGTCTCTCAGTACCAGGTGGTTTGGTAGACAAGGATCGTAGACGTGAGGCTTTGAGTGTCTGCTTCATGGCAGACGGCGAAGCTGATGCGTCTGAAGGAGGAGGAGGAGGAGGAGGAGGAGGAGGTGAGGCAGGTGGAGAAGCCATGATCCTTTATACATCATCAAAATGTAAATTTCGATTATAGACAAATATCCACATCAATAGTTCTTTATGTAACTAATTTGGAAATCTGGGTTTCGGGGGTGCTTATGCTTTATTATTGTAGTTGGGTATGGGTCTTCTTTTGTGAATATGTTAAAGGTATGACAAATTCATTTTATCTATGATTCATTGTTATCTGAGGCTTTTGGATTGGAGAGGGACAGTCTCTCGCTCTGTGTGTGTGTGTGTGTGTCTCTCTCTCTGTGTGTGTGTGTGTGTCTGTGTGTTTCTGTGTATGTGTTTGGCATGGACTTGAGCTATGGCCTGTGGTGTGTGCAGGCCTGTGGTGTGTGTGTCTCATTTCTGAATCCTTTTTAGAAAAGATGTTACAGAGATAATTTGGGTTTGTACTAAAAAAGAATCCAATTTTTTTTCTTAAAGACGTTTAAAGCCTTTGATAAAGCTCGTTGTGATTACTTACATTTTTATTAAAAGAAAAACTCAACTAATAATAGGGAGAAGTACACATGATTGAAGAGAGGTACGCTTTTATCCGTCATGAGGGTGTGTGATGGAAGCTTGCTTGTGGGGCTTCTATGGAGGCTGGATCTTTGAGCTTCAATGAGGTCCTTTAATGGTGGTTTTCCACCATGGAGATGCAGCGGAAGACAAAGGAGAAGAGGTGAGAGGAGGCGCCATCCATTAAGGAATAAGCCATGGAAGAAGGAGCTTCACCACCAAGATGAGCCTTGGATAAGAAGCTTGGAGATGATGCTTCAATGGAGGAAAAGAAAGAGAGAAGGGGGGAGCACGAAATTGAAGGAATAAAAGAGGGAGAGAAGTGGAACTTTGAAGTGTGTCTCATAAGACTTTCATTCATCAAAGTTACAACAAGTGTTACACATGCTTCTATTTATAGACTAGGTAGCTTCCTTGAGAAGCTTTCTTTAGAAAACTTCCTTGAGAAGCTTCTTTGAGAAAACTTCCTTGAGAAGCTAGAGCTTAGCTACACACACCCCTCTCATAACTAAGCTCACCTCCTTGAGAAGCTTCCTTAAGAAGATTCCTAAAGAAGCTAGAGCTTAGCTACACACACCACTCTAATAGCTAAGCTCACCCCCATGACAAAGAAAACATGAAAATACAAAAAAAAAGTCCTTACTACAAAGACTACTCAAAATGCCCCGAAATACAAGGCTAAAACCCTATACTGCTAGAATGGCCAAAATACAAGGCCCAAACGAAGGAAAAACCTATTCTAATATTTACAAAGATAAGCGGGCTCATACTTAGCCCATGGACTCAAAATATACCCTAAGGCTCATGAGAACCCGAGGGCCCTTCCCTTGGATCTCTAGCCCAATCTACTTGGAGTCTTCTACCCAATGCCCTTGTGGGATAGGATTGCATCAGTGTGTGTCATAAGGGTGTGTTTTTGCCAAAACAAGTAAATTTGAAAGCATGAATAAGCTACAAAACCAATTGGAGAAAGTGGAGTCTCTTACTCAAGATCTTGAAGAAGGGCTTGAGTTTTTATTTAGGCATTTAATAAAGACTAGGGGCATTGTCAGATCCTGTGGCTGTCCTATAAATTCTAGTGCAGATCTTGTGGCAACAACAAAAGGAGAGTAATTGAAGTTTCTTTAAGTTTTGAAGGGAAGAATTAGGAAAAGGAAGGAAGAGTTTTCAGAATTGCTTGGAGCAAAGTTTGCTTAAAGGGAAGAATTGGTTGAAACCTAAGTGCTGAGCATAATAATAAAGCTCCAAAAAGAGCTATTATAAGGTGGAAATTGTAGTTGAGAAGGAGAGGGACAAAAATAGCCACCTAGAGACACCAAAATAGGTGAATTGACAAATGGAAGCACTTCATGTCCTGAAATCTTCTTTTTTTTTTTGGCATTTCATGTCCAATAACCAATTCTTTATTGGAAAGTGCCAAAATCCTTAATGTAACATAATCAAACACAATTCAAAAACTATAACATGCCTAATTCAATCGACAACATTTATGGCTAACAACCCAGAAACAACAGCTAATGTAAATATCCAGTCACAACTTGCATTTGAAATTACCTTGATGACTGTCTTTGATACAACAAATGCTTCAATCTTTTTCTAGTCACTGTCAAATCTGATACAAAATGAAGGAACAAAAAAAAAACAATATGAGATAATGCAAAGGGATGGTACTAAGGCAATGAAATGGAAAAACAAACAAATAACTTAGATATCCTAAAATATAAATTAGATATCCTAAAGCTTCTTAGATATGGGCAAACATGGAATAAGCTTTACTTCTTGGATATGTTTTATGTTATTGTGAGATGTTCAAGCAACTTAAATACAGCACATCCACAAAGTTGTTAATCTTGTGACCTGTTAAAGAGACTGTACTTTGAGGATCAGTATACTTGTAGTTTATTTAGTTTGATAGCAACTATAGAATGCTTGGGAATTGTTTAGTTGTGCTCATTCCATGCAACTTGTTTCCATTTGAAGTATATGATGAATTTTTTAGCATGCATAACATGCAGCTAGGCAACAAAGTTCTATGAATCCAGCTTCCTCTTGAAGATATAAACAGTGGACTAAACATGGATAACATGCAACAAGTTAATTCTGAACAAAGAGACATACCTATTGAAGATTTTAATGGGAGGCAAGAACTTGCTGGATCTTCTGAAACTTCACAGGAAAATTAACAAAATACTATCACAAGAACTTGCTGGATCTTGTGACAAGTAACAAAATACTGTCACACCTGACCAAGTTTCAGAAAAGTAAACATCTCATCAACATATTTCAACCTAAAATTTTATTTCAAAAATTCTAACAAGGAGAGTTGTACAGAAACCTTGAAAGTAAATTATGTGTGTGTGTGTGTGCAAGTGTCTCTGTGTGTGTTTGTGTGTGTGTGTGTGTGTGTCTATATGTGTGTGAACAAAACAATTTTATCTCTCAGAGGGATAATTTATCTGTTAGTGCTTAGCTTTACTGAGCTTTAAAAGATTGGCTAAAATTTTGTTAAAACATAAGCACTTAGACAATGAAGGAAAGCTGGAGTTGCTGCACATGATGTCCAACGTTATGTCAAGGAATCAGATCGGGCTGCACAATGCACAAGGCAAGATGAAATGTCAAATGATGAATTGAAGCTGCAGGATTCACGATGTCGGATACAATGTCCAGGACATCCTGCCCGAAAATACTGGAGTTGCTGCACAATGCACAATGCAGGATCCACGATGTCGGATACAATGTCCAGGACATCCTGCCCGAAAATACTGGACACATAAATCTGTTATATCTTTAACAGATTATTGTGCAGTTAGCAGCAGATAAGATGATCTATCTTTAGGAACGAATTAAAAGATAATTAAAGTTCAAATTACAAACTAGAAGAGTTCGTTCAGGGAATAAAGATTAAAGATAAAAACTAAAAGATCAAACTGTATCTTTTAGATCTTTAAGTGCAGATTTTTTCAGAAGAATGATAGATCTCATCCAGCACAAGTTGTTGCAGCCCAGATACGCACACTGCTATATAAACATGAAGGCTGCACGAGTTTTCTACCAAGTCCGGGATTGAAGAGTTATTTTGTGAGTTTTGGGACTTGAGTGTTTTGTGAGCCACCTTGATGTTACCCTAACTTCAAGTGTTGGACCTGAGTGTGTAGAGTTGATCTCTTTTGTTCAGAGAGCAATCTCTGGTGTGTATTTGATTTAATTGTAAACACGGGAGAGTGATTGAGAGGGAGTGAGAGGGGTTCTCATATCTAAGAGTGGCTCTTAGGTAGAGGTTGCACGGGTAATGGTTAGGTGAGAAGGTTGTAAACAGTGGCTGTTAGACCTTGAACTAACACTATTTTAGTGGATTTCCTCCCTGGCTTGGTAGCCCCCAGATGTAGGTGAGGTTGCACCGAACTGGGTTAACAATTCTCTTGTGTTATTTACTTGTTTAATCTGTTCATACAGTCAAATACAATCTGCATGTTCTGAAGCGTGATGTCGTGACATCCGGTACGACATCTGTCATTGGTATCAGAATTTCAATTGGTATCAGAGCAGGCACTCGAAATCACTGAGTGAGATCTAGGGAGATAAATTCTGATGAACATGGAGAAAGAAGGAGGACCAGTGAACAGACCACCAATTCTGGATGGAACCAACTATGAATACTGGAAAGCAAGGATGGTGGCCTTCCTCAAATCACTGGATAGCAGAACCTGGAAAGCTATCATCAAAGGCTGGGAACATCCCAAGATGCTGGACACAGAAGGAAAGCCCACTAATGAATTGAAGCCAGAAGAAGACTGGACAAAAGAAGAAGACGAATTGGCACTTGGAAACTCCAAAGCCTTGAATGCTCTATTCAATGGAGTTGACAAGAACATCTTCAGACTGATCAACACATGCACAGTGGCCAAGGATGCATGGGAGATCCTGAAAACTACTCATGAAGGAACCTCCAAAGTGAAGATGTCCAGATTGCAACTATTGGCTACAAAATTCGAAAATCTGAAGATGAAGGAGGAAGAATGTATTCATGACTTCCACATGAACATTCTTGAAATTGCCAATGCTTGCACTGCCTTGGGAGAGAGGATGACAGATGAAAAGCTGGTGAGAAAGATCCTCAGATCCTTGCCTAAGAGATTTGACATGAAAGTCACTGCAATAGAGGAGGCCCAAGACATTTGCAACATGAGAGTAGATGAACTCATTGGTTCCCTTCAAACCTTTGAGCTAGGACTCTCGGATAGGACTGAAAAGAAGAGCAAGAATCTGGCGTTCGTGTCCAATGATGAAGGAGAAGAAGATGAGTATGACCTGGATACTGATGAAGGTCTGACTAATGCAGTTGTGCTCCTTGGAAAACAGTTCAACAAAGTGCTGAACAGAATGGACAGGAGGCAGAAACCACATGTCCGGAACATCCCTTTCGACATCAGGAAAGGTAGTGAACACCAGAAAAGGTCAGATGAAAAGCCCAGTCACAGCAAAGGAATTCAATGCCATGGATGTGAAGGCTTTGGGCACATCAAAGCCGAATGTCCCACTCATCTCAAGAAGCAGAGGAAAGGACTTTCTGTATGTCGGTCTGATGATACAGAGAGTGAACAAGAAAGTGATTCTGACAGAGATGTGAATGCACTCACTGGGAGATTTGAATCTGCTGAAGATTCAAGTGATACAGATAGTGAAATCACTTTTGATGAACTTGCTATATCCTATAGAGAACTATGCATCAAAAGTGAGAAGATTCTTCAGCAAGAAGCACAACTAAAGAAGGTCATTGCAAATCTGGAGGCTGAGAAGGAGGCACATGAAGAGGAAATCTCTGAACTTAAAGGAGAAATTGGCTTTCTGAACTCTAAACTGGAAAACATGACAAAGTCAATAAAGATGCTGAATAAAGGCTCAGATTTGCTTGATGAGGTGCTACAGCTTGGGAAGAATGTGGGAAACCAGAGAGGACTTGGATTTAATCATAAATCTACTGGCAGAACAACCATGACAGAATTTGTTCCTGCCAAAAACAGCACTGGAGCCACGATGTCACAACATCGGTCTCGACATCATGGAACGCAGCAGAAAAGGAGCAAAAGAAAGAAGTGGAGGTGTCACTACTGTGGCAAGTATGGTCACATAAAGCCCTTTTGCTATCATTTACATGGCCATCCACATCATGGAACTCAAAGTAGCAGCAGTGGAAGGAAGATGATGTGGGTTCCAAAACACAAGATTGTTAGTCTTGTTGTTCATACTTCACTTAGAGCATCAGCTAAGGAAGATTGGTACCTAGATAGCGGCTGTTCCAGACACATGACAGGAGTCAAAGAATTCCTGGTGAACATTGAACCTTGCTCCACTAGCTATGTGACATTTGGAGATGGTTCTAAAGGAAAGATCACTGGAATGGGAAAGCTAGTCCATGATGGACTTCCTAGTCTGGACAAAGTACTGCTGGTGAAGGGACTGACTGCAAACTTGATCAGCATCAGTCAGCTGTGTGATGAAGGATTCAATGTAAACTTCACAAAGTCAGAATGCTTGGTGACAAATGAGAAGAGTGAAGTTCTAATGAAGGGCAGCAGATCAAAGGACAACTGTTACCTATGGACACCTCAAGAAACCAGTTACTCCTCCACATGTCTATTCTCCAAAGAAGATGAAGTCAAAATATGGCATCAAAGATTTGGACATCTGCACTTAAGAGGTATGAAGAAAATCATTGACAAAGGTGCTGTTAGAGGCATTCCCAATCTGAAAATAGAAGAAGGCAGAATCTGTGGTGAATGTCAGATTGGAAAGCAAGTCAAGATGTCCCACCAGAAGCTTCAACATCAGACCACTTCCAGGGTGCTGGAACTACTTCACATGGACTTGATGGGGCCTATGCAAGTTGAAAGCCTTGGAGGAAAAAGGTATGCCTATGTTGTTGTGGATGATTTCTCCAGATTTACCTGGGTCAACTTTATCAGAGAGAAATCAGACACCTTTGAAGTATTCAAGGAGTTGAGTCTAAGACTTCAAAGAGAAAAAGACTGTGTCATCAAGAGAATCAGGAGTGACCATGGCAGAGAGTTTGAAAACAGCAAGTTTACTGAATTCTGCACATCTGAAGGCATCACTCATGAGTTCTCTGCAGCCATTACACCACAACAAAATGGCATAGTTGAAAGGAAAAACAGGACCTTGCAAGAAGCTGCTAGGGTCATGCTTCATGCCAAAGAACTTCCCTATAATCTCTGGGCTGAAGCCATGAACACAGCATGCTACATCCACAACAGAGTCACACTTAGAAGAGGGACTCCAACCACACTGTATGAAATCTGGAAAGGGAGGAAGCCAACTGTCAAGCACTTCCACATCTTTGGAAGTCCATGTTACATTTTGGCAGATAGAGAGCAAAGGAGAAAGATGGATCCCAAGAGTGATGCAGGAATATTCCTGGGATACTCTACAAACAGCAGAGCATATAGAGTATTCAATTCCAGAACCAGAACTGTGATGGAATCCATCAATGTGGTTGTTGATGATCTAACTCCAGCAAGAAAGAAGGATGTCGAAGAAGATGTCAGAACATCGGGAGACAATGTAGCAGATACAGCTAAAAGTGCAGAAAATGCAGAAAACTCTAATTCTGCTACAGATGAATCAAACATCAACCAACCTGACAAGAGACCTTCCATTAGAATCCAGAAGATGCACCCCAAGGAGCTGATTATAGGAGATCCAAACAGAGGAGTCACTACAAGATCAAGGGAGATTGAGATTGTCTCCAACTCATGTTTTGTCTCCAAAATTGAGCCCAAGAATGTGAAAGAGGCACTGACTGATGAGTTCTGGATCAATGCTATGCAAGAAGAATTGGAGCAATTCAAAAGGAATGAAGTCTGGGAGCTAGTTCCGAGACCCGAGGGAACTAATGTGATTGGCACCAAGTGGATCTTCAAGAACAAAACCAACGAAGAAGGTGTTATAACCAGAAACAAGGCCAGACTTGTTGCTCAAGGCTACACTCAGATTGAAGGTGTAGACTTTGATGAAACGTTCGCCCCAGTTGCTAGACTTGAGTCAATCAGATTGTTGCTTGGTGTAGCTTGCATCCTCAAATTCAAGCTGTACCAAATGGATGTGAAGAGCGCGTTTCTGAATGAATACCTGAGTGAAGAAGCCTATGTGGAGCAGCCAAAGGGATTTGTAGATCCAACTCATCCAGATCATGTATACAGGCTCAAGAAGGCTCTCTATGGATTGAAGCAAGCTCCAAGAGCTTGGTATGAAAGGCTAACAGAGTTCCTTACTCAGCAAGGGTATAGGAAGGGAGGAATTGACAAGACTCTCTTTGTCAAACAAGATGCTGATAACTTGATGATAGCACAGATATATGTTGATGACATTGTGTTTGGAGGGATGTCGAATGAGATGCTTCGACATTTTGTCCAACAGATGCAATCTGAATTTGAGATGAGTCTTGTTGGAGAGCTGACTTATTTTCTGGGACTCCAAGTGAAGCAGATGGAAGACTCCATATTCCTATCACAAAGCAAGTATGCAAAGAACATTGTCAAGAAGTTTGGGATGGAGAATGCCAGCCATAAAAGAACACCTGCACCTACTCACTTGAAGCTGTCAAAAGATGAAGCTGGCACCAGTGTTGATCAAAGTCTGTACAGAAGCATGATTGGAAGCTTACTATATTTAACAGCTAGCAGACCTGACATCACCTATGCAGTAGGTGTTTGTGCAAGATATCAAGCCAATCCCAAGATAAGTCACTTGAATCAAGTAAAGAGAATTCTGAAATATGTAAATGGCACCAGTGACTATGGGATTATGTACTGTCATTGCTCAGGTTCAATGCTGGTTGGGTATTGTGATGCTGATTGGGCTGGAAGTGCAGATGACAGAAAAAGCACTTCTGGTGGATGTTTCTATTTGGGAACCAATCTTATTTCATGGTTCAGCAAGAAGCAGAACTGTGTGTCCCTATCCACTGCAGAAGCAGAGTATATTGCAGCAGGAAGCAGCTGTTCACAACTAGTTTGGATGAAGCAGATGCTCAAGGAGTACAATGTCGAACAAGATGTCATGACATTGTACTGTGACAACTTGAGTGCTATTAATATTTCTAAAAATCCTGTTCAACACAGCAGAACCAAGCACATTGACATTAGACATCACTATATTAGAGAGCTTGTTGATGATAAAGTTATCACACTGGAGCATGTTGACACTGAGGAACAAATAGCAGATATTTTCACAAAGGCATTGGATGCAAAACAGTTTGAAAAACTGAGGGGCAAGCTGGGCATTTGTCTGCTAGAGGAATTATAGCAGCTACTGCTATCTGAACGTGCTCAAACGTCTCACTTAACATTAATAGCACGTTCACTACTGAGCCAAAACAAATTCGACCGTTGCTTCACACGTCCCTCTACATTCCTCATTCAAACTTATATTTTCGTAGTAATCTCGTTTTCAGCATTCCCCAACAGCTCTCAGAGATTTACGAAATCATTCCAAACGCTCTGCTTTTCCATGGCTACCTCACCAAAAGAAACTTCAGCTCCTGGTTCACCCTCTGTACCATCATCTCCATCATCCACCAAAGCACCATCAAACCAGGAACGACCTGAATTCAATATCCAGCCCATACAAATGATTCCTGGTTCAGCCCCTGTTCCTGAAAAACTGGTCCCCAAACGACAACAGGGAGTGAAGATTTATGAAAACCCTAGCCTTGCAACAAGTCCTAGGGAAGTAGACACAGAGATGGATAAGAAGATCCGCAGTATTGTGAGTAACATTTTGAAAAATGCTTCTGTCCCTGATGCTGATGAAGATGTTCCAACATCTTCCACCCCTAATGTTTCTGTCCCTGATGCTGATAAAGATGTTCCAACATCTTCCTCCCCAAATGCTGAAGTCCTCTCTTCACCCAGCAAAGAGGACTCAACAGAGGAAGAGGATCAAGCCACAGAGGAGACCCCTGCACCAAGGGCACCAGAACCTGCTCCAGGTGACCTCATTGACCTAGAAGAAGTAGAATCTGATGAGGAACCCATTGCCAACAAGCTGGCACCTGGCATTGCAGAAAGATTACAAAGCCGAAAAGGAAAAACCCCCATTAAGAGGTCTGGACGAATCAAGACTATGGCACAGAAGAAGAGCACTTCAATCACTCCTACCACATCCAGACGGAGCAAAGTTGCAATCCCTTCCAAGAAGAGGAAAGAAATTTCCTCATTTGATTCTGATGATGATGTCGAACTAGATGTTCCCGACATCAAGAGGGCCAAGACATCAGGGAAAAAGGTGCCTGGAAATGTCCCTGATGCACCATTGGACAACATCTCCTTCCACTCCATTGGCAATGTTGAAAGGTGGAAATTTGTATATCAACGCAGACTTGCCTTAGAAAGAGAACTGGGAAGGGATGCCTTGGATTGCAAGGAGATCATGGACCTCATCACGGCTGCTGGACTGCTGAAGACTGTCACCAAGTTGGGAGATTGCTATGAAAGTCTAGTCAGGGAATTCATTGTCAACATTCCCTCTGACATAACAAACAGAAAGAGTGATGAGTATCAGAAAGTGTTTGTCAGAGGAAAGTGTGTTAGATTCTCCCCTGCTGTAATCAACAAATACCTGGGCAGACAAACTGAAGGAGTGGTGGATATTGCTGTGTCTGAGCATCGAATTGCCAAGGAAATCACTGCCAAACAAGTCCAGCATTGGCCAAAGAAAGGGAAGCTTTCTGCAGGGAAGCTAAGTGTGAAGTATGCAATTCTGCACAGGATTGGCGCTGCAAACTGGGTACCCACCAATCATACTTCCACTGTTGCCACAGGTTTGGGTAAATTTCTGTATGCTGTTGGAACCAAGTCCAAATTTAATTTTGGAAACTATATTTTTGATCAAACTGTTAAGCATTCAGAATCTTTTGCTGTCAAATTACCCATTGCCTTCCCAACTGTATTGTGTGGCATTATGTTGAGTCAACATCCCAATATTTTAAACTACACTGACTCTGTGATGAAGAGAGAATCTCCTCTATCCCTGCATTACAAACTGTTTGAGGGGACACATGTCCCAGACATTGTCTCGACATCAGGGAAAGCTGCTGCTTCAGGTGCTGTGTCCAAGGATGCTTTGATTGCTGAACTCAAGGACACATGCAAGGTGCTAGAAGCAACCATCAAAGCCACCACAGAGAAGAAGATGGAGCTGGAACGCCTGATCAAGAGACTCTCAGACAGTGGCATTGATGATGGTGAAGCAGCTGAGGAAGAAGAAGAAGCAGCTGAGGAAGAGGAAGAAGCAGCAGAGGATACTGAATCAGATGATGATGATTCTGAAGCCACCCCATGACCATCAGACCTTTATTTTTTTGCTTTTTACTAGCTATAGGGGCATGTCCCTTTGAACAATGGATTACTATTGGTCTGTAATATTTGCACCTTAAGTTCATGCATTCTACTTTTGTCAAATTCTGTCTAAAAAGGGGGAGTAATAGTGTTATGTATTATGCATGATTTATGATTTTGAGTAGTAGGATACTATGTATGCAATAGTAGTATTATGCATGATTGACACGATGTATGGCAGTAGGATACGATGTATGCATGATTCATGATTTTGAGGGGGAGTTGTATGTATATGATTTTGAGGGGGAGACTGCTGCTGCTGATAATGACTGATGTCACAAGAGATGTCTTGACATCCTGGAAAAGACTAGTAGCTGATAGAAGATGCTGCAGTAGGAGCATGGAGACAGGGGGAGCAGAAAGCTGATGTCACGTGAGATGTCTTGACATCCTGGAAACAACTTGCAACTTGCAGAAATTTGCTGTCACCACTACAGATACCGTTGTGCTTGATTACTCTGATAATGTAAGTTGCTGATTCCACTTGCATAACTGCTCGTACCTGCTCAGGAAGTGTCTAAGTATGTTTTAGACAAAATTTGCCAAAGGGGGAGATTGTTAGTGCTTAGCTTTACTGAGCTTTAAAAGATTGGCTAAAATTTTGTTAAAACATAAGCACTTAGACAATGAAGGAAAGCTGGAGTTGCTGCACATGATGTCCAACGTTATGTCAAGGAATCAGATCGGGCTGCACAATGCACAAGGCAAGATGAAATGTCAAATGATGAATTGAAGCTGCAGGATTCACGATGTCGGATACAATGTCCAGGACATCCTGCCCGAAAATACTGGAGTTGCTGCACAATGCACAATGCAGGATCCACGATGTCGGATACAATGTCCAGGACATCCTGCCCGAAAATACTGGACACATAAATCTGTTATATCTTTAACAGATTATTGTGCAGTTAGCAGCAGATAAGATGATCTATCTTTAGGAACGAATTAAAAGATAATTAAAGTTCGAATTACAAACTAGAAGAGTTCGTTCAGGGAATAAAGATTAAAGATAAAAACTAAAAGATCAAACTGTATCTTTTAGATCTTTAAGTGTAGATTTTTTCAGAAGAATGATAGATCTCATCCAGCACAAGTTGTTGCAGCCCAGATACGCACACTGCTATATAAACATGAAGGCTGCACGAGTTTTCTACCAAGTCCGGGATTGAAGAGTTATTTTGTGAGTTTTGGGACTTGAGTGTTTTGTGAGCCACCTTGATGTTACCCTAACTTCAAGTGTTGGACCTGAGTGTGTAGAGTTGATCTCTTTTGTTCAGAGAGCAATCTCTGGTGTGTATTTGATTTAATTGTAAACACGGGAGAGTGATTGAGAGGGAGTGAGAGGGGTTCTCATATCTAAGAGTGGCTCTTAGGTAGAGGTTGCACGGGTAGTGGTTAGGTGAGAAGGTTGTAAATAGTGGCTGTTAGACCTTGAACTAACACTATTTTAGTGGATTTCCTCCCTGGCTTGGTAGCCCCCAGATGTAGGTGAGGTTGCACCGAACTGGGTTAACAATTCTCTTGTGTTATTTACTTGTTTAATCTGTTCATACAGTCAAATACAATCTGCATGTTCTGAAGCGTGATGTCGTGACATCCGGTACGACATCTGTCATTGGTATCAGAATTTCATTATCTAAACAAAATCTTTCAGGGACCAAAAACAATCACTCTCTAGGACCAAATTGCATGTTAGCTTGTATATGTATCCATCTTGGGTTTGCTGTCATACACATGAAACTTTTTAATACACATCCCAAACTTGGATGCACTTCTAATTTCCATAAAACCTAAGTAAAAGAAATGTTTTGAGTTTCCCTATAAAGCCTTTAGTTTACGAAGAAGGGATATTCATTTATCTTTTCATGATATAGCCAAGCCACCTTTGGACTAGCCAATAAGGAAAAGAATAGCTTTAGGAGCTAGAAGAGGATTGTTATATTTGCACGAAAAGTGTGATCCAAAGATTATTCATAGGGATGTGAAGGCAGCAAATATATTGCTTGATGATTATTGTGAGGCTGTGGTGGGAGATTTTGGGTTGGCAAAGCTATTAGACCACAGGGATTCACATGTGACAACAGCAGTGAGAGGCACTGTGGGGCACATAGCCCCTGAGTATCTCTCTACAGGTCAATCTTCTAAGAAAACAGATATGTTTGTGTTTGGAATTCTTGTTCTTCAACTGATATCTGGCCAAAGAGCTCTTGACTTTGGGAAAGCAGCAAGTGAAGAGATTCAAGTTCTCCAACAGCAAATGAAACAAGCACATGCTTCTAGGATGGATTCCGTGAGACGAATAACTTTGGAGATCAAAGAAGCTACGAAAACACTTTAGGAAAAGAATCTGGTAAAATTATTGAGATAGAATTGAAGATCAAGTAGCTTTCATTCGAGACAGAAACCGCAAGAAGGGAAGAGGAAGAAATGAGATCCAAAACACAAGAGCTGAAGCAAGAAGCTGAAAAATCCAAAGCAGCGGCAGAAGAACTAGAGAAAAAACTAAAGCTTTACCTAAAGTAAGTTGAGGGTGCAAAAGCATCAGAACAAAGATCCATTGAGGAGATGAAGATGAAGACATGATTGACAGAACAGAAACAACGGCAATGGGTCAGGTTCAACCAATCAACAAAAGGAGGAATGAAGTGGACAGAAAGGTGGAGGCAAACCTTAAAGCAATTGAGGAAATAAAAGCTGCAACTGATATGGCTCTAAGGAATGCAGAGATGGCAGATTCTGCAATGGTTGCAGTTGAGGGTGAACTGAGGCTTCTTGAAGAATAGTGTGTGTGTGTGTGTGTGTGTGTTTTCCACTTTCATTATTTTTTTCTTTAATTTGAGATGCTATGCGACTCAAGTTACAAGTTTATTTTTTAACCAGCTTGATATCAAAATTATATCTTTAATCATTTATCTGATCTATAAAAGATGTTATTAATAACAAAAGATAATGAGTGTTTTGGAGCAAAACTAGCAGCAACTGAGGCTGAAAGGAAGAGTATTTCATATGCATCACAGGAAAAAGTGCGATAAGGAATACCCTTATCATCAGATTTTGCAATGTTTTCAGGCACCAACGGTCTATGTGTAGAGATGACTACTTTGGCAGGACATGACTATATAATTTATGTTGCCCTTGGCCATTGAATTAAGTCTGCCCTTGACTATATAATTTATCACTATATAATTTATGCCGAAAGCACAATTTGCCTTATTGCCAAGGCTTATGTTGTTGGCAATGACCCCTGCTATCATCAACTTATGAGCCACTGCTATATATAAACAGGTTAAGGGAGGAACCTATTATCCCATTACCGTCAAGAGGCACCTCAAGAGGGTACAACCGATTTCAGCTCAATGCAAATTGCCCTACATATATCTTGTTCATTATGTGCTACAGTTTTAGTAACCATTCAACTTGAGGACAATGTTTCAATTGAAATCATAGAAGCAACAAATGAAAGACATATTTATTGTGATGTTGACTAGGCAAGCTATCCTACAGGCTCGTGCTCTACTACTAGATACTATGTATTCATAGGAGGAAATCTGATCTCTTTGAAAAGAAACAAAATGTAGTGCAGAAGCTCAATATAGGGTCATGGCTTCAGCCACTTCTGAACTGATGTGGGTCAAAAAACTCCTCAAAGAACTTAAATTTTAAGAAGTTCAGCATATGCAACTACATTGTGATAATCAGGCAGAACTTCATATTGCTCTTAATCCAATATTCCATGAAAGAACCAAACACATAGAATTTGATTGCCACTTTGTTCAACAGAAGTTGTTGGATAAGGAAATTAGTATGGGAAAAAGTAGCTCTAATGATAAAGTATATCAATAGTGATTGGCTCAACAATCCAAATACTACTTTGTGAACACTCTTAGGGAAGTAATCAAATTATTCCAGCCAGAGAGTGATCTGAATCAACCAATTTCAGTCCAGGATGAGGCAAGCATTTTGAATGGAATATTTGCATATTGTCGCTCTGGTTGATATTGGAAGTTGTTGGGGTTTGGGACGTTTGCATACTATTGCGGTGGTGGTTGTGTCATAGTGAAAGTTTTTGTGGCCAGTGGCGATTGTGATGGCAAAAGCGGTTGTGAAGGTGAAAAGGACCAAAAGGGTGGCAATGAGTAGGAACATATTAGGGTTTAGGCTCAACAGAGAAAGGGGTAGCAGATTGGGAAAAGAAAGAAAAAAAAGAAAATTTTTTAACATGCAAAACGATGTCATTTTTTTACTTTTTTTTCCACGTGTAATTCCAATCAGACAAAAATCACACGTGATTCCATGCATGGCATGCTTGCATGGTCGATTAACGACCACATATGCAGATAACGATTTCGGACTAACGGTAGGGACTTGAAACAAAATTTTTCAAATATTAAGGACTTGATCTGAAGGAAAAATTTATTAAGGACCAAACGCAAAAAATGGGTATTTATCAAGGACCAAAAACATATTTAAGCCTTTTATTTATCAGTTAATTATTTATTAAAAGTTAAATAATTATGCAAAAAAAAATCGAACCCCCGCCCCCTTTAATGCATTCTAGGATCCGTCGCTGCCAATGTTGTGCCCATTGGCCACCAATGGGTGTACAAAATTAAGAGGAAAACGGATGGATCTATTGAGAGCTAGGTTCAAGGCTCGGTTGGTGGCCAAAGGTTAATTACAACCAAATTAAGGGTGTGATTACTTTAATACTTTCTCTCCAATGGCAAAGTTAACCATAATCCGAGTTCGACCTTTTGGCTTTGGCATCTATCAACAACTGGTTCATTCACCAATTGGATGTCAATAACGCATTTCTCCATGGGGATCTAAAAGAAGATGTGTATGTGCAAGTGCCTCAAGTGCCAGGAAAGAATAAGGTTTGCAAGCTTGTTATGTAACACTATGGACTTAAACTAGCTAGCCGCAAATGGTATGAGAAGTTGAATTTCTTGCTTCTCCAACTTGGATTTCAACATTCTATAGTTGATCACTCCTTTTTTATCCATCACACACTTGATTCCCTTACTACTCGTGTATGTAGATGACATAGTCATTGTTGGAAATTCTATGGATATAACTTTGTTCAAGCAGATTTTAGATAATCAATTTGGTCATTCTTAAGTTCTTTCTTGGTTTTGAAGTTTCTCACTCACCAAGAGGTGTGTCTTTATGCCAAGGCCAATATTGTCTCGATATCTTAATTGATGTTGGTGTTCTCAGTGTCAAACCTGCAAGCACCCCTTCTAAACCTACCTTCAGACTTCGCCAAGATGTCGCCTCCTATACCAGACTTTCACACGCCCAGATATATCCCATGCTGACCAACAACTTAGTCAATTTTCATCCCTCCCAACAGTGAGTCATTATCAAGCATCCCAAGCGTACTTTGGTATTTGAAAGGGAATCCAAGCGAAAGGACTTTTCTTAATTTCCCGTGTCATCTATAATACAACTCCCTGATTTTAGTGACACAGATTGGGGTGGAAGTCTCGATACTAATCATTCTATGACTGGTTATTGTTTCTTTTTGGGAGACTCGGTCACTGGTTTGTTGGAAATCCAAGAAGCATCCAACAGTGGCAAAGTCCTCATCCAAGGCAGAATATTGAGCCTTAGCTCAGCTACTTGTGAGCGGCAATTGTTGCTTTTTCTTCTTCAAGATCTCTCCATCACTTTTCCAAACAGTCGGTGATCTGATGCAATAATCAAAGTGCCTTGCACATCGCAACCAAACCCATTTTTCAAGAGAGGACCAAGCATCTCGAGATTATTTTCATGTTACCCGTGAGAAATGTATGGCTGGATTAATGCCACTGCTACCTTTATACACCACTGACCAAACTGAAGACCTCTACACCAAAAGTTTACGTCCCAAGCATTTTCAGAAATTTGTTTTCAAGTTGGGATTGATTGCTCTTTTCCAACCCACGACACGAGGGGGGATATTACACATATATTAGTTGGTTACTGGTTCAACAGATTTATTTGTTTGCTATAACCTGCTATAGCCGATTTAGATAGTCCACTGTATAAAGCAACTTTGTATGAATTATCCATTTGTTATTCTTTAATCATTTTAATTGTCTCTTAAAAAATAACATCTATGAAATTCATAACATGTATGAAGGGGAAAAGTGAAGATTGCTACTAAAGAGATAAACATCTTCGTGAAACGTTGGGCAGAGGCACTTCTGCCTTCTCACATTTCTTCATCTAACACTCAACATTTTTTAATACTTCAAATGTTTATGTACAAGATAGTACCGTAATTGTACAAATTTTAAATTGGCTATCAACCAAATTAATCAACCGTCATTTCTAATTTTTGTCCTCGTTACTTTTATTATTCAGAGGTCACATTTAAAGCATTTTATAGAAATGGAAATATTTAGAAGATGGAAAGAGAGTTAATATACATGGCAGATTAGCAGAGCAAGACTAATTATGGCAATTTAGTGTTTATAAAACAATATAAAAAAAATTTAGGTTAAATAAATATTTCCTATTATTGAACTAAAGCAAGGTTGCCAAAGGCAATAACATTTGATTCTAAAAGAGCCAAAATCTAGTGAGGAGCGTCCTTGAGCCAGTACATTTCAACAAAATTAAAAGCTAACATAGCTAATTTATCAGCCACTAAATTCCCTTTCCTCTTTGTGAAACTAAAGGCATATTTCTCCTTCTGTTCATAAGAGCTTCACAATCCTTTAGAATTTCTGTCTGGTAAGACAAATCTGTAGAATAAAGAGAAAGTAGAGATATGAAGAGTGGATAATTTTATTCCGAATAATATGAGGCCTTTTGTAGGCAAACATTATATCAAATTATTATAAAAGAGAGAAACCCAACAGTTGTAACATATATTCTAATAATAAATATGATTATTAGCCATTAAAAGAGCGATTACAAAGGTTATAGAATATAAAAAGCCAACAAACCCTCCCTTAAACAAAAAGTTTGCAAACTATCAGTTTAATGAGATTCATTAAACATGCAGACTCCAAGCAAATTCCTTTGCTTCTGAAATGCAGACAACTTCAATGGTTTGGTCATGATGTCAGCAATTTGCTCTTCACTCTTGCAGTAGATAAGATCAATAATTCCTTCATTTGATAGGTCCCTTAAAAAATGAAATCTCACATGTATGTGCTTGCTTCTTTCATGCATAATAGGATTCTTTGACAACTTTATGGTTGAACTATTATCACGATAGATGAGAGTTGGACCTTGTTGCTTGAAGTGAACTTCTTCAAGAATATTCCTTAGCCAAATTTCTTGGCAAGCACATGCTGAAGCTGCTACAAATTCTGCTTCTGTTATGGATAAAGTGATAATAGGCTGCTTCCGTGATGAACAACAGATCGTTGTTGACCCCATCATAAAAACATAGCCAAAAGTACTTTTTCTATCATCTGAATCTCCAGCATAATCACTATCAGTGAATCCCAATATATTAAACTTTTCACCTCTTTTATAAAACAACTCAAATTCTCTTGTTCCTTGCAAGTAGCGAAGGATTCTTTTAGCAACAAGAAAATACATTTTTGTAGGATTCTCGATGTACCTAATAATCAAATTTACAAAATACATTATATTAGGCCTAGTTGCAGTTAGATACATTAAGCTTTCCACAATCTGTTTATAAAGTGTATTGTTTATTTTCTTCCCTTTAGGATCTTTGTGCAACTTCAAACCACACTCAACTGGAGTGTTTACAGAATTGCAATCATGCATATGAAATCTGTCCAAAATATCTCTCACATATTTCTTTTGAGAAAGAAAAATTCCAACATTTGATTGCACTATTTCTATACCCAGAAAGTAATATCATGCCAAGATCAGTCATTTCAAACTCATTCATCATAGACTTATTGAATTCATCAAACATGAGAGAACAATTTCCAGTAAATATAAGATCATCAACATATAAGCATACTATGAGCATTTTTCCTTTTTCAAATTTAATAAACAATGAATGCTCATAGGGGCATTTTGTAAAACCAACTTTTATGAAATAAGACTCAATGCGACTATAGCAAGCTCGAGGGGCTTGTTTTAGTCCATAAAGAGCCTTTTTTAATCTGTAAACTTTGTGCTCATTTCCAATTTTCACATAACCTGGGGGTTGATCAATAAATACATGTTCCTCCAAATAACCATGTAAGAATGTTGACTTTACATCTAGTTGAAATATAGGCCATGCATTTTGTGCTGCTAGTGCAACTACTAACCTGATTGTATCATGTCTTCCAACTGGTGAAAACACTTTTGTGTAATTAACCCCATACTATTGCTTGTAACCCTTGGCCACCAAGCATGCCTTATATTTATCCACTTCACCATTTTCTTTCAGTTTTGTTTTGAAAACCCATTTCACTCGTATGGTATTATGTCCATTTGGAAGATCACACAACTCCCAAGTATTATTTCTTTGAATGGAATCAATTTCATCATCCATCGCTTTTCTCCATTTTTCTTCTTTGACAACACTTTCAAAGGTTGTAGGGTCACAATCTGAAAACAAAGCAAAATGAGTAATCGGATCTTCAATTTCTGTTACTTCATAATCAGACATCCATGTAGGTCTTCTTCTTGCTCGTTGAGGTCTTTCATCTTCAACTATGATTGCTGGAATTTGTTGTTCTTCTAGCTCGCTTGTCTACAACTCTTCATCTTCATTATCTTCATCAAAGTTTGCAAGAATTTGCTTTGTTTCATCTAGGTTATTTTCAAAAGCTTTATTCATCAAAAACAACATCACGACTAATAATGATCTTTTTAGTGGTAGGATTATACAATTTATACGCTTTTGACTGATCACTAACACCAAGAAAGATACATTTTTCACCTTTATCATCAAGGTTTTATCTTTTCTTATCTGGATTATGGGTATAAGCAATGCATCCAAATATCCTTAAGTGATCCACTGTTGGTTTTCTTTCGCTTCATGCCTCCTCTGGTGTCATATTTTTCACAGAAAAATGTAGGACTTCTATTTAGAATGTGTACGCTCCAATTAACAGCTTCAGGCCAAAATTCTTTTGAAATGTCACTCTTAGTCATGAGGCACTGTACCATGTTGAGAATGGTTCTATTTTTCCTCTCTGAGACACACCATTTTGTTGTGGTGTATATGCTGTTGTCAACTCTTTTCGGATAACATGATTTACACAGAAAGTAGAAAATTCATTTGAGCAATACTCTCCACCATGGTCTGTTCAAAGAGACTCAATGTTGTTTGCTAACAACACATTCTTCACAAACTTGAGAGGGACCAGTAATTTGAGGAAGGCCTATCACCGTGTTTTTTTGTTTAAGGGTATTCAATCCACTAAAACTCAAATGACCATAACGATAATGCCACAACCAAGTAGAAACAGTATCTTTGGCCATTAAACTAGAATGAATGCTTTCAATTTTTAGTGGGAATAACCTGTTTGAATTCTTTTTTATAACTGCAATGACACCTCGAACAGGATCAAAAATTTCACAAGTACCTTTGCTAATAAAAATTTCATAACCTTTTTCTTGCAATTGACCAGCACTTAACAAGTTGTTTTTCAAGTTAGGGACATAGAGCACATTAGAAATTGTTTCTACAAAACCATTCTTGGTTTTCATTCTAATATCACCTTTTCCCATCACTTTTACGATAGAACAATCACCAAAGCTAACAGTGGAATGAAAATCTTTATTTAAATATGAGAAAGAGGACTTACTTCCACTCATGTGATTACTACAACCAGTGTCTACATACCAGATTTCTGCCTCACTGTCTTTTGCATCTTCAACAGCCATCAATAAGCTTTCCACTTCTTTCTCCTTGATAAAATTTGAGCTTTCCCCTTTTTCCTTAAGATTAGGCAATCTTGTATAACAATTAGAGGCATAATGACCAAATTTATGACATCTATAACATTGTACCTTTGATTTATAATGATCTCCTCCTCTACCATTGCCTTGAGATTGATCATTATTGTCTTTAAAATTATTTTTGAAATCTCTATTTCCTCATTCTCCACGCCCTCTTCCTCTACCTCTACCTCTACCCCTTCCTCTAGAGTTGATGGAATGAGTACTATTGGTAGACGCCTTTAATGCGTGCTCCTCCATTGTTGATCTTTTGTTCATCTTTTGTTCATGCACTAATAAAGAACTTTGAAGCTCATCAAGAGAAAGATCATCAATATCATTTGACTCTTCAATTGAGCATACAACATAATCAAATTTTGGTGTTAATGAGCGTAGAATTTTTTCTACAATGGCTCTGTCAGTCATTTCCTCACCATGAAATCGCATGTTGTTAGCATACCCATGGTTCTTGAACAATAATCAGTTACTGACTCACCTTCTTTCATTTGAAGGACTTCAAAGTCTCTTCTCAACACTTGAAGTTGAGCATGTTTCACTCGTGAGGAGCCTTGATATTTTTTCTTCATTGAATCCCAAATGTCCTTGGAAGTATCTTTGCAAAGAATAGTTTCAAGGATAGAACGATCAATGGCTTGAAACAAATAATTTTTGGCTTTTAAGTCTTTCAATTTCATCACTTCATACTCTTTTTGTTGTGCCTCTATAAGAGCTACGTCATCACTTGGTGTTGCCACACCATCTACAACAACCAGCTAGAACTCCTTGGATCACTAGAGATTCTCCATCAACATGCTCCAATGATCATAGTGACCATCAAAACGTGGAATGGTCGGTTGAACAAAATTTTCAAAAGACATTGGTGGGACAATTATTTTCTTCTCTCTTTCTCTCCCTTTTTTTTCTCACACTTTTGGACTACTATCTCTCTTAGTCCCTTGGATTGCTGCCTTTCTCTTAACCTAGCTCTTGATACCACTATAGAATAAAGAGAAAGTAGAGATATGAAGAGTGGATAATTTTATTCTGAATAACATGAGGCCTTTTATAGGCAAACATTACATCAAATTATCATAAAAGGGATAAATACAATAATTGTAACATATATTCTAATAATAAATATGATTATTAGCCATCAAAAGAGCGATTACAAAGGTTATAGCTAGAATATAAAATCCAACAAAATCTTGTCTTCTATGATTCTTCCATGCCATTTGCAGAAGTTAACTATTAGTCTCAAATGTGGTGTTTGAAAAACACATGTGCCCCAGCGTCTTAATATCCCACCTGAATGTTATCACTTCTTCAATAAGAGGATCGTAGCAATACAAAATAAAGAGGCAGGCTGAAGCCAAATGGTTACCAGCATTGTCCCTGCACACAGCTCCCAAACCTGTACCAACTCCTAATCTTATAGATGCATCAAAATTTACCTTGGTCTGATTTCCTGTGGTAGGATTCCAACTGATGTTCTGGTTTTGTTGCCTGCTATGCATCTATTTTTTATGTTATGCCAACGAGACCGTTATATCTATAACTTGTCTTGGCTACAATTCCTTCTATGAGAAAACCCAGAGGGTTCTTCTCTTCCCACTACTAAAAAAAAGGCTTTCTACATCGGTCAATTAACATCGGTTATTGCAAAAACCGATGTTAATGAAAGCGCAGTGGCATTTTTGTAAATAAATGGAGTTACTTAACATCGGTTTTATAAAAATCGATGTTAACTACTTAATGTTAACATCGGTTATTTAAATAACCGATGTTAACATGATGTTAAGATGAATATGTTAGCATCGGTTTTGTAAAAATCGATGTTAACTTCATAGTGTTAACATCGGTTTTGACAAAACCGATGTTAAGGAGTTGAACTGAACATCGGTTTTTTGAGAAACCGATGTTACCTTGTTGAAGTTAACATTGGTTTTTAGAAAACCGATGTTAACAGATTCATCCTAACATCGGTTATCCTTAAAAAACCGATGTTGATGTTGTTATGTTAATAAGTTAAAACGTGTTGAAATTTCACAACTCGCGCGCTCGAAAACCCTGCTGCACTCTCTCTTCTCTTTCTCCTCCCACCTGAAATCTGCCGGAAACCGCTCGGTCAACACCCACATTGCCCCACATTCATTTCAATATTGTCAGAAACTGCTCGCTGGAACCCACAGAGCCTCCTATCGAAGAAAAGTCAAAGAAAACCCTACACTGCTGTTGGAACTGTGGGTCGAAGAAAACCCTACACTGCTCTTGGAACAGTCGTGGGTGCTCAAAGCTCAAAGCTTTCTACGCTGCCAGTTAACAAGGTATGAGCTCTACCTTAGTTTGTTGCTCTTCTTAGTAAGTTCTTAATCAGTGTGGTGGCATTGTCCGAAGGTTCTTATCAAATTATTGGGTCATTTTGTCCACTTGGCTAACCATATAAAAGTATCAATAAGAATTGTAATGTGGGGTTTCATTTTGTTGTGGCAGTTGATTGTGCTTTACGTGGTTTTCAAGCTTGACGAGAGTTACACGCCGAGCAAAGTTTCCATCTGTGCCGGTGATGGTTTTCTCAACTTGAAGGTAAATTTTTATTTTATTGGTTTGGGTTTGATTAGGATGATTATGCTTAATTATTTGGTGTTGACTTTGGGAACATTTTTAGGAAATTAAGACCGTGGAACTCGTGAAGCCAACTGGGTGGTTTTATCTATCCTTGTCTGGAGCTGATCCTAGATAAGTACAGTGTTCTTTCTGTATCCAGTTTTTGTTGGTTTAAGTTTGTATCCAGTTTTTGTTGTTTGGAGGCGTGGATTTTTGTTTTCAACGAAATTTTGTGTGCATGTTTTGGTAGATTTCTAGCATAGAGTGAAAATGAATTAGTATACTTTTCTTCATTTTTATCCCCACCACAATCCCACACAGCTGATTTAATCTCCACTTCTAAAAATCTAGCTACAAGACTCTCCTTTTCTCTTTGAGGAAGAGAAGGGAACTGTACACCATCTAGGGTTGGCCTACTAGTATTCTCCTCAACAAATCTACTTATGAAATAGTGAAGAGCTGCATTTTTAACACTGTTAGGATCATGCACCCACACGCCATTTATGATGAGCCCTTGAATAGCATTTTGTCTCCTTCTATGGTTCATCAATCTGTGGAAATAATTGGAGTTGCTGTCCCCTTCTTTTAACCACCTCACTCTAGCCTTTTGTCTCAACATAGATTCAACTGCATAGGCTGCATTCCAGAGTTGTTCCTAGAGTGATTTCTTAATTTTGACTTCATCTTGAGATAAAATTCTGTAAGTGAGACCATCCTCCAAAGCATTCAGCTCCCTCTTTAGGTTAAGGACTTTTCTAGTACTGATATGACCCTGAGATATACTCCACTGCCTTATTCTCTGTTTGATGAACTTGATTTTCTGTTTCAGAACTAAACCCCCCCATCCCTGAGGGTGATAATTACCCCATTCAAGTTTCACCAAATTCTAGAACCCTTTATCCTTTAGCCACCAGTCCATAATTTTCAGAGTCTGAATTACTGTGATTGCTACCCATTCTCTCAGAGGGATGTCTAATACAATTAAAATCCCCTACAAGACACCAACAGTCCACTTGAGATTTTTTTTTTGAACGGCCAAAAATATTTTATATATTAGATAGAAAGAGACTCAGCTAGCTAGGCTGCAAAAAATTAATTTTCTTTTGGATTGAATCCACAAACAGAAAAAAGCCTAATGCTTAGTTTAAACTTTAGGCTTATTATCAGTTATGACCAGTTTTTCTTCATGACACTCATTATATATACAACACTAGCAAAAGACCATGCCCCCCTAAACATCAAGGAACACCCTTCTAGAAAATGAAAAGGCTAGCTTTGGTGCTAACCTAGTCATAATTAATAGTTCCTCATCATCCTTAGTGCCAGTTCTTGCAGCTCCCCCAAGTCATTGTTGTTGTATGGTCTTTCTTTAGCTTGGATTTGGAAATCCTCTCTGCTTTGTATATCTTGCATGCTCATTCCATCATTGATGCTGCTGTGATCAATTGATTCAAGTGAGCTTTGAGGAGATATAGGATTCATGTAAGTGGGACAAAATGGATGATTCATTAGTTGTTCTGTAACATTGTTATTATTCCCTTGCAAATGATGATTATTCTCTATGTTCCTGGACTCCACTAGGTTCTGAGTCAGCTGAGCTTTTACCTGCATCAGTTGTGCCTGCAAGCGTGCCACCTGCATTTCAACAAAAAATAAAATGTAAGAAAATTAGAAAAGTCAGAATTTTAATGAGTGTGATTAGAGAATTTGTTTGTTTCTAGATAAATTGACTGGTGTGTTATTTTATATAGCAAATGATAATAATAAATATTATTGACTGGTGTGTTATTTTATATATTAGATTCAATCCCCTTGTACTTTTTTTTTGAAAGGCCAAAGATATATTATATATTATTCATAATAAACACAGCAACACCAGAAGTACTGCTGGTGATTTATACATAAGTGCAATGCACCTAATAACCACCCTACAATACAAAATTAAATAACAGCATTAGCCCCACCACATATGCTAGATATGTGTAACCCATATTAGCCAAAATATTCCACAAGGTTGGACAACCAATAGTTGAAGGAAGTATAGAAATTTTTGTCTCTGGACTTTAACCATGACCACATGAGGAATAAAGCATCTTCCAACACTTTTGGTGGTTCAAATCTCTTGCCATGGAATATCAGAAAATTCCTATGCTGCCATATTGAACTTGTTAATGCAATCCACCATCAACGCCATCAATTTTGATTTTTCGCAGCTCGAAAGCCATCACAGAATTGAGCATAATGAGATGCTGGAGAGGCTGCAAGCGGTCCAACCATTCGATTCCTCCTCATGGATTCCCACCATAAACCACTAGTCAATTTACAGTTGAAAAACAAATGACCAGCCTCCTCTTGATAAGATCCACATAAAGGGCAAGTGTGTTCCTGAATGGGTACATTTCTTTTTAGGAGATTGTGTCTAGTGGGTAATCTATTTTTGATAAGTCTCCAAGAAAAAACCGCAGCTCTTGGGGGGATGTTAAGCCTCCAAATTGTCTAGTAGATGTTGGCCTGAGGAAGATTTGTGTTGGCAGTGATTAGCAATCTATAGGCTGACCTAGTTGAGTATAAACCCCAAGGATCAGTTGTCTGCATTTGAGGCTGGATCTGTGCATTACTAATTACTTCCATAAAATCCACAGCTTCACCCTGTTCATGATCAAATAAATTCCTTCTCCATTTTAAATCCCAACACCATTGAGAATGCCAAGGTCTATCTCTGCCATTATTAAGGTCTACCCAGCCACCATATTTAGATGTTAGAATTCGAACCCATAGCTGGTTTTGATTAGAGGATAAAACCCATAACCATCTTCCCAACAAAGCTACATTAAATCTAGTAATATCCTTAATCCCAAGTCCCCCAACCTCCTTGGGGAGGCAGATGCCCTCCCACTTCACCCACGCAATTTTCTTGAGATCTTGAGAACCCCCCCACAGAAAATTCCTTTGTAAAGAGATCACTTTCTGAACTACTTTTTAAGGAATTTTAAAAAAAGATAGGAGATATATTGGTAGAGCAGTTAGTACTGAATTTATCAAGGTGACTTTCCCTGCCATTGATAGAAATTTCTGGTTCCACTTAGACAGTTTTGCTTCAAATTTTTTAATCAGTGGTTCCCACACCAAGCAGCTAGAAGGCTTAGCCCCAATAGGAATCCCCAAATACTGAAAAGGAGTCTCCATCTGCCTACACTTGAGAAAATGAGCTGCATCATGTACCCAGTTGATATCATCTCCAAATATCCCCACATTGCTTTTTGAAAAGTTAATCTTCAACCCAGATGCTATTTCAAAGCCCTTAAGCATGGCCTTCAGCACAATTACATTCTCCCATAAGGCTTCTCCCATAAAGACAGTATCATCTGCATATTGCAGAATGTTTACTAGCACCTTTTGCTTTCCTACTAGATAACTTCTATATAGACCTTTGATTAAAGTTGTCCTCATCATACCAGTCAAGCCTTCTGCCACAATATTAAAAAGTAAAGGGGCTAAGGGGTCCCCTTGCCTCAAACCTCTAGTGGGAGAAAATTCCTTTGTTGCCTGGCCAAGTAAAGGAGAGTGTGGAGGAGGTTACAGATGCAGATGCTCCAGTTCCTGTACCCACTGATGAGGTTTCCTTAGTGGGGCAGGCACTTCACACCTTCCTTGCTTGGCCGACACATCTGGTCAAGTCTTTATCACTGCAGGTACTTATTATCCTTACTATATGTTTCTTCTTTTTAAACTATTTCATTAAGCGTGCCTCAAATTAGGCTATTTAACTTTGTTTCATGAACAAGTAGCTGTGTCTTTGGCAAAAACACCTCCAAAGCCCGATCCGGAGGTCGATGATCTGCTTTATCTGATGACATTGACCATCCCAGAGCTTTTCTTGAGGCCTTATCAGGTTAGATGGGATGCCACCATGTTCGTGGTCTTTAATCCAAATTTCCCCCTCTACATAAAGCACGAAGACCTCTCCGAAATCGCACACAGAGGTCAATGTCTCAGCATATCAGTATTATAGTTGTGGATTCTGTAAGTCATTTTATATTACTTTTAATTACCTAAGTTATTGCTTTCAATTCATAAATATTTAACTTTCACTTAACATAAATAGGCATCTCACTGAAACATGTATGCGAGTGGGGAATTCTGATATCTATGGATTCCTTGAGCCACAGTCAATTTAGAGGTCTGGGCAATCGCAGTTTGAGTCTTAAAGTTACATAAAGAGTTGGATGCAGAGTTCACAACGCGATGTCTATCTTGGAGCCTACCTAAATGGGTAAGTCACAAAATAACTAAATTTAATTAATGTACTAACCCATTTTAGGTTCCACTGCAACGGACACTGGCAGATGGTGGTCATCCTGCCCAAGGAACACCTAGTTGTTTGGTTTTGTTCATTGCATAACAGGCCAGACAACTACCTTAAGGGGATTATTAATAGGTTAGTGTTCTTTTCAATACATTTGCATTGTAATACCTCAACGTACAACACCAGTTTTTAATTGTTACTCATCTGGAACAGTGCTTTAAAAGGTCTTGATGATGCTCCACAGCCTAAATCAAAGGCTTCTGCTAGGTGGATTGTCATCAAGATACGTCATTTACATAAAACTTCCACTTATATATATTTCTTTATGTGTCTGTACACTAGTTGTTTAATTAATATCCAAATTTCATTATGTATTTAGTGTAATAGACAAAAAGGAAGTACTGAGTGCGACTACTATGTGATGCACTGGATGTCCACCATCATTTTAGGAACTTTTAGGAATAATTAGGAAGCGGTAAGTTTATTTCAAACAAAATCGATTTATTTATAATTTGTATTACATTATTAACTTATTATGATTTATTTCATCATGCAGTATTTTAACGATCCTAGACCATTGGAGCCAGAGAGATTAAAGGCATTGCGGATCCAGTGGGCACAGTTTTATCTCCGAGTTAGAGATCAGGCCTAGGATTTAGGGACATTGGTTTTTTCCTTAGTTTACTTTGGTTTAACATTTTTGACATTTTCTATGTAATATGAACATTGAATTCATTTGATGATTGTTCTTTATGATAAATCAATTATTTGATGTTTATTATCATTAAAACTACTTGAAAGCAGAAGAAAATGTTTATTTGCTGTGAATTGAGCTTGAAATTGCATTTGACAGGTACAATTTTGGGTTTACTGTAAAAACAGAAAGTATATATATAAAAAATACTTGAAAACAACATCGGTTATTAACAAAAGTCGATGTTAATATGATAAACAACATCGGTTATTTACAAAAAACGATGTCGACATGAACCTTAACATCGGTTGTAATAGACAACCGATGTTAACGTTTGTATATTAACATCGGTTATTTGTGTATAACCGATGTCAGCGTTTGTATTTTAACATCGGTCATCTGTGGATAACCGATGTCAACTCTTGTATATTAACATCGGTTATTTATAAATAACCGATGTGAACATTTGAATATTAACATCGGTTATCTACACATAACCGATGTTATACACAAAGAACTACACCAAATAAGTGTATGCATCATCAACGTTGACATTGGTTTTCTAGAAAACCGATATTAATGGAATATATTAACATCAGTTATCGTAGGAAAACGATGCTAATATATTACATTAACATTGGTTTTTCTAGAAAACCGATGTTAATATAACATGTTAACATCGGTTTTACTACAAAACCGATGTCAACGTTCATCATGCGTACACTTTCTTTGTTGTTGTTCATTGTGTTTAACATCGGGTATTCAGAGAATCGATGTTGTTATATATATGTTAACATCGGTTTTGCATTGATACATTCAACATCGACACTTTCAACATCGGTTTTAGAACCGATGTAGAATGTTCTAAATAACCGATGTTGAAAGTGTATTTTCTAATAGTGTCCACATTACCCAAATCAATTCTAAGACCCTTGCTGTGAAGTCTAGGTTGCTTAAAGCTATAATTTCACTCATCCAAGCCTCGAAATTTGAAATGGAAGAGCTTGGATATACCCCCACATTTGATGCAAACCATATTCTCTTAACACCCTCACAGCCAATCAAAGCATGAATCGTTGTTTCCTCCTTCTCTAAACACCAAGAAAGGGATTTTTCACCTTTTGAATCTAGACAATAAGAGTCTTATTTATCACAGAAGGGTCTTGGTCGATCACCATTCAAAATATTCAGGGCCATGTTTGTGACGTCCTCTCTAATAATATATGCCAAAACTTCTGATAGAATAAAGCTGGATTGCCATCTTCCCCAGGAGCTTTGGTGGGGTGCATCTACTCTAAGGCTTCATAAATCTCCTCTCTTGAAAACTCCACATCCACAAAGGATCACATCTCTCCATAATTTCTCCCCTCCACAAGGCTTGCAATTTCTGTCATGTCATGAGAGGTGGAGATAAGGTAAAAAGATCAGAGAAATACTTTGTTAATACCTCACCAATGTCCTCTACATTCCTATACACATTTCCATCATCATCCTGAATCTTCTTTATGGTATTGACTTGCTTTCGGTGGGATACTTTTCTATTAAAGAAAGTTGTGTTCCTATCCACATACATCAACCACTCCACCTTCAACCTTTGCTTCCAAAGGACCTTCTCAAGCCTTAAAAGCTCCTCCAACTCACCTTCAATCTTAACTTTTGTGTTTGTTAAGAAACTGACCCAGGGTCTGCGTTGAATCTTATACAGTTTCTTTCAAAACCTTTTGATTTTTTGAGACAAATTTCCAAACCTTTGTGACCCACACTCATCTAAATTTGCCCCTAGCTGGGTAATATTTTGTGTAACATCACCCCTATTTCTCTAGATCCCATTTATTGCCTCCTCACCTTCCTCCACATCATCAAGCCAAAATGCTTCAAACCTATATCAAATTTTGATTTTGATGCATGCAGAATAATAGGATTAAGGTTTGAGATGAAGCGTACTATCGATGATGCCCAACTATCCCTCTAGTTATCATGCCTAGAATGGTTAACCAAAATCCTATCAAGCTTTTCTTCTCTTAAATCATCCCCCTATCTCTGGTTTGTCCACATAAAGCATTGGCCCTCCACTTGCAGCTCCACCAAACCACAATAATCCACCGTATCTTGAAATTGTTGAATACTTTGAATATTTGGAGCATTTCCCCCTTCTTCTCATCAACATGAAAGATTTGGTTCATATCCCCCACACACATCCAAGGGCTATCATCATGAGGTTTCTGAATCTTCATAATATCCCACATTTGATGCTTCTGGTTTTATTCTTGGAATCCATACAAAAACATGGTTGTATAAGCTTCTGAATTGTCTTGGCCAAACCTCTAGATCCGCAATTCCTCACAATCAACACCATGGAAATTTTCCATCCTTGTCATACCCTTTAAAAAATGTATTCTGCAGTTTTTTTCCTTGTTTCCATCAAGAAAGCTATGGTGGGAACTTCAATGTATAAGAGCTTACGAAGAGCTCTCACTGCCCATGGGTTCCTTAGCCAATGGCAGTTCCAGCATAAGGTCCTCAAGATTCTTGGCGGGGCTGGTCAGCAGCGCCCACCATTTCCTTTTTTGATTATTTGTAATAGACCCTTGGTCCCTCCTTGTCCCCTTCTTCATCAACCTATCATCAATGTGTCTCTTCTCTGTTGGATGCGATCCAGAGGCAACAATAGTCTCCCCTTCACGAGCCATCCTTTTCCACTTTGTTTTTTTTATTGTGGTGGTTCAGATAACAACAGTTGTGGCATGTCCACTACTTCTCACTTCGCTATGACCTTCTTCATCCTTTTCCACTTCATGCTTTTCACGATATGTCTCTTCTACGTCCTCCTTGCATGCCTCGGGTTTGGTGCCCCTTGGCAATGTTGGTCCTCCTCTCCTAATGATAGATGACACTGGCTCAAAATTCTAGTTACATCTGCCACATTTATGCCTCCTCCTCACGTGCAGACCCACTTTCCTCCATTGCTTTTGCTTCCTTCTCCACTATAGCCCCTCTTCTTTACCTTATTTTCAAACATAATAACACGTTTTACCTTCACAAAAATTTCTTCATATCAGACTCCTGCAGCCTCGTTTTGATGTACAGGAGACGCCTTCAGCCATGGTTCCTACGAAAGGTTATCGATATCAACATCTTCATCATCCTCACATTCCTTCAAAAGATGATCCAGAAATCCACACATGTAGCAAATATTACCAAGCCTTTCATATTTGAAAATAATCTCCCTTGCCTCCTTAACTCCTATTTTCATCATCACACCTCTTCGGAGTGGCTTAGTAATATCCATCAAAATCCTAACCCTCATGGACTTTCCCACTCGATATTCCTCCAACTGGTCCCATTTGATAAAGGATCCCAAAGTGTTTCCAATAGTTTCTTCTATTTCTTTAGTACAGAACCCTAATGGGATTTCATAGACAGGCACCCAGAATTGAGTTCATGGTAGGTCTACTTTGTTAGGGTTCTGATTATGCATAAGATCATTCAGCACAATCAATCTTCTATCAAAATTTCATGGGCAACTCTTTATCACTGCCTCTTTATCGTTTACTGATAGAAACCTGAACGTTAAAAGGTTTCTCTCCAAATTCCTTATCTCCACCCCCTTTTTCGTCTTCAATGCTTGGGCAATTGTAGTTTTGAACTCCTTCATCACATTGGAAGATTCTTTCGTATGAATCTTTCCCACCAACCAAAAACCCTCATCTTTAATCCTTTCTCCCACTTCAGGTATTGTGACTATCTCCCCCTCCTCCTCGAAATCAACATCTTTCATCATTTTGTGAAATTCAAGTAGGCAGGCCTGAGAAAAGACAAGAACAGTTGTCTTGAGATTTGAGAAAAGCCTTACTACTCACAACTTGAGAAACTCTAGCAAAGCCTTCAAAGGGAGATTAAAACACTATAAACATAAATTTCAAATTAACTAATATTTATAATTAATTAGATATCAATAATGACGGTTAACTGTATTTTTAGGAAATCATCAAGCAAACATTGTTTAAAGTAGTACAAAAACAAGAGCTTGTTTGTTTATTGTACATTTATTTTTTGTTTTTAAATAAAAAAAATGTTTGATAAAAGTAATTTGGAATATTTTCAAAAATAATCTTGGTTTTAGTTTTTAAAATCGAAAGTGAACAATTTATGATTTTTCTCTTTAGTTAATGACTCGTATTCTTGGTTTATACAATTTTGGTCCATTTATTTTTTTGAATTCGTAATTTTGGTCTATTTATTTTAAAATAAAGATATTTCACTCATCTATTTTAAGAAATCCTCAATGAAATCCTGGAGCTAACGTCTTCCTTTATGGTACCATAAAAATGTTTTAATTAATTAAAGTGAATGAAATAAATGTAGGCAAAATTCAAAGATATACAGAAATTGCGGACTTTTTTTTTTAAAAATAAGAGACCAAATGTTTTTATTTTAATATAGGAGGACCAAAATTGCAGGTGAACTAAAATTATATTTAAGCATTTCTTATTTTTGTTGCTTCATCTTCTTCCTTTGGTAACTTTATTTTCCCCCATTCTAAGTATTAGTTATTGACAAATGTTCGGCAAAAAAAAATTTCAAAACCAAAAAATAAAATTAGAATAAGACACACTCTAAGAACTACTATAGAAATGTTAGTAAGTACCATGCAATGATGGATGAACCTAATGGAGAACAGACGTTTGTACAATTATATATTTTTACTCAAGATTCTCTTAAATTTTGATGCATGTATGGACACACCTTTTCTTTGTTTTTATTATGTTTTTTATTATAGGAATGAAAGTGAGGCTATCAAAACTATTGTTGAAAATGTTAAGCGTTTGTTAGACAAGACAGAGTTGTTCGTTGCTGATAATCCAGTCGGCGTAGAACCACGAGTCCAGGAAATGATTGAACTATTAGGCCAAAAACAATCAAACGATGTTCTACTACTCGGGATGTGGGGGATGGGAGGCAATTGTAAAACAACTATTGCAAAAGCCATTTACAACAAGATTGGCCGCAATTTTGAGGGAAAAAGCTTCCTCGCACGTATTACGGAAATTTGGGAGCAAGATGCTGGTCAAGTATATCTACAAGAACAACTTCTATTTGATATCGAAAAGGAAACAAACACAAAGATACATAATGTTGAATCAGGAAAAGTTATGTTAAAAGAACGACTTCGCCATAAAAAGGTACTTCTTATACTTGATGATGTAAATAAATTGCATCAATTGAATGTTTTGTGTGGAAGTCGTGAATGGTTTGGTTCAGGGAGTAGAATAATCATCACAACTAGAGATATGCATATACTTAGAGGGAGAAGAGTTGACAAAGTGTTCAGAATGAAAGGAATGGATGAAGATGAATCTATTGAGCTTTTTAGTTGGCATGCATTTAAGCAAGCAAGTCCAAGAGAAGATTTTATTGAACTTTCTAGAAATGTAGTTGCTTATTCTGCGGGATTGCCACTAGCTCTTGAAGTCCTTGGGTCCTATTTGTTTGATATGGAGGTAATAGAGTGGAAGAATGTATTGGAGAAACTCAAGAAAATTCCTAATGATGAAGTACAAGAGAAATTAAAAATAAGCTATGATGGTTTAACTGATGATACAGAGAAAGGAATATTCCTTGATATAGCTTGTTTCTTTATCTGAATGGACTGGAATGATGTTATACATATCTTAAATGGTTGTGGGCTTTGTGCAGAAAATGGAATACGTGTCTTGGTAGAAAGAAGCCTTGTAACTGTAGATTATAAGAACAAGCTTGGAATGCATGATTTGCTGCGAGACATGGGAAGAGAAATCATTCGTTCAGAAACACCAATGGAGCTTGAGGAGTGTAGTAGGTTATGGTTTCATGAAGATGCGCTTGATGTATTATCAAAAGAAACTGTAAGACTTCCATCTCTTATTTTTTTATTTAAAATATCCAAAGCTAATGGATACAACTAACACATTTATGAGTCAGTTCTTAATATTCATTTGTGCGATTGATTGTCACAAGAATTTTGAAAATTGGTTTGGTTGTGAATTGGTTTTTGCTTCTTAGCTCCTAAAACAAATGATGGGTTTTCTCACAAGAGTTTTAACTACCATACATCTTTTTAGCTACGCATGTTTTACCCTTTCGTTTTTTCTATCATAGGGAACAAAAGCTATTGAGGGTCTGGCTTTGAAGTTACCAAGAAATAATACAAAATGTTTGAGCACTAAAGCTTTTAAGGAGATGAAAAAACTCAGGTTGCTTCAACTTGCTGGTGTACAACTGGTTGGAGATTTCAAGTATCTTTCCAAAGATCTTAGATGGCTTAGTTGGCATGGATTTCCTTTAGCATGCATACCAACAAACCTTTATCAAGGAAGTCTAGTTTCCATTGAGCTAGAAAACAACAATGTTAATCTTTTGTGGAAAGAAGCCCAGATATTAATTTAGTTTTTTGCAATTCATGAGTATTTCTTTCCTTCTTCTTTATCGATGTAATTTAAATTGTCTCAAATATTAATACTATTTCACTATATAGTACTCTTAGACAAATTTCATCTATGTTTTTCTCAGCCTCTCTTATATTGCTAGTACTTTCTGTAAAAGTTTAAGTTTAAATAAAAAATTTAATTATCAATATGCTCCTTCTATTTATTTAGAATATTTAATTAGGTCATTTTATTTCTGAAAGTTTCAATCAAGTCTTTTATTTTTTTTAAATGTCTGAATGTGATTTCTTTTGTCCGATTGAGACCAACGACAATATTAAGTTGCAAATTCTTTGAAAAGAATCACATTGATACTATATTAAAAAAAATAAAGGATTTGATTGAAAATTTTAAAAATAAAAAGACCTAATTGAATATTCTAAATAAATAAAGAGACCGAATTGATAATTAAGTCTAAATAAAATAAAGGTTTATATATTCATATTCTAATACAAGCTTTAGCCTCCGTTTTATACGGTAAACCAGTAAGCCTAAAAGAGGAAATGATCAAGATACCAACATTTATTTTTTTCATATCCTAAAATATCTAAATGAACATTTAGCAAAAAAAAATGATGCTAAACCACAAAAATTGAGTCTAAATGAACATTTAGTAAAAAAAAATTGTGCTTGAGCCAACACTAAATAGTGCCAACTAAGTTGACTTATATTAGACACTATTAAGAGTCTATTTGTATTTGTGGTATTTACTAGACGACATTTATTAGTGTCAAATTAGATTATGTTAATTTTAGTGTTGACTTAATTGGTGCTAATAGTGTAGGTTAGACCATGCAAGCACAAATCTAAACCTTGAATCATCCCCATTTTTGTGTTGGCATAGCTGACACAAATAAATTTATATGCAATCTATAGCGATTATTTGACCTGAATTAATTCAATGCTATGTTACAATAGATAGTGTAGGCATTGTAGTGTTGGTGTTAAATTTTATGGCTATTTTGTTCTTTACTTGTGATACCACCATTTAATGATGCATCAGAACTTTAATTCCAATGCTAAAGTTTACAAATATTTTCTTCTTGTAGTGATATCCTCAACATGCATAAGCAATATAAAAAAATTGCATTGCCACATCATATAAAAATTCAAAATTCTTGATAATGATTGTATGTATGAAACTTTGGTATAACAACAATAAAGTCTTTTTTCATTACATAAGAGTAAAACCTTGATACATTAAATTAAAAGTTTTACACTCAATGTAATTCAAAATTCAAATTTTTTAAGATTATCTATTATCTAATCAAATAGATTTTGTATGTTTATTATGAACTTACATTATAGTTTTTTTTGTTAAAACATAAGAGACGGAGCTTATGACCTCCTCTTCAAATAATTAAATATAATAAAAACAAAGGAGAGGCAAGGTGGGAGTTGCAATTTTTACTAATTGATCAAAGAAGCCATAAAATGCTTATAAACAACTTATATAGAGAGAGAGCACAACTCCTCTTAGAATAATTTTTTACGTAAGAATAATTATTAAAATATGATTAAAAATAATAGACGATTGAGATTAAAATATATAAAAATTAAAATTAAAATATGATATAATCGTTAAATTCTTATAAGAATTATCAAACAAATCACATACTACGATATTTCAATTATTGTTAATGATAATTGAGATACTTTAGGACGTGATTTGTTTGATGTATTTTTTAAAGATCTAATAATTATATTAGATTTTAATTTTAATTTTAAAATATTTTAATCTCAATCAACTATTATTTTTAATTATAATATAGTGATTGTTATTAATTATTCTCATGGTCTACGTCTTGCTAACACACACACTTTTATTTCTTAGTATGAATGTGTTAGCAAACTATAATTAAAGAATATCTTAAAATACATAATGGTGTAATGTGCTAATGCACTTATATTAAAAAATAAAGATGTGTGTTAGTAAATACTTGTGGAATTGACTAATGTACTCATTTCTATTTTTTTAATGAGTGAGCTAACAAACTATAACTAATGAATGTGTCTTAAAATACATCAATTATGTAGCT
The DNA here is from genome assembly GCF_004193775.1 of Glycine soja. NCBI lineage: Eukaryota > Viridiplantae > Streptophyta > Magnoliopsida > Fabales > Fabaceae > Glycine > Glycine soja. The sequence goes on from NC_041004.1 coordinate 6,650,374, forward strand.
TGTTAACGTACTCATACTAATAAAAAACAATGGTATGTGTTAGGAAATCCATATATATATATATATATATATATATATATATATATATATATATCCTTGGGGTGGATGACTTCAAAAGAAAAAGTAAACCTTTATAAAAATATAAAATATATTGGCACTAAGAAATGGCATTACACAAGTATAAATATTTCACTTTCTACTTGAGATGCTCATAACACAATGTAATTGCTTCTATTTATGTTTTGAGTTTTATCTCTAACTTTAATTTTCTCTATTGTATGCTTGTTTTTTACTTGTAGGTAATGGAGAAGTTGAAAATTCTTAATCTCGGTCATTCTCATTATTTAACTCAGACTCCAGACTTTTCAAATTTGCCTAATCTGGAAAAGCTATTACTCGTAGATTGTCCAAGGTTGTCCGAGATTTCCTATACCATTGGACATCTCAATAAAGTTCTTCTAATAAATCTTCAAAATTGTATTAGCCTTCGTAAGCTTCTAAGAAGTATCTATAAGTTGAAATCTCTTAAAGCACTCATTTTTTCAGGATGTTTAAAGATTGACAAGTTAGAAGAGGATTTGGAACAAATGGAGTGTTTGACAACCCTTATTGCGGATAAGACTGCAATACCAAGAGTGCCATTTTCAATAGTTAGATAAAAAAGAATTGGATATATCTCTTTGTGCAGCTATGAAGGATTCTCACGTGATGTGTTTCCTTCAATCATTTGGTCTTGGATGTCACCAACAAATAGTCTCTCATCCCGCGATCAAACATTTCTAGATGTGTCATCTCTCGTTTCTTTAGACGTGCCAAATAGTAGTTCCAATCATCTATCATATATTTCTAAGGACCTTCCACTGCTTCAAAGTCTCTATATAGAGTGTGGCTCAGAACTTCAACTTTCTCTAGATGCTGCAAATATTTTGGATGCTTTATATGCCACAAATTTTGAAGAATTGGAATCAACTGCAGCCACATCGCAAATGCATAACATGAATGTTTTAACATTAATTGAATGCAACAATCAAGTACACAACTTAGGATCAAAAAATTTCAGGAGATCACTTTTAATTCAAATGGGAATGAGTTGTCAAGTCACCAATATTCTGAAACAGAGAATTTTTCAGGTTTTACCCTTAATTTCTCTCTTAAGTATCTAATTTCCTCATCTTTTGTCAATAGAACTATTTTTAATATATCAATTATTTGTGGAAGTGTATACTATTATACGTTGTTGGTGTATATATATATATATATATATAAACATGTCATTTTAAAATGATCATACACCAACATAGATTTTTTTGACACAATCATCATATATTTTGCTATTAGTAGTTGTCTTGGCTTTAATTACTTTTGTAATTGTGTTTAGGAATTAGTTATACCTGGAAGGATAAATTAAAAAATATAGTCTTGTTGAAAGGAACACTTTGTTAGTAATACCCAATTAAGAAAAAAAGTTACGATACGAGTATTTAGTAATTAAAACTATCTTCTAATCATGTGTTAGTCAATCTGTCATTGCGGTAAGAGCACGAAATCCAACATAAATCTGAATTTTACATTAGTTAAGTGTAGTACTAGTAACATTTTTTTTTGTATATACTTTATTTAATCAATAACTGCTATCATATTCAAAGTGCATATTTAATTTAAAGCTACGTAATTTAAAAATATATATATACTTTAATGTGAGGTACAATTTATTATTGTCACGATATAAAATTCAATATTAAATTGAAAATGTTCTCTCACTTTTCGTTGTGTTTTCTGTTGGTATAGAACTATTTTTTATTCATTTTATGTTTATTTTGTTACGGGTAAGGAACTCTTACTTGGACCAATGGATTTTGTTCAAATTATCCAAGCAAATATATTTATGCATAATTTAACAATTTACTTTTCACACTTACGATTGTTCTGAGTAGTTTTTGGGTAATCAAGATCATAATTTTAAATGATGAGAAAATGAGTTATTATCTTGTTATATCTTAAATTCTTGAATTAATTATATGGTGGTACTAATACATTGATTGATAAACTTTTGAGCATATATCTTCATTTTTACAGAATATGACTACTAGAGATGGTGGTGGTGGTTGTTTGCTCCCCGGTGATATCTATCCAGATTGGTTAACCTTCAACAGTGAAGGTTCATCCCTGACTTTTGAAATACCTCAAGTGAATGGGCGTAACTTGAAGAAAATGATGTTCCATGTCCATTATTCTTCCCCAGAAAATATAACTTCAGATGGTTTGAAAATTTTGTTGGTGATAAATCACACAAAGGCCATCATTCAACTTTATAAGAGAAATGCATTAGTCTCCTTTGAAGATGAGGAGTGGCAGGGGGTACTATCAAAAATAGAGCCTGGAAACAAAGTGCAAATTGTTGTTGTCTTCTGGGGCAAATTAATTGTTTACAAGACAACAATTTATCATATATGAACCAATGAATGAAAAAGTAGAGCATTCCCGTGCACTAAATAAGGATGTAATGGATTCTAGTGGTGATGAAAATGAATGTGTTGTTGGGACCATCTCTCTTCAAGTAGAATCCAAATATAAGCCAACAAATGACATAATGGAGCATTGTCATGCATCAAATAAGAATGCAATTGTTTCCATCTGTGATGAAAATGCATGTGTTGTCAGGTCGTTCTCCCCTCAAGTGGAATCCATAGATGACTTAAGGTGTGTTTCAAAAAAAGGCTTGATTAAGCGCTTATTGAATAAGTTCTTATCATGTGAATACTTTTGTAATGCAAACTCAGAAAATAAGAAAAATCAAGGTTAAAGATGGTGAAAGAATGTCAGGTCCCAATTGATTCTTATGGTTGCTGCAAATCTTGTATTGTTGCTTGTATAGAGATTGCTTTGGGCAGTGGATGACTTGTTTTACATGTAGATTGGTGGCTACTATTAATGCTCTAAATCTGATTGCTAAAGAAGGGAGTCCAACTTGAGCTTGATTCTGATGCCCTTAATTTTAATCCTTTGAAGTGAAAAAGATATGTGTAACCCAAATACTTGACAATTGATCAATCAAATGAATAGTATGCTTAAATAGAATTGGCAGGTGGATCAACTGCGTTTTTAGAGAAGTCATCAAACAAGTTGATAACCTTGGCAGTCTAAGTATGTACCTATGTTGATCATTTCCTGCGGCATGAGACGCATGACTCCAATTATGGTAATTACGTTAACCGCTTTGCTAGTTAATATTGTTATGACAGATCTTGCTTAGTGTGTGTCTGCTGCCATTCTTCGATCTTTTGAAATTTAATCTAGTTATCTTAAAATAAATATATTTTTTGGTGAGATCATGTATTGTTTATTGTTTGAAATTTGAATTTATATCTAGAAATTGGGATTTATTCATTTCTTTTTGGCGAGTTTCTACGTGCACATTGTAGTTTATCTTCATTCAAGTTTGGATTTATTTCTTTGAATTGGAAAAGAATAAAGTGAAAACAATATGGAATACAAGACCGAAATTTGGATTTCTTTTGGAATAGGGAAATCCAATTTATCCCAATTTTTAGAAGTTTGTTTGTGGAAGATTTCAATTTCTACTAAAAGAAATGATGTTTGTTTCTGGTTCTCTATACAAGTGGAGTAGATTTCCTGGGCTCAAATTATGAAGTGTTCTATTTCTGAGAAGACTGTTTATTCTATATTTACTTCTAGCACGTACGCAGTGATGTGGCGGGGATGAACATGGTATCCAAATTAAGGGAAAAATTGTTTATGCTAGATTCACTACTACAAAAAGAGGATTCTACATCGATTCTAAGACCCTTTTTACGACGGTTTTCAACCGTCTTTATAACGCATGTCGTAAAAAGTAGATGGGACTACAACGACAGTTCATGGAGACTGTCTTAGAATGTATTAACATTCTAAGACGGGTGTTTTGAGGTAACCGTCTTAGAATATATTACCTTCTACATCGGTTTTACGTAGAACCGTCTTAGAAAGTATTGCTTTCTACATCGGTTCTGTGTAGAACCGCCTTAGAAAATATTACATTCTAAGACGGTGTATAAAGAGGACCGTCTTAAAATATAGTTCTTTCTACATCAGTTCTACGTAGAACCGTTTTAAAAAATATTACATTCTAAGACGGGTGTATTGAGAGGACTGTCTTAGAATATAGTTCTTTCTACATCGGGTCTATGAAGAACCGCCTTAGAAAGATTTTTTTTTTAATTCTCTTTTTTTTATCTCATTTATGTTTGTTGAGATCCAATTCCTTAAGCCTTAATCATTGCAATTCTGTATACAAAATAATCAATTAAACACATAAAAATAGGCAAAAAGATAATGAATTAGCATTTGTGGATTAATAAATATAAATAACAATAAGATGTAGTATTAAAAAAAAACCCATAGTTCATTCAAAATATCCAAATTATACAGAGGAGAAGTAAAAAAGAAACTATTTCAAAATCAAAGGCCAATTACAAATATCCTGAGTTAACTTTAGACAAATAATTTTTTATATAGCAAGATTGTACAAATATTTTTTTTTACTGCTGATTGTACAAATCTTTTAACAACTATGAAAAACAAAAGAGTGATCTGATAAAAAAAATTGTATTATATAAAATCAGGTAAATAATATAACTTTTTTTTTACAACAACAATAGAGTACACATTTTCTTGGTCTCAAATACATATGAATTATGGGCTTGGTTCACAAACCTATCATTAAACTCGGTGCATAAAGACCACCTACTAGCCCAGAGCCATTGCAATAACCTTAGCAGCTACCAATTGAGCCAAAAGCCATATTCTAGGAGCTGAAGCACTCTTTCCGGTACGTAGAATTTCTTTCACATTTGTGAAACCCCAATACAATATTACAGGATATTTAAGAGCAATGATCCCAGCTCCAAAGCCACCTAAAGCAGGGCAGACCATGGTAGTACCATAAAAAGGAAAGAAAAATAAGGTGTGAAAATCATAGTACCTGTAAATTTGATGAAGGGTTTAAAGTGGAACTAGCCTGAAGATTATTACATTCTATGGTCTTCTTGATCAACATATATTTCTTCTGTTTGCTGCATGGTTGCATCCTGTTTGACCTGTAACAAAAAAGGACAAGTCAGAATGAAACATAACTCACAATTTAATGAAAAAACATAGAGCATTATGGCAAAGAACCATGATGTTCATTTGTAAATCCACTATAGGCAACCAGTGCAAAGAAGTTGAAATCCACTATAGCAAAGCAACTCAAAAAAATTCTTTAGCAAGAGATTAAAAACAACAATAGCATCAACCCTTTTACCAATGAATGGAGTTGGCTACATAAATCAAATGGCACCATTTACATAGAAGAAGGCAGCATAACTTGCTTAATTTCAACAATTTCAAGGTGTCGAAGAAGTCTAAGCAACTAAATTGGGTACACTGTCTAGACATCATGAGATCTGAATTCTAATTGGATATACAAAATAATTTATTTTAAAAATATAAAATCATCAAATCACAGTTCAGGTGCTAAACATGATTGAATAATTGGGCCGTTAAAAAGCAATTTGGGGACGACGTGTTTTTCTTTTGTTACTTCTTTTCAAACCTTCTACATAATGTTTGCCAACAAACTAGTGTGCAAGGTCCCTTGAGTTCAACCAAGTTAAAGTTTTTGACAATAAGATTGAAGAGGTTGACTATTTTCAAATGAACTTCTCGAAGCCATATACCAAATTCTGCAAGGAAATGATATAAAAAACTAATTACTGAGACTTTAAGACTTGATATGAGTGAGTGGCTACCTTGAGGCGCACTACTTTTCTAATGGCTAATAGCAAACCTGGCACGAGACACTTCGCATATGTGATATCATGCTTGATAGAGTAAACCTGCATCAATTGACTTGATGATAAAAAAATATATAATAAATCTTAAATAATTTAAAGTTTAAGTTTGACATGCTATTTGTTAAACTTATTTTAAGGTGTAACACTTTTTATACATTCAAGAATTAAATTTTTATTTTTATTTTTTAAGATTAAATTATTATTGATTTATACATTCAATAACCAAAAAGTAATTAACCCTAAAATAATTTACACCAACTACTAAAGCTTAAATACTAAAAAAAATTCTAAACACGCCAATGTTCACGTGTTACTTGCATTCTTAATTTAAAATTCGCTTTTGAAATTTACTCGGTATGCAATCAGTGGTGGGAGCACTGTCTAGCGTTTTTAACTTGTTTACATACATTGTTTAATTTTAACCAACATACTAAAATTATTTAATAATATATTATCACAAATAATATATTTTTAAGAATGATAGGATTCATAATATTAATTTAAGTACTCATTGTAATAATTTTAGTATTGGAGTGAATTCTTATTTAAAATACTTATATATCTATATTAAATTATAATACTCAATAAATTATGGAAAAACTCACAAGCAACTATACATTATTTATCGTCTAGCATCATCATATGCCACTCTAAAATTATTAGCACCGGGAAAAGAAACTTCGTGCCTCTCTAAAATTTTTGAGAAATAAAAATAATAAAACATGTAAAACTTAAGTTTTAGTCGTACCGAAAATATATACTTTTACTAGCTTTTATAAAGCAAAAGAAAATCACTTGACAAAAAATCTAATATATATCTTCTTTATCTAAAGTAAAAAAAAAATTAAAATTCATTTTAACCATCACTCATCATTTTATCAAATCACGTATTCGAGCAATATAAAAGAATTTATATCTTAGTGGACAAAAAATGTTATCGAGTATAGTTACCAGATATAATGCTATTAGACTAAAAAAAAAATCATGATATGGTGGAACGAATTATTTATTTATCTTAAAGAAAGGAATTACGTACCTACATATTTAAGTATTTTCATCAACTAATATGATTGTAAATAATTTTTTCATTTTTATATATTATAATTAAATTAAATAAACTTATATTGTTTAAAATTATTTTTTAATATTTAAATATTTTATTTAAGAATATTATTTTTAAACAACAAAGAAAAAAAATGTTTTTTTCCATATAATCTTGATTTTCTTATTAACTTTTTTAGGGACCAAATATTTACATATAAATAAAAAAGTTAACAATACCCTTGGCATTGCTTTGATGGTAAGGGTGATCAAGAGTGAAAGTTGGTGTTTATTTAATTTTTTACAACAAAACATATCTAGTAAAAATATAATATATTAATATATTTCTAGTCAACTCACTCCAATTTTTCTGCCACTTTCTTCAATGGTGTAGGCTGAGAAAGTTTGGTATGTCTAAACTTAAAATATCCAACCAACCTATGCTATATTTTGTTAATTATCTTAATATATGAATTTGAGCCATAAAATGAGCTAGTCCATATTAATAACTTTGTAATTCCTAACAGTAACAGTACAATAATATATTTCCACAGGATCACATTATTTAGGCCATAACTCTACAAATATATAGAAGATACTACTAACCTTCATCCGGCGTTCTCATAAAGCAAGTAAGCCAGCTTCAGTACATATTGCTTTTATATCAGCTCCAGAGAACTCATCCTTAGTCATAACAAACTCTTCTAAGTTGACATCATCAGCTAATGTCATCCTTGAAGTGTGTATCTAAATATCAAAAGTATAAGACCTTTTAGTGAGGAATAAAAAACAGAAAGAATTTCAAACTCCAAGTTATTAAACAGAGAAAATGAGGAATAAAAAACATGTCAAGATTATATTCCATCGCCCCAGATAAGAAACCCCAAAAAATGCACACCTTAGCTAGCAACGTCTTCCCAGTTCCATGTTCTCTATATAAAATGACTCCCTTAGGAGGCTTGATACCAATATCAGCATATGATTCCAAAGGAAAAGATCAATTGTTGTAAGTTAGTGATCAAACTTGAAATATTTAATCTTTGATGTAATTACCGTTTGAGATAAGATATTTTGGACATGCAAGAAAAGATCAATTTTTCCAAATATAAACTGATATTAAGCCACTGGTACCAAATATATTGATTTTTTACTTTTCTAATCAAGCTATCATTAATGCAAAATTTTAAACATAGATTCCCTTGAGACTATGTTTTATCATGTCAAATATTTGAAACTTTCCATTCTTGTGCCAAAAACTTTAGAAGAAGTAGAAAAGAAAATACTGAAGGGGAGTACCATACCTGACAATATCCTCACTTGGAGCACCAAAGTTAATTCTTGCAGCCACTTTCAAGAAAAAACTGCCTTCAAAATCTGTGGAATACATAGAAAGATTCAAGGGCCTGAGCTCAAGGGTAGATATGAAGGGAGAATTAATGGTAGCACAACACATGCAAACATCAATAGAGTTTGAGGGGTTTTTTTTCTTTTTTTTGGTGTGAGGAGGAAAGTGTTGGCGAGAGACAATGTCAATGGCTTTGGGGTTTTTTTTCTTTTTTTTGGTTTTGTTATTCTGAGCTCGAATTCTTGGTTTTGAAAATTTTGGTGAACACGCAAGCCAAAGGGAGGTGTCTCTCTCGAAACCTGTTGGGAAGAGGAAGAATTTTTTTACAAAAGAATGCGTTGAGAAGAGAAAGAGGCGGAGAATGGGAAGAGAGAAAGAGGCAACTGATAGAGGGAAGAGAAAGAGAAAGAGGGAAGAAGGGGGCGTTGCACGATGCGATAGAAAGAGAAAGTCACATAGCAAGAAAATTAAAGTTAACAGCTGTCTAATAAATGAGAGAGAGAAAGCAAAAAAAGTGCAAAGATACAAGGTTGTGTTATTCTACTTGTGCAAGTAGAAATAGGTTGGATTCTTATTTGAGCTTGAATTTTTTTGCTTCCTCTATCATGTTGTGTTGTGTTGTCCCAAAATAGAATACTATCTAAAGTATACTAAGAGCATTTTTAGTCTAAGATCCCAAATTGGAATCTTAAATCACAGATCGTACGGGATCACGTACAATTGAAGATCTCTCAAGATCTCTATCATTTTTTTCCTTTAGAGCAACTTTAGTTTTAGATTTTGAACAAGGGTCTTTAATGTCTAAGATCCTAATTTGGGATTTGCCACTAAAGTTGCTTTAGTAATGAGGAGAGAGGGAGGAAGTTGAAAATAAAACAAAAGCAAGAACCCATTCTCCATATTGGAGATCTGTCCAATTCTTTTGTTGAGAGATCTTCTAAATATTAGATCTTGAGCTTAAGATTTGATATTAAAGATGCTCTAAGAAGTAAGAAATCATATTCATATACAAAACAAATGAATGAACGATCAAATTGATGCTTAGACAACATCTGGTATGAGAGTATTTCAATTTATGAACTATGTGAAATAATAATAATGCAATCCTACCGAAAACATAAATCACACATTTGTGATTGATCAAACTCCATGCTAGTATATACATGGAAGAATCAAATTACACTGGTGTAACTTAATAATTATTATGCCATTGAATAATTTATAACCGGATAATATTTTCTTAAAATCTATCGTTAGATTGAAAGTTATTTTGACATAAATCATATATATGAAAATTTCATGTTAATTCAAAATTATTTGTTACCTCATTCATATAGATTAAAGTCGATAAAATATAAATTTTTTAAAATATATTCAAATATGGTTGATTTAATTAGATACTCATTCAATGAATTTTAATAAAATTTGATTCAGACAATCTTAGTAATATATAGATATAGTGTAAAATTTGGATCGATAAAAATCACATTTTACAACATTTAAGGAATTAAGTCGTAGACATCTAATTTTGCATGTACTCAATGTATTTAAATGGTATATCTATTAAATCAATAGATGACCATATTTTATCATAATACTCATTGATTAAAAGTTCCAATTACATATGCCTTTGCAAAATTATTTTTTAGCATTAAAACATGAATTTAAAAAAATTAAATTTGAAAAAGAGGATATTTATTGTGTCATGATTTCTCTTGCACATTCATTGTTAATCACTAACACTTGCCACCTTAAATTTGCGTAAGTTTCTCCTCTCTTGGTTACATATTCTAGATGCATAGGAGGAAAGATCCAACAAAGAATCTTGTTAATAAGTTGCCAATACCATTCCCTTCACCGCTTCCAAATCAAGAGCGAAAAAAAAAATTCAATCGCCCAAAATCATTCCCAATTCCACACTAACAAAGTTCCAGTCAATTTTCCAAGTTAGCACTACTAGAAAAAATACTTTCAACATCGCTATTTTAACATCGGTTTTTAATAAAACCAATGTTAACTAAAAAGCGGTGACATTTTTGTAAATAAGCTGATTTGTTAACATCAGTTTTTTCAAAAAACCGATGTTAACGTTACGATAGTAATATTGATTTTTAAAAAATTGATGTTAACAAAAATTGATTAACATCGGTTTTCTTAAAAACCGATGTTAACATTACCACGAAAATTGATTAACATCAGGTTTTTTAAATAATCAATGTTGACATTACCACGAAAATTGATTAACATCGGTTGTTTTACATAACCGATGTTGATGTTGGAATACTAAAAGCCTCTCTTGCTGGGGTGTTAACCAAAATTTTCAAAACCAATCCCTTTTGGTTCTTCAAATCCCTTCGCCACCTTTATCTCCACCCAAACAGTACCACACACACACTCCCTTGCACTCCTCACTTTTCAACCCTCATGGATCTAGATGCATTCACCGCCAGCCTATTCAAGGGGGACCCATGCACCGTCCTCCCGCCCACGGCACCCCCGCGTCCTCCTCTCCTCGAATACGCAATCACTCCGTCTCCAGTGACCCCAGCGTTCCATCCCACGAGGGCGGCGGCGCCGCGCGAGCTCAGAGGACTGGAGGAGCTCTTTCAAGCTTATGGGATCTGCTACTACACGGCGGCAAAGATCGCCGAGCTCAAGTTCACGGTGAGCACGCTAGTGGACATGAAGGACGAGGAGCTTGACAACATGATGAACAATCTCTCCTAGATTTTTCGCTGGGACCTCTTCATCGGCGAACACAACGGCATCAAAGCCGTCGTCAGAGCTGAACGATGCCACGTTGAAGATGACGACATCAAGCACCTGGTAGTAGTTCCTCCCCTAAAAAAAGCATCCTAAAAGATTAATGAAGAATTGCAAAATCATATCATATAATTCAAAAAAAAGGAATGCGTTAATTCTAGACGAAGGGGAAAACTAGCGGGATAACAAATTCTAGTACTTATAAAAGAGCATGCAGGGAGAGTCAACAAGTTGGTAACAAATGTCCACCAAAGGGGGAAATGGAAGATATATTGTTCTTAAAAGAAGGTAATTAGCGATCCAATTGTTTAAAGTATTTGTTTATGATATTCACTTAAACAGGTGATAACAAAATATGAAAAATTTATTATTATATAACATTAAGTAAAAAAAATAATAAAAAGTTATTAGCAAATAGGATAGGTGATAAAAGTGTATTTAACATAATATTTTTGGGTTAACAGTATAATTTATTTCCCGATGAAAATTCAGCTGTAGTTAGTTAATTTGTATATAATTGTTTAAGTTCAAGTGTGTTTGGAAAGTGGGATGGTTTGGTTGAGCTGAGTTTGGAAAGTTAATTTGAGAGGCGGTGGGTCTCGATGCCTCACAGTATGGCGTGTTTGGACTAGCTTTATAATGAAATTTATTAATTAATTATTTAACAGTGGAAATAAAATAATTTTTTTATTAGTTTTGATGGCATCACCATAATATTTGTGGAAGTAAAATTGATTCTTGTATTATTCATGCACAGTAGTAGCAAATGATCATGTGAGAAATTTATATTATGCACTGTTTTGTATCAACAAAGGCAGAGGTGGGTTTCCATAGGATGCAATCATGCTTGTTATTTATATTATCATATTACCAAACTTGCACAAATCATGATTAGAAAATTTTAGTACTATTTTATTTGTTAACTATGCATCTTATTTTTTATTGGGTGTAGAGTGTAATGCATGTGAAGAAAAATAATTATTGGTTAAAGTAATAGAAATGTTTCTTTTAGATATATAATGTAAACAAAAACTAATAATAAATTAAAGTTAATATTAATCAATAAAAAAAACTGTTGTTATTTTAATACTAACACTTGACATGTTTTTTTCCATTTTCTTGCTGAAGAAAGAAAATAGCAAGAGAAGGAAGGATGATCATAATTTAACTCGGAAAAGTAAAGATAAAAAGGTACTGCCTCCATTAGGACCCTGGGACTCCTAATTTTAAGTTTCAGCACATGCATATTTAAGTGAGAGAAATTTATCTTTTATAACCTACTTCTATGGGTAAATCCTACCTAATCATCTACAGATTGGTGTTTCCTTTTGTTATGTGGATCACGAGCTGACCTCTGGACTTCTAGAATTTTCATTTCCATGGAGCAAATTTGCTTGAATGTTTCATATGGAATTTTAATTTTGCTTACATTATGTTCCTTTTATCCATGTAAGGATTTCTCAGAAAATTGCATGATGATGGTTTTATTGTTGTTTTAGTTTTGGAATAGACAAAGTATTGTAAGTGTTAAATTTTCTAACCAGGAAGAAGCTAGCATGGCGTGTTGTTTCCTCATTTTTGGCTTGTTAAATAGGGGATGGTTTAATTAGCATCTTGGCTGTAAGAAATATGGGAAAGTGAAACAGAGCAAAAGTAACAAAAAGGAAGAAATCTAACGGAGTATTAGTGCATTTGTGAAATACTGGAAACTCTAGGTTCTTTCTTTATTCTAATCATATTCAGTGTGACTTTTAGATGCTTAGCAAGTCTTTTTTTTTTTCCAGGAAAGGGTTTTTGATCCTGCAGTAAAGCCATCTAACTTCACTGCTCGATCCAATGTGTCCCCATATGCTCCACCAATGATTATAATGGACAATGATGATGACATCTCTTATACAGGTTCAGTAACTTAGTTCCATACCTTGTGAATTTTTTCATAGCTTTGGATGTTGTGGTTTGCAAACATGGCAATGCAGGCTTATATGTCTCAAGGTCTCTTAGGCACTTCTTTCACCTTTGAAACATCTTGAGTACTTGCGTTTCTTTTGTAAACGTTCAAGCTTCTGTTTTTTATTTTTCTTTTGTAAATGTTCAGGCCTTGAATGAAATCTCCACAAATCTTTTCGCTTTCCAGGTGAATTAACGCTTGTCCATAAATTGAATTTCTGAATTAGACTTCTTATTTAAGTATTTGTATCAACCATGTGGCTCTCAGTGTTGGGCAATTTATTTTTCCTAGTTCTCTTTCGCCCTACTTTCTCTAGACATCCTTATTCTATAATTTATAATAATCATTATCAATGCATATTTTCTTCAAATCAATAACCGAAAAAAAATGTTTATTTCCAAATCAATACTAAAGCAATGTTTATAAACATGCCTTAATTTTGAAATCAAGAACACATAATTAAGTTAAAATACCAATACAAAGAATGAAGTGTCATTACCTTATATTGACAGAATGAGAATAACATTTCCATGCTTAGTTTAGGACTGCTTACATAAATGCAGATAATTGTACCCTGAGTATGTTTATGTTTTATATATACTCATTGAAAATCTTACTTTTTTGTATGATTTTCTCTATTTTCAAGTAATTTTTGAAGTTGGTTCATTTTAGGAAAAATGATGACTACAAAGAGATAAATGTTTCAGTTGGGAAAACTTATGAGGTATACGTACAAGGCTTGTGAAATTTATTGATTTGTCTTTTTTTATTATGATATTAGCAAGTTACGGTTGTGACCATACTTGTATTTTTATTTATATTGCACACATACAACTGCTAAAACAAACTATATTGAAGGCATTTTCCTCATTGATCATCAAAAGCCAAAGTGACATAGTCTAGGCACACATTAACCATAAGACACAATTAACAAATCAATAGCATAGGGATGTGAATTGTGTGGCGTCCCTAAATTAATGACTGGTTTAATAGTAATAATTTAAATAACAAAAACCATGGTAAATTTTTTTTTCTTCTTTTTCTTTTTCATTTCTTTCTCTTTTCACCATAACAAGGTTTAGAAGGAAAATCCTCACTATAGAGTCCTGAATGGCCAGTTCACAACTCTATTCGGAGTCATTTCTTTCTTACCGCTCATAATCTCTAAACTATTTTGCTGTTTCAAAAGGAAGAATGTACCAGCCATTACTTTAGGGCGTCACGTGAAAATAAAAGGATAAAATACGGTCGATAAACTCTTTTACAAATAAAGTTGCTAATGCTTTCTTTTCAAATAACCAGATTGTTCATAAATGCATTCATCATTTAAAGCGGTCCAAAATATGGGAGTTTTACAAAATATATAGTGTCATCCAGAGCAAAGGTGTCCACAGTGGTGTCTTCAGCCACGTGTATACAATCATCAAATTCCTATACATCAGGTCTACCCATACAAAAACAAAAGAGTAAACCTAACAGTCAGTCCTAGATACACCCACCCTCAAAAAGTATATAAAACTAGTCCATGGAACTGTCCACTAGGATGAAGAGCCTCCACTGATCGCCATCTCCCCCGGGCCACTATCCTCCGTAGAATTTGCCTCAGATGCCGACATGACTTCCTCGGGAGAATCCACCTCAAGAAGTGGATCCTCATCACCCTCTAGAAAGTCAAGAGCATCCACAGCAGGCTCAGGAGGTAGCTCCTCAAGATCCTCCTCAGGGTCTTCCTCGGATGAAGTTACCTCGATCACTTGGACGGGCTCCACTAGACGATATGGTGTAGGCGTGGGTAGTATCCACTCCACAGTGCGCTGAAGCGTCTGTGCAGGTTCATCTGGATGCACCAAAGAAGTAGCCGTGAATCGAATCGTGCCCCGAAATCGGCACCTCGTGTTGCCTTCGAGGGTCTCCCAAGCTCCCTCTAGGCACTCCATCTCCACTCGATCATGGATTAGCTGTGCCGCCATCACGATCTACAAGAAGGAAAAGAAAGGGGTAGACTCTTTCAAAAGAATCTAACTATGCCGCAACACAAGACGTTTCAAAACCACTACATGCAAGTAAAAGGGGTATCTTAAGGCTTTTCATCTCTGGTAATCGATTACACAGCCTTGGTAATCGATTACCAGAGGCTAAACTCGAATTACACAGCCTCAGGACATGAAATATGCAAAAATGCACTGTGTAATCGATTACACATACCTGGTAATCGATTACCAGTGACCCATCCCTCTGTGTAATCGATTACACAGGCTGGTAATCGATTACCAGAGGCTTCCACAATGTTCCAGTCCCCTTTCTAAGCCTGGTAATTGATTACATCCCCTGGTAATCGATTACCAGAAGCTCCCTTAGCTTCTTGACCTCGTTTTCAAGCCTGGTAATCGATTACATCCCTTGGTAATCGATTACCAGAGACCATCTTTGCCTCTTGTCTTCATTTTTAAGCCTTGTAATCGATTACCCACCCTTGGTAATCGATTACCAGAGGCCATAACCCATATATCACACAAAATTCACAGCTGGCCAGCCACCACAAGCCTCCTTGCTTTGTGGTCTTTGTTCCTTTTATCTATTGACTGTCAGGAGCTCGCCTGTTTAGGTACATCACAGGTTCTCACTGACCGACTATGCCCCGGTTGGGTCGGGATTGGTCAAGCTTGGTTTTGGGCAATAGCACCCCACCTGACGTCCCCAAGGTCTCCTGACCCCCGCGACATATCTCCAGGTACCACTCTGTGGTCAACGAATAAAAGCAGGAAGTTTCACCCTTCTACACTTCCTCATCTCGAGCTTGTAGGATTATGGGGTACCCATCGCATGTGGTACTAGGTGACGGTCGGGCGATGGTGCACAACAAGTTTTCCACATCCACAAAGCGCGCATAAACCCACCATCCCCTGTTGCCCACCTCCAACTGAGCTCACGTCCTCCCACGTAGCCCATATCCTTGTTTCTCTCAACACCGGGTCCCCATCAATCCTCCCAAGCTTCCCCAACATTCAAGTAATACAACATCCAAACAGCACAAGCTATCACAGCCAAGCAAAACAGAGCAAAGGCAGAAAACTCTGCCAAAACACCAACCAAAATCACAGCTTTTCTCACTTAAAGACCCCAGTAACAATTCCTTCATTCCAATTCGTTAACCGTTGGATCGACTCCAAAATTTTACTGGAATTCTCTAGTGCTTAAGCCTACATTGTGACCATTGGGATCTATTAGCAAGCATCCAGAACTCATTCTGCACTGCTCTTTCCACAGCCAATCACACACAAGCATTTTTCTGCACTTGTGCAAAATCCTGCTGCACAATTTCACAGCAAAAATCTGCACAAAGTGCAGATTTCGAAAACCACACTTCCCCTCATCCAATCTTGCCCAAATCAAATCCTACAAGTCCCAAATCATGTATCAATCATGTCTAAACCAAAGCCAAGCTTCAAACCACAGCAACACAAAATCTAGGTGTCCAAAACCCCTCAATTTAATGGATTTTCTAGGCTTGAGAAGTGAAATTTAGAATGAGGTAAATTTGAAGTAAACTCTCACCTCACACAAGTCTATAACATCAATCTAAACTTGCTCAAACTGGATTTACACCTAAAATTCCACTGAATCAAAATTTGACTCCTCAACACCCAATTTTGCCCTAGAAATGGCTCTTGGTTCACTTTGGTCATTTGTTTTTCTCTCCAGCACAGTCCAAACTTCCTCATAAGTCCTAAATGGCATTTCAAGCTAGAATTAACTCACTTTAACCTCCATTTACCACAGAATCCAGATTTAACCTTCCAACTCTCAAAGCCTCACTCTTTTTCCACTCATAACATCACATTCTCACTTTCTAACCCTAGGTTAACTCTACCCTTCACCTCTATCAGTTTTCCATAAGCAATTTCAGCATATAAACATCACAAACATCATCACAAAAACCCTAAAACAGAATGGGTATGTCTAACTCATCCAAACATAGCAAGTTCAACAAGCTTTCAACAAGAGTCTTCACAAATAACTATCATGAAGCAGAAAAGTAACAAAACTGCCCCTCATATCTCCCAAAACCCCATACCCAGGAAAATCAAAGAAGAAAGAAGTCCACCCAAACCTGAAATTTCGAAGTCCCACTCGTAGACACGCACTTCACGACTCCGAAAATGCCCTCCTTTCGCGATTTGGAGCAGAAATGAGCACCAAAGGTTGAAGCTTTGTTGGGCAACAACGGTGGATGAAGAAAAGAAGAAGAAGGTTGCGTGAGAGAGAGGGAGAGCTTCTGAATTTCTTTCTTTTGGCTGAGTGAGGAGAGAGAACAGCTTTTTGGTTTTAAATAAAAGAGTTTTCTTTTTTTTTTTTTCTATTATTTTATTATAAACTATGCCACATGTCTCCATTTGAGTGGAGCAAAAAGGACCCACTTTCCCTTTTAACTGTGACCCATACTCAGCCACAAAAGTGAGAAAAAAAATCTGACCTTTGAAACGCTAAAATCCTGCCTTGGTTTGCGTGCCGTTTCTCTGGTTCCAGTTTCTCGCGTTTCTCTGCGTCCGTCGGGGCCAGTTTTCGAAAGCAAGCAATATATATATCAAAACGCTCAGAATAAAACCCCGAGCGTGGTTCAGAGGTTGGTTTCATTAAATTTTAAGTCGCACGCAAAACGATGATTTTTAAACTAATTAATTAAGAATTAACCCATAACCTCCCAGTTATGGATTTCTCTTCCTTAATTAGCCTAACCCGCATATCTTGCCCCCCACTATTCCTATTTCTACCAAGAACATATATGCATATACACTGAATAATACTTATATATATATATATATATATATATATATATATATTTATATATATAATCATTCAAAATACATCGTTTCCAAAAATTTCGGGTAGAAATTTCCAGGATGTTACAAATTGCAAAATGCAAACTACACAAAAGGAAAGAGATCAACATTGGAGGTCTTGAAGGAAAACAGAGGAGATCACAAACCTGCAGAAACAGATTAGACATGGTAGAGTCTCAAGGCTTAAGTACCACTCAATGTGGGACTCCTAACAGCATTAGTAGAACTACAAGCATGATTGGCAAATAATTGTTGTCAATTTATTTAATTTATACATTATTTCTTTGCACACTTTATAAACTTTTTTGTCTTTTTGTAATTTGTACATGATTTAGTGCTACTGTTATCTCATTTGGGATTTTCTACTGAATGAATCTATGACTCTTTTATTTGTTATTACTCAAGAAAATGTTTGTGCTGTTTTATGATGTTAATATGATAGAAGGTTTTCTATCCTACTTCAGGTTTTACTCTCTGTTGATGTTGTAAACTCATACATTGCATGGGATTTTTCAATGGTACAAGGCAAGATAAATATGGTATTATTGTTGTGCTGCTGCACCTTGATTTCAAAATGTTATGATATTTTCCATTGGTGTCCCTTTGTAGTGATCTATCTTTTATTATTTGTCAGGATATTGGATTTAGTTTGGAGTTTGTAAGTCCTACTGGGGAAAAAACTGTAAGTTTAAATGACATTTCTCTTTTGTTATCTGTATCATATCCTCAACTGATTTATCTAGAAGCATTTCTGATGTTATTCTTCATCAACCATTCTCATCTTCAATTTCTTAGGCCCTCACCCAGTCCATTTGATATGTATGTACTCATCTTAGTTTTTGTGCCTAAAATGTTAGGGGAACTTCTGCACGTTAATGGCTGGAAGCTATATGATATGGGACAACACATACTCAACGTTTTTCAAAAAGGTAATGTATATAGGCATGCTGAAGAATTCAGTGAGATGCAAACTATCACATGATTAGATACTGATCAAATTGCATAGGAAATAAATGCAACGATGGAAGTTGGGGTTGAAGTGTGAGCACTCTAGAGAACCAATTAAGATGGTTGTAGTTGAAGTGTTTGGTGTTGCTTTGTGCAAGACAATGATTTAATTTCTAAAAAGACATTTGAAAAAGAGTTTTCCTTGAAGTATCAATTTTCACATAGTAAATCATTATAATACTTGAATGTAGGTTTTATTCAGGATATCAATCGAACCAGCTTCGACGCTTGAGGATGAGGAAAAGTAGATTTCACAATAGATGCAACTTTCAAAGGAAATACTTCACACTTTTTGAACCATAGCTGTGATCCCAACTGTGTTTTAGAGAAGTGGTTAGTGTCAAATACCAACATACTCATCCTAGGCTGCATTATTTTCTCTCTTTAGAGATTCTTTTATCATCTATATAGTTTTCAAATGGAACAAATTACTATTAAAAACTGCTTTGCAGTATAACCTGATAGTATGAACTGTAGTTTCCTTGATGTACTCAAATAAGATATGCTCCATAGACATGATTTAGATCAGATGCTGAATTGCTGGCTGTTCATTTTAATTGCTTAAACAGTGACTGGTCTAGATAATTGGGCCAGTTTGTTTAAACTTAATTGTTGAAATAAACACTTATTTTAATAAAACAAGAAGTTTTTTGTTTGTTTGGTGTGTTTGTTTAAACTGCATCTGCTAAAAAAAACAATTTTCTACTTATTTTAAGAAGCAAATATTATCTTCTAATTAAAAAAGCACTTATTTTAAAATTACATTTTTTAAGTATAAACAAACTGGTCCAATATTTATGTGTCAATCATGTATCTTCTTTGTTAATGCAAGACAAATTGACATGGGATGCATTTCTTTGATTATTGGGTTTCGTTTGAGTACTGCAATATTCCATAGGCTTTCCTGAGTCCTGATGTGTTTCTAAAATACTGAATTATTTTTCTTCTTATACAGCATTTGAGAAATGCAATCCCTACAGTTACCATTTCCCTGCCCTTCATTACACTTTGTGTTAAAGAACGAATTTATCGTCTTGGATTCCTATAGGCTTATTTTGATGGTTCCTCAGTTGGTCTAATTTTCTCACCATATGGTTAGACCTACAAATATGCTTGTTAGACATGATTCATTTGATGTGAGGGCACCTAAGTCTAGAAGTAGTCCAACCAAAAGGAGTTGTGATGGGGATTGAGATCTACGTGGGTTAGGAAGGATTCATAGATGGATAAGAGGTGTTTATTATTAGGAGTGTATGCAAAATAACTTCCTGTATTAGCAGTTTTGTATTAGATTCATATTAGAAACTGTTTGATGGGAGTTATTCACAGAAAGTAACAGATGACAATTATTTATTAGGACTATATTATATCTGATAGGAAGGTGTAATTGGGCAAGCAAATTTAGTTACTCTTTATTATCATTATGATTACTTTGCTTCACACACTAAGATGGAAAAGTAATGTTCTCTTAAGAATCTTAACCAAAAAATGGACCTAAATTCAACGGTTTCAATTAATTATACTTTTTTTGAAGTTTGTTTACATAACTGGTACAAAATTTATTTTATGGAGGGGGATGAAATTGTATTAAATGTAGTGGGGGTGATTTGGTATCTTGGTGCAACTGTGCAAGTGCAACTTAAATTAATTGCTTGAGAGCCGATAATATCAAGAGAAAGTTGTTTTAGGCTTTTAGCAGGAAGTATCAAGGGAAATGAGGCTGTCAAATTTCCTTCGCAAGTGAATTCTATGCTCTCTTCTTTTTTACATGTGTTTGTTAATGCTTACGCATAAAATTCATCTTTCTTATACCCATGTTCTTGATATTGCATGTTGTTCTCAGTTTGGAATTAGGTGGTGCTGCTAATATAGAATTCTTGACGTGATGATGATATCCATCAATTTTAGGCACTAATGATAGAAGTAAATCCTGAATTTATGTTAGTTATGATGCTTATAAGCCATGTCCATGTCCCCCTCAAAGAAAAAAAGTTTATATGATTAGCTTTTAACTATTGTATTGATGAGCGGTTTATAGTCTCTTGCTTAATTGCTTAACAAGTAACATCATTGATTAGTAGAATTTCTTTTCAATGAGAAGCTCCTGCTTTGCAGTTCATTGACATATGTTGTATAACTAGAATAAGTGGGCATATCTACTGTAGATTATCAAAAGAATCTAGTTTTATCAAAAGAATCTAGCTTTGCAGTTTTTTGGAAAAATCGATGTTAACGTTTTGTATATTAACATCAATTTTTTTTTTTACAGAAAACTGATGTTAACATACGTGAACACGTACGTTAACATCAGTTCTTCCAAAAAATCGATGTTAAATGTCAACATTAACACATATGTTAACATTGATTCTTCCAAAAAACTGATGTTAACTGTCAACATTAACACATACGTTAACATCGGTTTTCTGTAAAAAAACGATGTTAACGTACGATGTTAACGTACGTTAACATCGGTTTTTAAAAAAAAACCGATGTTAATTGTCAACATTAACACATACGTTAACATAGGTTTTTCAAAAAAACCGATGTTAACTCTCAACATTAACACATACGTTAACATCAGTTTTCTGTAAAAAAAACTGATGTTTAACGTACGTTAACATTGGTTTTTCCAAAAAGCCAATGTTAACTGTCAACACTAACACATACGTTAACATCGGTTTTATGTAAAAAACCGATGTTAACTGTCAACACTAACACATATGTTAACATCGATTTTTTCAAAAAACCGATGTTAACTCTCAGCATTAACACATTTTTTTGGGTGTAATTCTTATTATCAACATCGGTTATTTAAATAACCGATGTTGTAAATTTAACGTTAACATCGGTTTTTTAAAAATCGATGTTAACTATAATACATTCAACATCGGTTAAAAATCGATGTAGAAAGTCATAAATAACCGATGTAGAAAGCATATTTTCTAATAGTGTAGTCTTTACATTCTAGCTTTGTTAGCGTTGCTGACTTTTTATCTTCTAGATTTTCAGTCAACGGAAAATCGTATAGCCTATCATTTCCTTCAAAGGAAGAAGCTGGAAATGACTGAATTTGGGTACCAATTGGGATCCTTCCCACCAAATGATTGAATGAGAGATTTAAATATGAAAAGAAAATGACAAACTTGCAACTTGCATGGGAATTTCTCCAACCAACTAGTTTTGTGAAAGGCACAAAGACTCCAGTCGTCTCAAGTTACCTATGGATAATGGGATTTCACTAGACAAAGTAGTTTTTGACAAAAAGATATAGAGTTCTTTGAAATCCATATGCTCCTTTGTTATAGGTCCTTCAAAATGGTTGGATGAGAAATCAATAGATGTAAAGATTGTAAAAATTTTAACCAACTCCATCTGTAAGCCTTTGTTGATAACTGTCACTCTATCTTTGATAATACATATTACCCATTTGTGCATGAAACCCCTTCTCTATAAACTTTGATTCAGTTTCTTGTTCACCATGCATTATATATCTTTCCCAGGTTGTGAAATATTTTCCTGGCAGTTTACCGCTAAAATTGTTAAAAGCGATGTCCACAATTTGAACTATTTCCCAAGTCTTATTGGTTTTCGAACATCTTAGGGAGCCTTGAAATTTGTTTTTCCACAAAACCAGGATACGAAGTGTGCATATTTTGTTCTAAAAGCATGGAAAGCCACCAATAATTTGATTTAATCCAAGGTCCAATACCTTTAACTTCAAGCAACACGAAAAAGAATTTGGAATTGGCCCATCTAATAGATTTCCATGAAGATTTAAAATCCATAAACTACACGAAGCTGATATTGCATAAGGAATATGGCCTGTGAGATTGTTGTTCTTCAAGTTTAATACTTTAAGTGTGACACTCATCCTCATTAAACATGAGATTATTGTTCCATAAATGTTATTCAAGGAAAGATCAAACACTTGGAGAGATGAAGCAATGTAGATGGAATTGGGGATGCTGCCATCCAAAGTATTTTTTGAAAGAGAGAGAAAAGATGTCAAAGACAGCTAATGAGCAATATATTGTGTGATAAAAGAGCTAAATTTGTTGCTTGAGAAATCCAATTAATTTTCTTGTTCGGGAAAAATAGGTAATTGTTGTTGAAGTTTATTGTTATGAAGGTCAAGGGTTAATAAATTGATGACTAAATATAGATGACTAACCTATGAATCAGATAAATCATGATTATGTGTCCCACTAATTAACTTACATATCCACCCTTCATCATCCTTCAGTGGTCTTCCCCTTAACCTAAAGGGTCACTTACACTTTCTAGTTCCACTTATTGTGATTTGTAAGTCTTTTCTATATTGCCTATATAGTTTCCACCCCTTTCATAGCCCAACACAACAAATGTTTTCCATCTAGGTTTCCCTTTTGATGTATTAGACCTCAAAATAACAACAACAAAACCTATTTCAAATGCAACATCCTGAGTCTATTCAGTAATTCATCTCGATTAGCAACAACCTATATTCAAAACATACAACATCAATATGATAATGTACAATATTTTCAAGGTATTACAAACAAAAAAATAAACACAAAACAATTACCTTTGTAGTTATGAATGCTTTCTACAATCAACAATTTTTCCCGTCTCTTATCCATAATGTTTATGAATATCTTCATCTATTCTAACGTCACTATCCATGCCAACCTCTATATCCACTTCATTTGACATCTTCCTCACATAATTGTCTTCCATATAAACCTTTCAAAAGCAACAAACATACTATTTGCACCCAACATTTCAAGTAAGGAAAATTCTATTTGCTTTGGGAGTGTTTATAAAGTGGGTGTTGTATAATTCATGAGCAGTGTCTATAAATTGAATTCGTGATGAATTGTGGAATAACATGTTGCTTTGGGATTATAATATTGTTATTGAAATTTAGTACAAGTGCGAAGTTGAACACGTATTAATCTGTGATATACATGTAAACATGTGATGATGGATAGTGATATTATGAGATGTGAAATTATGGACATGATATTTGGTTGTGAATAAGTGTGTGGGTAACACTTGATATGACATTATTGTATAACAATCTGACCAGTGTTTATCTTGAGAAAAGTGTCAATGCGCAATGTTAAAGGAAAAGTGTAGATTTCCTATTTAGGAACCAGTGTTAAATTGTAGCGCAATTGTGTTTAACATGTTTGAAACATGCGTGGGAGATTGTGGATATTGTATAATTCATGAGTAGTATTTGCATGCAAAATTTTTTTAGGGGTTGGACCTGAATCCGGAGGGAGAGGCCCTAACAGACTCTTTGGAGTGTAGGCCATAGGGATACATTCGGTTTAAGTGCTCCTTTAAGCAGGTGTCGATCCCACATGGTTCGAGCATTATCGCAAAAAAGCATGACCCTAACTAGTCTCCCTATGATTTTACTTAGTGAGAGTAACCTGATATATCCATGTTGTGGTGTGTCTTGTTCTGTACTCTGAGCACTCCAGGATGGTTTTTCACTGACATGGTACCATATTACATATAGGCTTGAGTCTTAGCATAACTGTTGCATAACACTTGCTAATTGTTTATTATGAAATTGATGTGTTATTATGTCTTGATCGGGGTGTGTGATTCATGTGTAATGTGATTGATGATCAAAAAAATGAATTTTAAATGACAAAGTGAGGGAATTATGTGAGTTATGTTGAAGTAAGTTGTATCTACCCCAACATATATATATATATATATAAAATATATAAAAATATATTGGTAAACAAAATCACATTCACTTCAATTACCAAATAAAACTTATTAAAAAATATTCGGCTTGAAACAAGGTCGTCAAGATTTACAAAATGTTTTGTTTAACCAGTGAGGTAAAATGAAATAGACTAACATCATGCAATTAATATAAACTTATGCCCCAATGTGACATCCTATCAGAGCATTGTGTCCCAACGTCCTTCAGCACAAGTTTCCTTCAACAATTCACCTAGTCATCTGCTCCCATGAACACTAAGTTCAAGATCATCACAGGATCCAAATATAAATAACACACAGGGAGTGAGTTATCACATTCCTAACTAATGAAGAGTAATGAGACAACACATAGGTATAAATATCAAAAAGCAAAATAAAACTTACTTAAACATAACTCACATCATTTCACCACTTTGTCACCCAACATCACATCATAACACAACACGTACTCAAGGATCAACACACAATATCACCAAGTCAATCAATATCGATCAATACATAAGCGTTATGCAACATATACACTAAGACTCAATCCTATATGCAATGTGGTACCATGTCAGTGAAAAACCTCGTCGGGAGCCTAGGAGTACATGACAAGACAAACTACACACTAGCAAGTCAAGTCACTCTCACTAGGTAATATCATAGGGAGACCAGTCAGGGTCACAGAGTTTTGCAAGAATGCTCCAACCATGTGGGATCGGCACAGGCTTAAAAAAGCACTCAAACTGGGTGACCCCCAAGGCCTACACTCCGAAGAGTCCGTCAGAGCCTCTCCCTCTTGATTCAGGTCCAATCCAGAAAACATTTTAGCACACAAACTCTATCTATAAACTATACAAAACACACGACTCCTCAATTGTTCTCAAAATAGTTTTAACTCGTCACCCTTTAAGGGTCTTAACATTAACTTGTCGCCCTTAAAGAGACTTAGCATTAACTCATCACCCTAAAAGGGACTTAGCATTAACTCGTCGCCCTTAAAGGGTCTTAACATTAACTCGTCGCCCTTAAAGGGTCTTATAGTCGTGTGATTGTCCAATCCATAGTTTACAACTCAATGCATACAACATCTCAATCACGTGCATACTCAGTTTATCACATACACTCAATCTCAATCACAATGGTATAATCTCAAAATAGCATGTTATCACACCTTATGAATCATATTCACCTTACCTATGAACTATGCAATACACACAACTACTCGATTGTTTTCAAAATCATTTTAACTCGTCGGATTCCCACAGTGGATCCCATCACAATACCTGTCGCCCTTAAAAGGTCTTACAATTGTGTGATTGCATAGTTCATAGTTCACAACAACATACATACATCTCATCTCAATACACATGTATTTCATCATCCGTCACATGTTCAATTTATCATATACTCACAGTTTGAATCATCATTTCATAACCTCAACATAACAATTCATACAAAAGATTTTATCACAACATGGGGTGTAAAACCCCTAAATAGTTCCTCACAATTATATCAAAATCAATTAATCAAAATCATGGGTCAAAACACAAAAACATCAAGAGCACTCAAGTTTATCAATCAATTCACATCAGAACATCAATTGGTATGTAGAACACAACAATATTGTATTTATAATCATAAAGGGAAAATTATAATTCAATAAACATCCCAAAATAAACCCAAATTTAGTTCTCTAAGGATCCCTACACATGTTCATTCCAACCCCCAATTGCGATAAACTCATCTCTTACCTCTAAGCGGACTCACGTGTCTTCCGACAACGATAGCGGCATCTCTAGCGGTTCCCTGAGATTCCTCCAGTTTTTCCTACGACTGTTTCGATAGAGTTCCCAAACGTCAGAGAAACAGAGAAAGGATTGAAGTCTCCATTTTGTACTGCTTCGTACTCACAACTTATTATTTACTCTATTTATTTATTTTTATTATTTTATAAAAAGGAACTCTATTTTATTATGTATCAAATGAATAAATAAAATATTTTATTTTATTTTCCCTCAAACCATTATTTTATTATAACTATTTTTTATTTTTTTATTTAATTATAAAAACCTCATCATTCTCTAAAATTTTATTTACGAAAAAAATGGGATGTTACATATCTCATTTATATTATATGTATATCTAGTTGTCTTATTTCTCTATTACTTAGGAATGTGATAATTCACTCCATGTGTGTTGTTTGTGTTCGGATCCTGTGATGATCTTGAACTTTGTGTTCGGGGGAGGAGATGACTAGGTGAATTGCTTTAAGGAATCTTGTAGTGAAGGAAGTCGGGACACAATGCTCTAATAGGATGTTGCATTAGGGTATAAGTTTTTATATTAATTGTATGAAGTCTTGAACGACCTTGTTTTGAGCTGAGATGATTTATTATTTATTTGGACAAGTTTTATTATGATGTTAGAAAAGTGAATATGAGCCTTTTACCTTTTTGAAAGGCTTGTATTTAAATGTGTTTGAAAAAATTTTATTTAATTTTGATTTCTTACTTCTTTTATTATTAGTGCATATATGTGAGGGGTAGAGGGCGTCACATCTCTAGCAATTTTCTAAGATTCCTCAATCTTTTCCTCTATTTGTTCTGTTAGGATTTCCAAGTATGAGAGAAGGGGAAGAAATTGTAACCTCCATTTTACTGTCAATGTGCGAGACTAATTTCTCTCTACGTAAACACTTTTTCGCAAATCCCATCAGTGAGACTGTGCAAATATTTGTTACAAGGGTGATGTCCAAATTTCACAATGATCCAACGATTAACGAGTTTGGGATAGTAGTTTTACTTGGATAGGTTTTGGGTGTCTATCAAAAAAGGAAAAGCTCAGTGCGAGGGACATTTCTTCCATTGTGGTGGGTCTGTGTGGAAATAAGTTATGAACCTCGTGTTTAAATTTCACCACAATCTAACGGTTAATGTGTCTGAAATCATAGTTTTACTAAGATAGGTTTGAGTGTATGCGGGAAAAGGAGATGATCTAGGAAGGGGGAGAAGGGAAAATGAAATTGAGAGAAAAATCGTAGAGATGTATCACTGGAAACTGGACTAACATATCTCTATTTATAGTTAGACTACTCTTAGCCTATTATTTACTCTATTTATTTATTTTTATTATTTTATAAAAAGAAACTCTATTTTATTTCCTATCAAATGAATATATAAAATATTGTTTTTTATTTTCTCTCAAACCATTATTTTAATTAATAAAGTTATTTCTATTTATTATTTAATTATAAAAGCCTCATCATTTTTTTAAAACTATTTATTTATAAATAATAATCTTTTTTAATTGATTTACGAAAAACAGGATGTTGCAATCATCATATGAAAATTCAATAATAGCTAAAGAAAAACCTTTCTTTGATGAGAATAACTTCTTTTTTTAATTAATTCTCAATTCTCCTAGCCAATGGTTAGCAAGGTAGAAACAAGTCTCAAGAGTCTGACTATAATAGTATATAACTGAATTAAAAATTTTCAATTTTTTGTTATCTTTTGTTTAAAACTAACTAGATGATTTTCTTAAATATACTTTATATGTATTTTTTAAATACATAGATAATGATTTTTAAACTTTTTTCTTTCTCTCTTTCTCTTAGGTTGATAGTTGAGATTATGTTGGGTGATTGCACACGTTCTATTATTCAAGTTAGTTGAGGATTTTGTTATTTTGGTTGCTTGAAATTTTGTATTTTAAATGTGCTAAGTATATTTCTGATTGTGTTTATGTTATTTATATTTCATGCTTAGTTCATTTACAAACTTAAACATTAAATGTATGTCAATTTTTTTCCACCTAAAATACTTGCTACTAATAATAGAGATCACTTTAAGATTATGTATGACAAAGCATGGGTGTTCTTATTTTTTTCTGTAATATACAGAATGTGAACAATATTCTTTGGAATTGTCATTGGATGATGTATGTTAGATGTTATAGTGGTAGAAGCAGTCTGAAATAGACTTTTTGTTGAGGGGGTTAAAGAGTTTGTAATGAAAGCTAGTCAACAAGAGTGTTATCACAATGACAGGGGATCAAATGCCCATGTGTTAAATGCGATTGTACTGGGATTTTTGAGGATGGAGTTGTGAAGATTCACCTATACAAAAATAGTTTCAAGTCTAATAATTGGATTTGGACTGATCATGGTGAAGACATGCCGCATGTTGATTTAAATGAGGGCAAGACATGATGTGTGATGCTCTGAGACAACCTCAAACATTTGAGGCTCCAAACTCAAATAATATGAAAGAACCTCCAAATGAAGATACATAAAGATTTTACAATTTATTGGTGGAGGCGAATGGACCATTGTACGAAGGGGCAACAAACTCAAAATTATCAATGTTCGTGAGGCTTTTAGCTTGCAAGTCCAATTGGAATGCTCCTGAATAGTGCTTGGAGTTTATTTCAAAAATACTTTTGGATGCAACACCTATAAAAGATGGTTCACAAAAAAAAAAAATTCATGATGCGAAGAGTTTAGTATCAAAGTTGGGATTGGAGGCTAAAAGGATTGACTGCTGTGTGGATGACTACATGTTGTATTATGACATTGATGTAGCATTAACTGAATGCAAATTTTGTAACAAGCACAGGTATCGTGCCAAGACTATTGGAACAAGCAGCAAATAACCAGGTCCAGTAAAGGCGATGTTTTATTTACCTATGATACCAAGGTTGTAGAGACTATTTGCATCAATACAAACTACAAGCAAAATTTCATGACACTATGAGAACAGAAGATCTTTGGGCATGTTACGCCATCCATCTCATGATGAAGCGTGGAAGTACTTTGATTAGGTACATGCAGATTTTGCTATTATACTCAAGCGTGGAAGCACTTTGATCAATTACATGTGCAACTCGATTTATGCATAGATGGATTTAACCCATATATTCAAGCATCCTCTTCACCTTATTCTTGATGGCCAATCATTGTTACCTCGTACAATCTTCCTTTAGAAATGTGTATGACTAAACCATATATGTTTTTGAGTTGTGTCATACCAAATCCATTTAATCCAACAATTGGTATTGATGTTTATTCACAACCTTTGATTGATGATCTGAAAAAATTATGGAGAGGTGTTATGACTTACGATGTTTCAAGAAAGAAAAATTTCACGATGAAGGCGACTTTGATGTGAACTATTAATGATTTTCTTGCTTATGGGATGTTGTCTGGTTGGGGGACACATGGTAGACTAGCATGTCCGTATTGCATAGAGGACACAAAGACCTTTTCAGTTGACAAATGAGGGAAAAACTTGTTGGTTTGACTGTCATCGTAGGTTCTTACCTACTGATCATGCATTTTGGAGGAACAAAAATGCCTTTAAAAAGGGGAAGTAGAAAGAGATGAACCACCATATATATTGACACCTACACAAGTATGGCGTAGTGTTAGGGATTTGCCAAAAGTCATAGAAATTGCCACCACCAAATATACATGGATATAGGGAGTGGCACCATTGGACAAAAAGAAGTATCTTTTGGGATCTTGCTTATTGGAAAGATAATTTATTGTGACACAATCTTGACGTTATGCACATAGAGAAAATTTTCTGACAACATATTCAACACTGTGATAAATGTCAATGGTAAGACAAAACACAATGACAAGGCTAGGATGGACTTAGCTTTTTATTGTAGGCATAAAGACTTGAAGTTGAAGTCGATGGCTAACGAGAAGTTATTAAAGCCAAAAGCAAATTACACTCTAACTGCAAACCAAACAAAGTTAGTATGTCAATGGATAAAAGAACTACAAATGTCAAATGGTTATTCTTCTAACTTGACCATATGTGCCAATGTTGATAAGGGAACTATGCATGGGATGAAAATTCATGATTGTCATGTATTCATGGAGTGCTTACATCCTATTGTTTTTGGCTCATTTTCGCCACATGTCTTAAATCTACTTATTGAAATAATTCATCTTTTTAAATATTTGTGTTCTACAACTTTGATGAAGGATGACTTGAGTAGAATGGAACAAAATATTCCATTAATTCTGTGCAAGTTGGAGAAAATATTTCCCCTTGGGTTTTTTGATTCAATGGAGCATCTGCCAATTTTGCATATGAAGCTAGACTTGGTGGACCAGTCCAATATAGATGGATGTATCCATTTGAAAGGTACTCAAATGGTAATTGTATTTTCTTTAAATGTCATTTTTTTAATGCTTACGAATGGTGACTTGGTTTTCTTTAAAATTTATAGATTCATGGGCAATTCTAATCCAACAGTGAAAAATAAGGTCCAGGTGGAAGGATCCATCTGTGCGTCTTACATACATCATGAGACAACTTATTTTTGTTCTCATTATTTCAACAACTTTATTTTTTCACCATGTAATGTTAGGAATCAAATTGCAATTGAAGCTAAAAGGCACCCACCGATGTTATCAGTGTTTGACAAGCAAGGTCGTTCTTCTGGGAAAGAGTTAATTCATTGGTTAACTAACGATGAGAAAGACTTGGCCCATGTTCATGTGTTGATTAATTGTGTTGAAGTTAAACCATACCTCGAGTAAGTTTCACAATGTATGCCATTTGGGATTCAATAACTATGATTGTATCCTCCCATTATTCCCCCCATAATTGACTCATGCAACAGTATAATTGGACAATTCATTCTTGCAATCCTAGTCAAATTCCTTTACTCATAATCTACACGCTAATTTTCCTACTTGGTTCCAGCAAAAAGTAACCATGTTATTGTATATTTTATTTTGCTACTTTATGGTAAAAAAAAATATAGTTGTTCATACACTTTATATTCGTAGGTTATAAATGAGCATGCAAATGTGAGAAATCAACACTTGGATTTATCATACGATCACGAGTTACGTTAAAGAATGACATACATACTTTGTCAATGGCTACAAATTCCATACTCAAGCATGGAGTGAAGGGAAGAAAATGATAAATAGTGGGGTTCACGTAAATGGGCTTACAGAGGAGCCCAAATGATTTTTATGGGATCATTCAGCATATATATGAGCTTGAGTATAATACTACAACCTATCCTAAGTGAGTAGTATTATCTTATTTTCACTGGTTTGATCCAACGAGTAGAAGAACAAGGATAGATCCTAAATATGGCACAATGGAAATTCGAATGGATAAAAGCTATAATTTGGTTGACCTATTTGTTAGCGCAGATAATGTAAGGCAAGTGTATTATGTGCCATATCCAGCAACAAGACGGGACAAATGTGGTTGATGTGTAGCAATAAAACCGAAGTGAAGGGATTACATAGAATCCAATCATGTACAAGATGATGTGTCTTACCAAGTTGAGGAAATGTCACATGTCAATGAAGTCATTGAAGTTGAAATTGTTTCTGGATTGCAAGATTTAAGAGATGGTATTGAAGAAGTAAACCCTGCTAGTATGTTGACAAATAAAAAAGAATAAACTAATTTGAATGGAGAATCAAACTATATTGAACAAGACAATGAAGGAGAATTAAAAGATAACGTTGAAGTTTACAATTTTGAAGAGGATTTGACGTTGATCTTTGTTAGTTAGTTATAATGTTTGTTATTAGTAACATGTTTGTTTTCTTCTAATACTTCAAAACTTTGTTAGTCTATTTTATTTTTGTTGTCACATGGAAGTTCGTTAGCTATCTAATTTTCATCCGTCCTAATATTTTATTAGAATATTTATGTTATAATATTATTTTTCTATATATAGATATGTCATTAGGGGACGTTGACCCTCCTTGTACATGACATTCATGATTTAAGATCCCAATTTGGGATCTTAAACTAAAGATGCTCTTAGTATAATTTAGATAGTATTCTATTTTAGGGCAACACTACACAACATGTCGGAGAAAGCAAAAAAAATTCAAGCTCAAATAAGAATCCAACCTATTTCTACATGCACAAGTAGATAACAACTTGCATGACACAAGTCATTCATTCAAATAAAAATAATTAAAAAATATCAACAATAAAATATTTTTAAAAACAAAATGTATCATATAATTACAAAGATGTTACCAAAATAAATAAAAAAATAAAATTACAGTATTGGAGGGCCACTTTCATGTGAAAAAAGGGAAACATAAAAAAGATAGACAGAGTATGCAAATTTATTTATCAACATGAAATATATTTGTGGTGTCAATCCAAGTTTGCTAATTAACAAACAATCACGGACACCCAGGAAAGTGAAAAAGGCATTACCAGATATGCCAATAACATCCATGTCGAGGAAGTCAGGTTAAAGGAACCAAGAATCAAGCATACACAATCTCCCCCTTAATTTGGAAACCATGTTCTTCCCCGTGAACATGCTACAAGTAAATATAACATACACGGTCTTCTCAGAAATAGAACCACTTAATAATTTGAGCCCAACAAATCTACTCGACTTGTATGTAGAACCAGAAACAAACATCATTTCTTTTAGTAGAAATTGAAATCTTCCACAAACAAAATTCTAAAAATTGGGATAAATTGGTTTTCCCTATTCCAAAAGAAATCCAAATTTGCGTTTTGTATTCCTTATTCTCTTCACTTTATTCTTTTCCAATTCAAAGAAATAAATCCAAACTTGAAAGAAAATAAATTACAATGTGCACGTGGAAACTCGCCAAAAAGAAATGAATAAATCCCAATTTCTAGATATAAATTCAAATTTCAAACAATAAACAATACATGATCCCACCAAAAAATATATTTATTTTAAGATAACTAGATTAAATTTCAAAAAGATCGAAGAGTTACAGCAGACACACACTAAGCAAGATCTCTCATAACAGTATTAACTAGCAAAGCGGTTAACGTAATTACCATAATAGGAGTCATGCATCTCATGCCGCAGGAAATGATCAACATAGGTACATACTTAGATTGCCAAGGTTATCAACTTGTTTGATGACTTCTCTAAAAACGCAGTTGATCCACCTGCCAATTCTATTTAAGCATACTATTCATTTGATTGATCAATTGTCAAGTATTTGGGTTACACATATCTTTTTCACTTCAAAGGATTAAAATCAAGGGCATCAGAATCAAGCTCAAGTTGGACTCCCTTAGAAACCAAGATCCCAAAACAAGTGGACCTTCCCCAAGTATCCATTATTTAGCAATCAGATTTAGAACATTAATAGTAGCCACCAATCTACGAGTAAAACAAATCATTCACTGCCCAAAACAATCTCTGTACAAGCAACAATACAAGATTTGCAGCCACCATAAGAATCAATTGGGACCTGACATTCTTTCACCATCTTTTAACCTTGATTTTTCTTATTTTCTGAGTTTGCATTACAAAAGTATTCGCATGATAAGAACTTATTCAATAAGCGCTTAATCAAGCCTTTTTTTGAAACACACCTAAGTCATCTATGGATTCCACTTGAGGAGAGGACGGCCTGGCAACACATGCATTTTCATCACTGCTGGAAACAATTGCATTCTTATTTGATGCATGGCAATGCTCCATTATGTCATTTGTTGGCTTATATATGGATTCTACTTAAAGTGAGATAGTCCCAACACATTCATTTTCATCACCACTAGAATCCATTACATTCTTATTTGGAGCATGGGAATGCTCTATTTTTTCATTCATTGGTTCATATATGAGATAAATTGTTGTCTTGTAAACAGTTAATTTGCTCCAGAAGACAACAACAATTTGCACTTTGTTTCCAGGCTCTATTTTTTATAGTAGCCCGTGCCACTCATCATCTTCGAAGGAGACTAATGCATTTCTCTTATAAAGTTGGATGATGGCCTTTGAGTGATTTATCACCAACAAATTTTTCAAACCATCTGAAGTTATATTTTCCTGGGAAGAATAATGGACATGGCACATCATTTTCTTCAAGTTACGCCCTTTCACTTGAGGGATTTCAAATGTCACGGATGAACCTTTGCTGTTGAAGGTTAACCAATCTGGATAGCTATCACCGGGGAGTAAGCAACCAACACCATCACTAGTAGCCGTATTCTGTAAAAATGAAGATATATGCTCAAAAGTTTATCAATCAATGTATTAGTACCACCATATAATTAATTTAACAATTTAAGATATAACAAGATAATAACTCATTTTCTCATCATTTAAAATTATGATCTTGATTACCCAAAAACTACTCAGAACAATCATAAGTATGAAAAGTAAATTGTTAAAAAATAATTTAAAGTTATGCATAAATATATTTGCTTGGATAATTTAAACAAAATCCATTGGTCCAAGTAAGAGTTCCATACCCGTAACAAAATAAACATAAAATGAATAAAAAATAGGTCTATACCAACCGAAAAAAACAATGAAAAGTGAGAGAACATTTTCAATTTAATATTGAATTTTATATTGTGACAATAATAAATTGTACCTCGCATTAAAGTATATATTTTTTTTAAATTACCTAGCATTAAATTAAATATGCACTTTGAATATGATAGCAGTTATTGATGAAATAAAGTATATACAAAAAAAGATGTTACTAGTACCTCACATTAAAGTATATATATATTTTTTAAATTACCTCGCATTAAAATATGCACTCTGAATATGATAGCAGTTAATGATGAAATAAAGTACATATAAAAATGATGCTACTAGCACTACACTTAACTAATGTAAAATTCAGATTTATGTTGGATTTCGTGCTCTTACCGCAATGAAAGATTGACTAACACGTGGTACAACTAATTTTAAGACTAAGATGCCAAGAGAGATGAGAGAGAAAGTAAGACAGAGAGAGAGAGAGCCTGAGAGGGGATGGGAGAGAGTTAGGAGCAACAAGGAGAGGAAAAAGAGATACACTGAGAGAGTGAAAGGGGAGCCCCATCGGAACCAGCCCTAGAACGGAAATGGACAACACTAGGCTCGAACCATTTGGAGGGATCAGACTGAGATAACATCCTACTATTTCTCATGATTCTCCGACGAAGTATCCGAGAAGGATTTGTGGAAACACTTCAAGAAGTAGGGAGATGTCAGGGAGGTATTCATACCCAAACAATGAAACAGGAATGGAAGGAGGTACAGGTTTGTCAGATTCAAGTGTGTGGAAGATAAGCGCTTGCTTGAGAGGCAATTGGACAACATCATTGTCGAAGATTTGAAGCTATATGTTAACCTCCCACGCTACAGAAGACTGAGGGGAGGAAAGCTGAAGGTAGAAGAGAAGAGACAGGTGCAAGGAAACGGGAAAAAGTTAACAGAGCAGTGCCATTCTCAAAGAAGTGGAAGAACAGAGCATACGTCTTATGCGGAGGTGGTTGCGGGGAAGAGAAGGGTAGCACATAGCAGCGATGGAGGGCTATCGTCAGTCTACCTCGAGCCCGCAGAGGAAGTGTTGAAGTGGTTGAATGATGCGTAGGTTGATAGGATGTCGAACCCAGCAAATTTTGACAAGGTGGAAGACGAGTTGAGGTGGGATTATGGCATGGATATCTCAACGACGTATCTGGGGGATGACATGGTCCTAGTATTCGAACTGAACGCTGAAAGAGCTGAACAACTGATGAATGAGTTTGGCCACAGTATGCTTCCCCTATTTTACTCGACGCAGAAATGATTGTCGAATCTGCGTCTGGGCTATCGATTGGCCTAGGTACAGTGTTGGGGGATCCCTACCATAGCCTGGGAAGTGCCGACCATCAAGAAGATCCTGGGGGTAATGGAGGACGTAGTGGAGATTGACGAGGAAGTGGAGGAACGACGGCGGATGGAAAGAGCAAGGGTGCTCCTCAAAACACCATGGAAGCCATCCATTCAGCACACCTTCAGCGTGCATATCGGCACAGAGGTGTACGAAGTTCAAATAGTGGAAGAAAGAGCCCCATACGTCGACTCGTGGCAAGGAGCAAGAAGGAGTGGGATGCTGTCGTTGGATGATATAGATTCCGACAGGAGCCTAATGGAATCTCCGGCATCGGTGAGGTCACAAGGACGGACTTTCAAAATCACGACAGCGGACAACGAGGAGCGGCCAAACACCACCGCTCCATACCAGACGGGCTCGCGCTCCCACGACGACGACGACGTAGGGCATGCATCGCCTTTACCCAATGGTCGTTGGAATTTCAAAGACCCAGCAGGTAAAGGTAATGTCCCGCTGTCACATGGAAAAAGCCAGAAAGAAGGTGCAGTGGAGGCCATGGGGGGTAATGCTGTAGAACGAGAAAGGGGAATCTCGAGGGGGAGTGAGTTATCCTTGCCATATTAGGAAAAGCACCAAAGAAGATTAGGGGATGTTGGGAAGGGGAAAGGGGCTGCAAATCAGGACAGCGACACTGAAGAGGAAAGTGGGTCAGTGGGGAGGAAAGGGCAAATGGCAAACGAATGTAGTGAGCTGCAGAGGGGGTCACGTGAGCACCATGAGGAAAATTTAAACTCAAATGATATGAGCCTTACTAAGCACACCCCCCTAGAAGCCCAATAAACAAAGTTGTTAACACACAAAGCTGCTCTTTAGACACAGCTACACCCTGGAAGGTGTATTTCCGAACCAGGGGGTGCCACAAGCAAGCGAAGGAAGGCAAGGAAATTAAAGAAGCCCAAGCTCTTGGTATACCACCAGAAAATATGACATTTCAATGCCGAAAAAATACCAATCAGTTACAAAAACAGCAGAGCATGGGCTGCAATGAGAAGATGCCACAAGACCAACAAGAGAATGGGCAAAGTGGAAATACAGAGAAGCAGTATGTTGAGGAGCACACAGCCTTAGGAGAAAATATGAGGCACGAAGTAGCTACCATTTGGGATTTAGCAAAAAAATTGGGGGTAAATGAAGAGGAAGAAAAGGGGAGGATGGTGGAGAAATTAATGGCAATGGAGGAGAGAGACAGGAAACTGGCAGAGAAAGTGGGGAATATGAGCCTTATCTCATGAACATTGTCACATACAATGTGAGGGGGATAGGGAGGGGGGTGAAATGGGCAGCAATAAGGAGGCTGATAAAAAAAGGGAATGTAGATTTGATATGCATCCAAGAGATCAAGAAGGAGATAATAGAGAAATCAACGTGTCAGGCACTATGGGGGGGGTCCAGCGGTGTCCTAGGAGTTGCAGTCGGCAGTCAACTCAGCTGGGGAATCCTATGCATGTGGTGCGACAAAAATTTCAAATTAGAAAGGAAGGTCAGCGAAAATGGGTTCATCTTGCTGACAGGGCAGTGGATTAAAGAGGCAGTGCAGGTTCACATTGTAACCATGTATTCTCCATGTGACATACAGAAGAAAAGAATCTTATGGGGTGCCATCAAACAAATGAAATCAGCAAACCATGGGGACCTATGGTGCATTTTGGGAGATTTTAACAACATTAGAGATCCTGCGGAAAGGGTAGGAGTTTACCAAAGGACGATAGAAGAGAGTAGTAGAAAAGAATTTAATGATTGGGTAGATGAGCTGGAGGTGGTGGAAGCGCCATGGGTAGGAAGAAAATTCATGTGATTTAGACCCAATGGAACTGCAAAGAGCAAGCTGGATCGATTCTTTGAGTCTCCAGACTGGCTCACAAAATGGCCCGGAAGCATACAACAACCTTTGGACCGCAATTTTTCTGATCACTGCCCAGTGTTGCTTCGGTCCAAGTTTGTAGACTGGGGCCCAAAACCATTCCGGATCCTTGATTGCTGGCTCACAAACAAATCCTTCAGTTCAATTGTGCAGGGGTGCTAACGAACCCACCAGCAAAGAGGATGGGGCGGATTTGTGTTGAAAGAAAAAATAAAAAGATAGAAGGAAAGGTTGAAGATATGGAATAAAGATCAGTTCGGTGATACCTTTAAGAGATACAAGAAGATTGAGGGAGAACTGAATCGGATGGAAGTGAACACCATACATAGACAGCTGTTTACTCAA
Organism: Glycine soja; assembly: GCF_004193775.1. Lineage (NCBI taxonomy): Eukaryota > Viridiplantae > Streptophyta > Magnoliopsida > Fabales > Fabaceae > Glycine > Glycine soja. The sequence continues at coordinate 6,688,734 of NC_041004.1, forward strand.
GAGGTGATAATCCGAAAATAGCTTCAACAAGACTTGTGGATAGCTGCCCAGTCACATGAATCTTTACTTCGACAGAAAGCAAGAGCCAGATGGGTGAAAGAAAGGGATTGCAACTCCCGCTATTTCCATCTGTTGGTTAATGCAAACCGAAGAGGCAATTCTCTGCATGGACTATGGATTGATGGAGAATGGGTTGAAGAACCGGTAAGAGTAAAAGAGGCAGCCTGCCTATTTTTCCTACACAAGTTCCAAGAAGAAGAGCATAATAGACCCCACTTAGATGGTATTGAATTCAAGGCCATTGACCATCACCACAATGACATGTTAATAGGAAGATTTTTGGAGGAGGAAATAAGGGATGCAGTTTGGGGATGTAGGAGCGAGAAAAGCCCGGGCCCAGATGGAATTAATTTCAAATTCATCAAGAGATTCTGGCACATACTTAAACCGGATGTTCTGCGGTTCTTGGATGAATTCTATGTAACTGGGATTTTTCCAAGGGGATGTAACGCATCCTTCATTGTCTTAATCCCTAAGGTGATCAACCCACAATTGTTGGATGAGTACAGACCCATCTCACTCATTGGATGCATGTATAAGATAGTTGCCAAGTTGTTGGCCAACAAATTGAAGAAGGTTATGCCATTCATAATAGACGAAGGCCAATCTGCATTTATAGAGGGGAGGCATTTGCTACAAAGTCCAAACGAGGTGGTGGATGAGGCCAGGAGAAGTCAGAAGCCGTGTTTAGTTTTCAAAGTGGACTATGAGAAGGCATACGATTTGGTATCAAGGGATTTTTTGGTTTATATGCTAAGGAGAATGAGCTTCTGCGCCAAATGGATTCAGTGGATTGTGGGATGTCTACAATCCTCATTTGTATCAGTTCTGGTAAAATGGCAGTCCCTCGGCTGAGTTCTCACCACAAAGAGGCCTTCAGCAAGGGGATCCACTAGCACCTTTCCTCTTCAATATTGTGGCAGAGGCACTGAATGGATTGATGAGAGAGGCCGTCAAGAGGAATTTATACAAGGGATTCTCTATGGGATCAAACAGAGTTGATGAAGGATGCGAATGACACTATTTTTTGGAGAGGCTTCACAGGAGAATGTTAGGGCGATTAAGGCAATTATGAGGATCTTTGAACTTGCATCAGGCCTTAAGATTAATTTTGCAAAAAGCTATTTTGGTGCATTTGGTGTGCAGGAGTTATGGAAGTCTGAAGTAGCCAGTTGGTTGAATGGTAGCTTGATGTCCATTCCTTTTGTCTACATAGGAATACCTATTGGGGAAAATCTGAGGCGGGTCAAATGTGGGATCCCATTATAAAAAAGTGTGAGAGGGCATTAACTAAGTGGAAGCAAAGACACCTGTCCTTTGGGGGGAGAGTGACTCTTATCCAGTCAGTCCTAATTTCTATTTCTATATACTTTTTATCTTTTTTCAGGTTACCTAAGAAGGTGGAGGACAAGTTAATCAGCTTGCAACTCAGATTTCTATGGGGAGGAGGTCTAGATAAAAACAAGATTGCGTGGATCAAATGGGAGACAGCTTGCCTACCAAAAGAAAAGGGGGGTCTGGGCATGAAGGATATAAACACTTTCAATCTTGCTCTGCTTGGTAAGTGGGGGTGGCATCTATTTCAGCATGAAGGGCAACTGTGGGTAAGGGTAGTGCAGTCCAAATATGGTGGGTGGAGGGGACTGGATGAAGCACATGGGAGTAACAAAGAGTCATTGTGGTGGAGGGATCTAAAGATTGCTTTTCAAACTTCACAACAGGGAGAGGAGCTCCAAAAAGGGATACAATGGAAGCTGGGAAGTGGAGATAGGATCAAATTCTTGGAAGAGGTGTGGATAGATGGAGAAGCTTCACTGGCAACAAAGTACCCCAGATTGTTCGTAATTTCATGCCAACAGAACCAATTAATCCAGCAGATGGACGGTTACAAGGACGAGGAGTGGGAATGGAACTTATCATGGAGGAGGCCATTGTTCGACAACGAGATAACAATGGCTACTAATTTCCTAACAGATATCGAGAGGAAGACAATACAAAGAAATAGAAGGGATGAATGGGTGTGGAAGGAAGATCAAAGTAGGCAATACACGGCACGATCTGCGTACAACCTAATGAGGGGGGCAGAAGTTGAGGGGATACAGGATAGGGCTTTTGAGGAGCTGTGGAAGTTAAAGGTGTCAATCAAAGTTGCAGTATTTGCTTAGAGGCTACTTAGGGATAGGTTACCTACTAGAGTAAATTTGCACAGGCGACAAATAGAGGTCACGAATAGGAGCTGTCCATTTTGCGGAAATATGGAAGAGGAAGCGATCCTCCATATTTGGTGGGAATCATCATCATGGTTGAACATCTCTGGAGCTTTCCCGAAAGAACCAAGGCAACATTTCCTACAACATGGTTCCATATCAATTGATGGGATAAGGATTACTAGATGGAAGTGCCGGCTGTAACATGGACCATTTGACAGCAGAGGAATAAGATCATCTTCTCCAATGACTCCTTTGATAGCAACAAACTGATTGACGAGGCATCCTTTCTATTGTGGACATGGCTGTCCAAGTTAGAGAAGGACTTTACAATACATTTTAACCACTCATCTAGCAATATTAGAGAAGGATTTTTGTATTAAAAAAGTTAAGTCATATAGGCTAGTTTATGGCAAGGTGTAGCCTATTTGGTTCCTCTCTAGACTCTATTTAGTCTGATTTGGAACCAATTGCATGGCCATCCAAAACTATGTATTTCAGTACATCTGGTATTCAGTTTCATATATATAAATATCTATCTTTGCTGATAAAAAAAAAGATTGACTAATACATGATTAGAAGATAGTTTTAATTACTAAATACTCGTATCGCAACTTTCTTTCTTAATTAATAACTAACAAAGTGTTCCTTTCAGCAAGACTTTATTTTTTAATTTGTCCTTCCAGGCATAACTAATTCCTAAACAAAATTACAAAAGTAATTAAAGCTAAGACAACTACTAATAGCAAAATATATGATGACTGTCAAAAAAATCTATGTTGGTGTATGATCATTTTAAAATGACATGTTTATATATATATATATATACCAACAACGTATAATAGTATACACTTCCACATATAATTGATATATTAAAAATAGTTCTATTGACAAAAGATAAGGAAATTAGATACTTAAGAGAGAAATTAAGGGTAAAACCTGTAAAATTCTCTGTTTCAGAATATTGGTGACCTGACAACTCGTTCCCATTTGAATTAAAAGTGATCTCCTGAAATTTTTTGATCCTTTGTTGTGTACTTGATAGTTGCATTCAATTGATGTTAAAACATTCATATTATGCATTTGGGATGTGGCTGCAGTTGATTCCAATTCTTCAAAATTTGTGGCATATAAAGCATCCAAAATATTTGCAGCATCTAGAGAAAGTTGAAGTTCTGAGCCACACTCTATACAAAGACTTTGAAGCAGTGGAAGGTCCTTGGAAATATATGATAGATGATTGGAACTACTATTTGGCACGTCTAAAGAAACGAGAGATGACACATCTAGAAATGTTTGAACGCGGGATGTGAGAATATTTGTTGGTGACATCCAAGACCAAATGATTGAAGGAAACACATCACGTGAGAATCCTTCATAGCCGCACAAAGAGATATATCCAATTCTTTTTGATCTAACTATTGAAAATGGCACTCTTGTTATTGCAGTCTTATCCGCAATAAGGGTTGTCAAAGACTCCATTTGTTCCAAATCCTCTTCTAACTTGTCAATCTTTAAACATCCTGAAAGAATGAGTGCTTTAAGAGATTTCAACTTATAGATACTTCTTGGAAGGTTTCGAAGGCTAATACAATCTTGAAAATTTATTAGAAGAACTTTATTGAGATGTCCAATGGTATAGGAAATCACAGACAACCTTGGACAATCTATGAGTAATAGCTTTTCAAGATTAGGCAAATTTGAAAAGTCTGGAGTCTCTGTTAAATAATGAGAATGACTGAGATTAAGAATTTTCAGCTTCTCCATTACCTACAAGAAAAAAAACAAGCATACAATAGATAAAATTAAAGTTAGAGATAAAACTCAAAACGTAAATAGATGCAATTATATTGTGTTACGAGCATCTCAAGTAGAAAGTAAAATATTTATACTTGTGGAATGCCATTTGTTAGTGCCAATATATGAGAACAATTAATAACAATCATTATATTATAATTAAAAATAATAGATGATTGAGATTAAAATATTTGAAAATTTAAATTTAATATAACTATTAGATCTTTAAAAAATTTATCGAACAAATCACATTTTAGAGTATCTCAATTATTATTAACAATAATTGAAATGTTGTAGGATGTGATTTATTTGATAAATCTTCTAGAGATTTAACGATTATATCAAATTTCAATTTTCAAATATTTTAATCTCAATCATCTATTATTTTTAATCATATTCTAATGATTATTATTAATTATTGTTACGTGAAAAATTATTCTCACCGAAGTCGTGCACTCTCTATATATAATTTGTTTATGAGCATTTTATGGCTTCTTTGATCAATTAGTAAAAATTGCAACTCTACCTTACCTCTCCTTTGTTTTTATTATATTTAATTATTTGAAGAGGATGTCATAAGCTCGTCTCTTATGTTTAAAAAAAAAAACTATAATATAAGTTCATAATAAACATACAAAATCTGTTTGATTAGATAAAAGATAATCTTAAAAAAATTGAATTTTGATAAACATTGAGTGTAAAATTTTTAATTTAATGTATCAAGATTTACTCTTACCTAATCAAATAAGACTTTATTGTAGTTATATCAAAGTTTCATACATACAATCATTATCAAGAATTCTGATTTTTTATATGATGTGGCAATGGATTTTTTTTATATTGGTTATGCATGTTGACGATATCACTACAAGAGGAAAATATTTGTAAACTTTAGCATTGGAATTAAAGTTCTAATGCATCATTAAATGGTGATATCACAAGTAAAGAACAAAATAGCCATAAAATTTAACATCAACACTACAATGTATACACTATCTATTGTAACATAGCATTGACTTAATTCAGGTCAAATAATCGCAATAGATTGCATATAAATTTATTTGTGTCAGCTATGGCAACACAAAAATGGGAATGCTTCAAGGTTTAGATTTGTGCTTGCATGGTCTAACCTACACTATTAGCACGAATTAAGTCAACACTAAAATTAACATAATCTAATTTGACACTAATAAATGCCGTCTAGTGAATACCACAAAGACAGGTGGACTCATAATAGTGTCTTCTAATTCAACTTAGTTGGCACTACTTAGTGTTGACTCAAGCACAATTTTTTTTATTGCTAAATGTTCATTTAGCCTCAATTTTTGTGGTTTAGCATCATTTGTTTTGCTAAATGTTCATTTAGATATTTTAGGATATAAAAAAAAATTTGGTATCCTGATCATTTCCTTTTTTAGGCTTTACTAGGTTTACCGTATAAAAGGGAGGCTAGAGCTTGTATTAGAATATGAATATATAAATGTTCATTTTATTTAAACTTAATTATCAATTTGATCTCATTATTTATTTAGAATATTCAATTAGGTCTTTTTATTTTTAAAATTTTCAATCAAATTCTTTATTTTTTTTTCATAAAATGTGTCAATGTGATTCTTTTCAAGGAATTTACAACTTAACGTCATCGTCAGTCTCAATTGGACAAAAAAAATCACATTCAGACATTTGAAAAAAAATAAGACTTGATTGAAACTTTCAGAAATAAAATGACCTAATTAAATATTCTAAATAAATAAAAGCTAGGAACATATTGATAATTAAATCTTTTATTTAAACTTAAACTTTTACAGAAAGTACTACCAATATAAGAGAGGCTAAGAAAAACATAGATGAAATTTGTCTAAAAGTACTATATAGTGAAATAGTATTAATATTTGAGACAATTTAAATTACATCCATAAAGAAGAGAAAGAAATACTCATGAATTGCAAAAAACTAAATTAATACCTGGGCTTCTTTCCACAAAAGATTAACATTGCTGTTTTCTAGCTCAATGGAAACTAGACTTCCTTGATAAAGGTTTGTTGGTATGCATGCTAAAGGAAATCCATGCCAACAAAGCCATCTAAGATCTTTGGAAAGATACTTGAAATCTCCAACCAATTGTACACCAGCAAGTTGAAGCAACCTGAGTTTTTTCATCTCCTTAAAAGCTTTAGTGCTCAAACATTTTGTATTAGTTCTTGGTAACTTCGAAGCCAGTCCCTCAATAGCTTTTGTTCCTGATGATAGAAAAAACGAAAGGGTAAAACATGCGTAGCTAAAAAGATATATGGTAGTTAAAACTCTTGTGAGAAAACCCATCATTTGTTTTAGAAGCTAAGAAGCAAAAACCAATTCACAACCAAACCAATTTTCAAAATTCTTGTGACAATCAATCGCACAAATGAATATTAAGAACTGACTCATAAATGTGTTAGTTGTATCCATTAGCTTTGGATATTTTAAATAAAAAAATAATAGATGGAAGTCTTACAGTTTCTTTTGATAATACATCAAGCGCATCTTCATGAAACCATAACCTACTACGCTCCTCAGGCTCCATTGGTGTTTTTGAACGAATGATTTCTCTTCCCATGTCTCGCAGCAAATCATGCATTCCAAGCTTGTTCTTATAATCTACAGTTACAAGGCCTCTTTCTACCAAGACACGTATTCCATTTTCTGCACAAAGCCCACAACCATTTAATATATGTATAACATCATGCCGGTCCTTTCTTGTAAAGAAACAAGCTATATCAAGAAATATTCCTTTCTCTGTATCACCAGTTAAACCATCATAGCTTATTTTTAATTTCTCTTGTACTTAATCATTAGGAATTTTCTTGAGTGTCTCCAATACATTTTTCCACTCTGTTACCTCCATATCAAACAAATACTTCCCAAGGACTTCAAGAGCTAGTGGCAATCCCGAAGAATAAGCAACTACATTTCTAGAAAGTTCAATAAAATCTACTCTTGGACTTGCTTGCTTAAATGCATGCCAACTAAAAAGCTCAATAGATTCGTCTTCATTCATTCCTTTCATTCTGAACACTTTGTCAACTCTTCTCCCTCTAAGTATATGCATATCTCTAGTTGTGATTATTATTCTACTCCCTCAACCAAACCATTCACGATTTCCACACAAAACATTCAATTGATGCAATTTATTTACATCATCAAGTATAAGGAGTACCCTTTTATTGAGAAGTCGTTCTTTTAACATAACTTTTCCTGAGTCAACATTACGTATCTTTGTGTTTGTTTCTTTTCCGATATCAAATAGAAGTTGTTCTTGTAGATATACTTGACCAGCATCTTGCCCCCAAACTTCCCTAATACTTGCGAGGAAGCTTTTTACCTCAAAATTGCGGCCAATCTTGATGTAAATGGCTTTTTCAATAGTTGTTTTACCAATGCCTCCCATCCCCCACAACCCGAGTAGTAGAACACCGTTTGATTGTTTTTGGTCTAATAGTTCAATCATTTCCTGGACTCGTGGTTCTACGCCGACTGGATTATCAGCAACAAACAACTGTCTTGTCTAACAAAGGCGCAACGTTTTCAAAAATAGTTTTGATAGCCTCACTTTCATTCCTATAATAAAAAACATAATAAAAACAAAGAAAAGGTGTGTCCAAATATGCATCAAAATTTAATAGAAATTTGAGTAAAAAGTTATAATTGTATAAACATCTGTTCTCCATTAGGTTCATCCATTGCATGGTGGTACTTACTAACATATCTATAAAATATATATGACAAAATGATAAATCTATTATAGTTCTTAGAGTGTGTTTGATTCTGATTTTATTTTTTGATTTTGAAAACTTTTTTCCCCAACATTTGTCAATACCTAATATTTAGAATGGGAAAAATAAAGTTACTGGAGGAAGAAGATGAAGCAACAAAAATAAGAAATGTTTAAATATAATTTTAGTCCACCTGCAATCTTGGTCCTCCTATTTTAAAATAAAGACATTTGATCTATTTTTTTTTTTTAAAATCCTCAATTTCTGTATATCTTTGAATTTTGCCTACATTTATTTCATTTACTTTAGTTAATTAAAACATTTTTATGGTACCATAAATCAAGACTTTACATCCAGGGTTTCATTGAGGATTTTTTTAAATAGATGAACAAAATATCTTTATTTTAAAATAGATAGACCAAAATTATAGGAGTAATTAACTAAAGAGAAAAATCATAAATTGTTCACTTTCAATTTTAAAAACTAAAACCAAGATTATTTTTTAAAATATCCCAAATTACTTTTATCAAACATTTTGTTTTGTTATTTAAAAACAAAAAATAAATATGTACAATAAGCAGACAAGCTCTTGTTTTTGTACTAATTTAAACAATGTTTGCTTTGATGATTTCCTAAAAATGCAGTTAACCATCATTATTGATATCTAATTAATTATAAATATTAGTTAATTTGAAATTTATGTTTATATTGTTTTAATCTCCCTTTGAAGGCTTCGCTAGGGTTTCTCTAGTTGAGAGCTGTAAGGTTTTTCTCAAATCTCAGACAATTGTTCTTGTCTTTTCTCAGGTCTGGCTACTTGAACTTCACAAAATAAAGAATGTGAAAGATGTTGATTTCCAGGAGGAGGGGGAGATAGTCAAAATACCTGAAGTGGGAGAAAGGAGTAAAGATAAGGGTTTTTGGTTGGTGGGAAAGATTCATACGAAAGAATCTTCCAATGTGATGAAGGCGTTCAAAGACAAAAGGTTTGAGTGAAAGAATCTTCCAACTACTAATAGCAAAAATACACAAAATATTACCCAGCTAGGGGGAATTTACATGAGTGTGGGTCACAAAGGTTTGGAAATTTGCCTCAAAAATCAAAAGGCTTTGAAAGAAATTGTATAAGATTCAATGCATCCCCCGAGTCAGTTTCTTAATAAACACAAAAGTTGAGATTAAAGGTGAGTTGGAGGAGCTTTTAAGGCTTGAGGTGCTTTGGAAGCAGAGGTTTAAGGTGGAGTGGTTGATGTGTATGGATAGGAACACAACTTTCTTTCATAGAAAAACATCCCAACGAAAGCAAGTCAATATCATAAAGATTCCGGATGATGATGGAAATGTGTATAAGAATGTAGAGGACATTGGTGAGGTGTTAACAAAGTATTTCTCTAATCTTTTTACCTCTTCTCTGCCTCATGGAATGGCGGAAATTGCAAGCCTTGTGGAGGGGAGAAATTATGGAGAGATGTGATCCTTCCTGGATGTGGAGTTTTCAAGAGAGGAGATTTATGCAGCCTTAGAGTAGGTGTACCCCACCAAAGCTCCGGGGCAAGATGGCAATCCAACTTTATTCTTGTTAAGATGTGACTGTTGAAACTGTCTAACAAACTATAGTAGATAAGATTTTTATACTATTTTTTAGAAAAAATAAAAGTGATGTTGACTGATAGGATAAAGCAATTTTGATCCTATTCTCTAGGCATGATCTGTTAGTGGTGTTATCTTTTTGTTAGTGATGTTATCTTTTTGTTAGCAGTTACTTTCTTTTCCATGTTTTTAAATACGTTGCTTCGTATCAGAATAAAACAAGCCTTTGCAGTGTCAATTTCTTTCTTTACGCTCCCTTTCATTCTTTAATATTTCTGCTTGCTGTTATTAACAAAAAAACAACAAATTGGTATCTAGAGCTCTTATCTTTAAGGGATCTGTGAGTTGAGAGAAATCGTAATGGAGGGAGAAACATCATACACAACAGGTTCACCACCAATTTTTGATGGTGAGGAATACGAATTATGGGCTGCAAGGATGACCACTCATCTTGAAGCTTTGGATCTTTGGGAGGCAGTAGAAGAAAACTATGATGTTCCTGAACTACCTTTAGATCCAACGGTGGCTCAGATGAAGAATCACAGAGAAAGGAAGACCAAAAAGGCTAAGGCTAAAAATTTCCTTTTCTCTACTGTGCCAAAAATTATTTTTACAAGAATTATGAACTTCAAGTCTGCCAAACAGATTTGGGATTATCTCAGATCAGAATATCAAGGCTGTGAAAGAACCAAAGGCATGCAAGTACTCAACTTGGGCAGAGAATTCGAGATGCAGAGCATGAAAGAGACTGAAACAATTAAAGGCTACGCTGACCGGCTGTTAGGCATAGCAAATAGAGTGAGGCTTCTTGGGAAGGACTTTCCTGATGAAAGATTAGTGCAAAAAATCCTGGTCACTATACTCGAGAAGTATGAATCAAAGATATCAGCATTGGAGGAGTCTAAAGACCTGTCAACCATCACCTTGGGAGAACTCATAAATACTCTACAAGCCCAGGAGCAGAGAAGAATGATGAGACAAGAGGAGGCGGTACAAGGTGTGTTTCATACGAAAGCACAAAATTCAAGAGGTGGCAAAGACAAGAAGAACAACAAATGGAGGAACAAAAAACCAGAAGGCTCCAACAAGCAGCAAGGTGAGACCTTTCCTCCTTGTCTGCATTGCAAAAAGAAAAATCATCCTGAAAGAAAATGTTGGTGGAGGCCAGATGTCAAGTGTAGAAATTGTGGCAATATGGGACATGTAGAGTGAATATGCAAGTCCAAATCAGAGGAAGCAAAGGTGGTTGCGGAGGAACGAGAAGATGAGCAACTCTTTGTCGCAACATGCTTTGCCACAAGCAATAGTTCCAGTGATTCATGGTTAATAGACAGCGGCTGCACAAACCATATGACCAATGACCTGAACCTCTTTAAAAAACTTGACAAAACCATTGTTTCCAAAGTAAAAATTGGAAATGGTGATTTCATCTTAGTTAAGGGAAAAGGGACTGTTGCTATTGAAAGCTTGACAGGTTTGAAATATATCTCTGATGTCTTATATGTGCCTGACATTGATCAAAATCTACTTAGTGTTGCTCAGCTTGTAGAGAAAGGCTTCAAAGTTATATTTGAAGAAAATTGGTGCTTGATCAAAGATGCAAAAGGAAAAGACGTATTCAGGGTGAAAATGAAGGCTAAAAGCTATGCTCTAAATCTAATGGAGGAAAAGCAAATAGCTTTTTCAAGCATGACCACCAATGTTGAACTATGGCACAAAAGGCTCAGACACTTCCATCTTGCTGGACTTTTATACATGCAAAAACATGCCTTGGCGAAAGGTGTGTCAATGCTTGAAGACAAGTTAACCGATTGCGTGGCTTGCCAATATGGTAAGCTAGTCAGAAAACCATTTCCTCAATCAACTTGGAGAGCAACTCAAAAGCTACAATTAGTTCACACAGATGTTGGGGGACCTCAGAGAGTATCATCTTTAAATGGTAATAAATACTATATTACATTTATTGATGATTATACTAGATTTTGTTGGATTTATTTCTTTAAATCCAAGACTGAGGTTGCTAATATTTTCTGGAAATTTAAAGCATTGGTGGAGAATCAAAGTGATTGCAGGTTGTAAACAATAAGGTCTGACAACGGGAAGGAATACAAAAATGATGCTTTTGATAAATTTTGTGAAGAAGCTGGCATTGAGCACCAACTCACCATACCTTACACCCCACAAAAAAATGGTGTGAGTGAGAGAAAAAATAGAAGTATCATGGAGATGACACGGTGTATGTTGCATGAAAAGGAGTTGCCAAAGGAGCTATGGGCGGAGGCTGCAAACACTGCAGTATTTTTGCTGAATAGACTACCTACAAGAGTTCTGCACAAAAAAACTCCATTTGAAGGCTGGTTTGGTTACAAACCAGATTTACAAAATCAAAAAATCTTTGGTTGTGTTTGTTTCTCTTATGTTCCACAGGTTAAAAGGAACAAACTTCATAAAAAGGCAGAACCCGGAGTTTTCATTGGATATAACAACACCTCCAAAGATTACAGAATTTTCCAACCTCAAAATGGGAAAATTCTTGTGAGTAGAGATGTCAAATTTATGGAAGATCAACAATGGAGTTGGGATGAGCCAATAAGGAAGCAGTTGCCAGAAATCCCACAGTTCCTTGATGATGATGTAGATGACATTCCTGTCAGAGGTACAAGATCTTTATCTGAGATTTATCAAAAGAGTAATGTAGCTATCCTAAAACCTGCAGAATTTGAAGAAGCTGAAAAGGATGACAAGTGGATAAATGCTATGAAGGAAGAGTTGAAAATGATCGAAAAAATGACACGTGGGAGCTAGTGGATAGACCTCAACACAAACAACCTATAGGGGTAAAATGGGTTTATAGAACCAAACTTAATCCAGATGGTTCTATAAATAAATACAAGGCCAGGTTGGTGGTGAAAGGCTATGCTCAGGTGTTTGGAGTGGATTTTTTAGAAACCTTTGCTCCAGTTGCACGTCTTGATACAATTAGAATGCTACTTGCCTTGATTGCACATAAAAGGTGGAAAGTTTATAATTTAGATGTAAAATCTATCTTTCTAAATGGTTACTTGTAGGAGGAGATTTATGTAGAGCAACCTAAGGGGTTTCAAATCAAAGGAGAGGAGCAGAAAGTTTACAAGTTGAAAAAGGCATTATATGGTCTTAAATAGGCTCCTAGGGCCTGGTACAACAGGATAAATGATCATCTTCAAGATCTTGGATTTGTCAAAAGTCCAAGTGAGGCTGCATTATATGTGAAATTGGTAGATGCAAATTTAATCATTATTATTGTCTATGTTGATGATTTACTTGTGACAGGAAGTGATGAGAAACTCATAAAGGAGTTTAAAGCTGAAATGCTTAAAGCATTTGAAATGACAGATCTTGGCTTGATGAGTTTCTTTCTTGGAATGGAGGTGAAACAAGATCATGATGGAATCCTCATTCACCAAAAGAAGTACGCAAGGGAAATACACAAGAAGTTTCATATGTAGGTTTGCAAAAGCACTACATCTCCAATGAACCAAAAGGAGAAATTTAGCAAGGATGATGGAGCTGATAAAGTTGACGAAATGCATTACAGAAGCTTGATTGGTTGCTTAATATATCTTACTGCAACCAGACCTGACATTTTGTTTACAGTAAGTATACTTTCAAGGTTCATGCATTGTGCTAGTGAAGTTCATCTTCAAGCTGCCAAACGAGTTATTAGATATGTTAAAGGCACTTTAGACTATGGTATAATGTACTCTCATTCTCATAATTTTAAGCTCCATGGATATTTTGATAGTGACTGGGCAGGTTGTATTGATGACATGAGAAGCACCTCTGGTTATTGTTTTTCCTTTGGTTCTGGAGTCTTTTCTTGGTGTTCTAAAAAGCAAGAAGTTGTAGCTCAATCAACTGCAGAAGCAGAGTATGTAGCTGTTGTTGCTACAGTGAATCTGTAGAAGCAAATGACTTTGATGTTTTGATGATGATCATGATGATTTGATGCAAATGCGCTTTTCAAGTTTAATTCAAGACAATGATTCAAGAATACAAGACACAACATCAAGATGATCACTAGTATTTTAGGAAGGGAATTCCTAATTGAAATAGCAAAAGGTTTGGCCAAGAAATTTAAGTTAAAAAGTCTTTTTCAAGAGATTTACTCTTTGGTAATCGATTACCAGAGGATGTAATCAATTGCCAGTGGCCAAAAATGATTTACAACAGCTATTAAGAAATTTGAATTCAAATTTTAGACTTTGTAATCGATTACACAATATTGGTAATCGATTACCAGTAGTTAATAAACGTTTTAATTCAAATTTTAAAACCTGTAATCAATTACACAAATCCTGTAATCGATTATCAAAGGAGATTTTCAGAAAATTATTTCTAAGAGTCACATCTTTTCAAATGGTTTTTACATGGCCACCAAAGGTCTATATATATGTGACTTGAAACACGAATTTGCTCAGAGTTTTTCATAACAAAAAGTCTTATTCTCTCAAAGAGCAAAAACATTTCATCCTCTTAAGAATTCCTTGGCCAATACACTTGCAATTCAATAAGGAATTAATTGAGTGCTCAGATTGTACAATCTATCTCTTTCAAGAGAGATTTATTCTTCTCTTCTTTCTAAATTCTCAAAGGGGATTGAGAGACCGAGGGTCTCTTGTTGTAAAGAAATCTAAACACAAAGGAAGGATTGTCCTTATGTGTTCTGAACTTGTAAAAGGATTTTACAAGATAGTGGAACTCTCAAGCGGGTTGCTTGGGGACTGGACGTAGGCACAAGGCTCGTTTCCTATTATTGATTGTCGAGGATGACGACAATCGCAATGAACCCCTAGACCAACCAATCATTATTGATTCGATTCCACCCTTTATTCCTTTTTCACCTAACTTGTCACATGCACAAATTAGAATCTAGCTAGGTCTGACAGGCCAGGGTTACCATGTTGATCGACAGGAGCAATACCCACAATTTCATCCAAACACGCGTGGCTAAGTTCCTTGAGCTCCCGATAATGACAAATTCTACTCTATAGGTGACAGTGGGTAATGACACCACCCTTCCTTGTGATCAACTTTGTCCAACACCGCCTTACACCTTCAAGGCTATGTCTTCACTGTCGACTTACATATCCTCCCCATTAGTGGTACGAACATTGTTCTTAGAATTCAATGGCTCAAATAGTTGGGACTCGTCATTACAGACTATGAAGCGTTAAAAATGCAATTCAATATTGTCAGACATTCCATTACACTCCGTGCGAACGCCCCAACAATCCTTGAGAACTTTTCTTCACTACAACTCAAACGCCTCATCCAATCCCAGTCATCCTTTGCTTTTTACCATATCGCCATCTCACCATCTCCTCAAGTTTCCTCACCCATTTCTCTCACTCATCTGTTACCAGACATCCACACCCTCCTCAATAAAGACTCCTCCCCCTTCCAAGCACCCACGCTTCTTCCCCTAACCTGAAACACAAACCACCAAATAAGCTTATTACCCAACACCACCCCCGTGAATGTCCACCCTTATAGCGAACCCTATCGTTTTGTTTTTAGCAAAACCTTATGTCTGCATTTACAATGATCCTCAACCTATGTCAATAAATTGTAGGCCATCACTGGCGCCGTCCACAAATGGCGGCAATATTTACTAGGCATTCATTTGTAATACTCATAGATCACAAGAGTCTCAAGGAACTCATGTGTTAGGTGACTTTGGAACTACTGGTGTATTTGTCTAAGTTGTTGGGGTACAATTACTCCATCCAATACAAGTTCAGGAAATTGAATGTTGTCACCGACGCTCCGTTGAGAATCCCAGAACTTCAATCCGATCATTGCTTCATTCTGTCGATGCCAAATTTTGCATTTTTAGACATGTTGCACGACACCCTGCACGCCAGTGATACCTTCCAATCATTGGTAAGTTCAAACAAACTCTTCTTCCTAGCCTAACATCAAGTTGTTGGGAAGTGTCACATCGCCTGCCTCAGTTCTTGGGGTGTAGCTTATATATCTATTGGACAACTTCACTTAGTGTCAATTGATTTTAAGTTGAAATCTAACATGGTATCAGAGCCTATAGGTCATCTTAGTTCTTGCCTATTCTAGTAGACTCACCTGTATTGGCAGACATCTATGGAGGGGGGGGGGTGTTAGGAAGTCACACATTGCCTACTTCAGTTCTTGGGGTGCAGCTTATATATTTGTTGGACAACTTCACTTAGTGTCAATTGGTTTTAAGTTGAAATCTAA
This sequence comes from Glycine soja, assembly GCF_004193775.1. NCBI lineage: Eukaryota > Viridiplantae > Streptophyta > Magnoliopsida > Fabales > Fabaceae > Glycine > Glycine soja. The sequence goes on from NC_041004.1 coordinate 6,704,398, forward strand.
CACAAATTGCATATTAGACTCCTATTTTTTCTTGGGAAAATTCGATTAGATCCACTCAACCCATTCCGCTGCATTTTACTGGAAGAATACCACACAACATCTTTAGGGGGCCATATGGGATTTGCAAAAACCTTGCATCGCCTTCAAGAGAATTTTTATTGGCTGGAAATGCACAAAGAGATACAAAAATTTGTCCGCCAATGCGTCATTTGCCAACAAAACAAGTATGAGACCAAACAACCAACTGGCTTGCTCCAGCCCCTCCCGTCCCGACGTCTGCTTAGGAAGATTTATCATTAGATTTTATCATTGGTCACCCTTCATCCCACGGGTATACTACCATCTTGGTGGTTGTCGATTGCTTTACAAAGGGTGCCCACTTTGGTGCCTTTCACTCCTATTTTACAGCTTAAAAGTTGCTTCCCTTTTCATGGATATGATCTGTAAGCTCCACAAGTTTCCGTGGAGTTTGGTTTAAGGTAGTGACCCGATATTTGTTAGTTAGCTCTGGCGCGAGCTATTCAAACTTTGTGGCACCAAGCTCTGCATGAGTACCTCATACCATCTAGAGCAAACAGACTGACTAAGGTTCTTAATCGCATTTTGGAACAATATCAGAGGAGCTTCGTTCATGATGAACCAGCTAAGTGGTATCAATTCCTTTCCCTCACAGAATAGTCCTACCACACTTCTATACACTCCACCATTGGCACCACTCCGTTTGAGGCAACTTACGACAAGCCTCCCCCCTCTATTCCTCAATATTTGCTGGTTCCTCACACAGAGGCAATGGACCACATCCTCTCCACTAGCCAGAATCTGCTATCATCCTTAAAAACTTGTCTTTTGAAGGCCCAACATAATATGAATATTCATGCAGACAACAAGCGACGTGATATTTCCTACAATGTTGGTGATTGGGTGTATGTTGAATTACGTCCTTTCCGTCAAACTTTTGCTTCTCTTTTTGGTTATAATAAGATCTCTAAACGCTACTATGGGCCTTTTCAAATTTCTAAGAAACTTGGTAAAGTTTCCTACCACCTGACCCTCCCTCCATCATCAAAGATACATAATATTTTTCACTATTCTTTACTCAAACCCCACCAGGGTCCTTTGGTACATGATATAGAGCCTCTTATTCCTTTGATAATTAGCCACTCATTAAACCTTTGAACCTCTTGGATAGAAAATGGGACGATAGCACTTCACCATCCACACAGATGGTCTTAGTTCAATAGAATGGGTTCACCTGAGGACACTTCTTGCAAAAAATGGAATGATTTGCACGCAACATTCCATCTTGAGGACAAGGTGTCTCTCCTGACGATTGGTGATGATAGCATACCCAGGTCACGCCCCAAGAGGACACCCACTCACAAACCCCTACACCTTAAGGATTATGCAGATGTCTTGGATAATATCCTTTGTCGGGAATTCCACTATCAGAAAAGTTTGTTATTAGTGCATGTCTTTTATTATTGTTAGTTTCTTAGTAGTGCAAGTTTGTTAGGAAAGGTTGTTAGTTGTTAGTTGCACGTGTGTTTCTTTTGCACACTCCTGCGCTACCTGTAGGGATAGGATCAGCCAATGATTGGCTTGTAAGCACGATAAATAGGACTGCAAGTCAGTGCAGAAAATAATGAAGAGCGTTTTCCACTAATTCTCGCTTTCCTTCCTTTCTTTTCTTAGGAGGATCCTTGGCCTCGAACACCAGGATATTAGAGGGCTCAAACAGAAGATGTCAAGAGAATATGGTTTGCATCAAATGTGGGTGTATATCCGAGCTCTGCCATTTCAAATTTCAATGCTTGGATGAGTGAAATTATAGCTTTAAGCAACCTAAACTTCACAACATGGGTCTTTGAATTGATTTGGGTACTGTGGAAGAGAAGAAACCTCTGGGTTTTCTCATAGAAGGAATTGCTGCCAAGACAAATTATAGATATAATGGTCTCGTTGGCATAACATAAAATATAAATGCATAGCAGACAAAAAAACCAAAACATCAGTTGGAATCCTCCCACAGGAAATCAAATCAAGGTAAATTTTGATGCATCTATAAGATCAAAAGTTGGTACAGGTTTCGGAGTTGTGTTCAGGGACAATGTTGGGAACCATTTGGCCTCATCCTGCCTCTTTATTCCGTATTGCTAAGATCCTCTCATTGCAGAAGTGATAACATTCAGGTGGGATATTAAGACGTTGGGGCACATGTGTTTTATAAACACCATATTTGAGACTAATAATCATCTTCTGCATACGGCATGAAAGAATCATAGAAGACATGATTTTTCTTACCAGGCAGAAATTCTGAAGGATTATGAAGCTCTAACGAATAGAAGGAGAAATCTGCTTTTAGTTTCACAAAGAGGAAAGGGAATTTAGTGGCTGATAAATTAGCTTAGTTTTTAATTTTCTTGAAATGTACTGGCTCGAGGACGCTCCTCACCAGATTTTGGCTCTTTTAGAATCAGATGCTATTGCCTTTGGCAACTTTGCTTCAGTTCAATAAAAGAAAATATTTATTTAACCTTAATCTTTTCATACTTTTTTATAAACACTAAATTGCCATAATTATTCTTACTCTGCCAATCTGCCATGTATATTAACTCTCTTTCCATCTTTTAAATATTTCCCTTTCTATAAAATGCTTTAAACATGACCTCTGAATAATAAAAGTAACGAGAAATATTTCCCTTTCTATAAAATGCTTTAAACATGACCTCTGAATAATAAAAGTAACGAGGAAAAAACTAACAAAGGATGGTTGATTAATTTGTTTAATAGCCAATTTAAAAATTGTGCAACTATGGTACTATGATACATAAACATTTGAAGTATTAAAAAATGTTGAGTATTAGATGAAGAAATGTGAGAAGGCAGAAGTGTTTCATTACCTGGAATTTAGGACTACAATCCCTGAGATACTAGCAGCCTCACGAAGTACCTCTGCCCAACGTTTTGCGAACTCTTCAGCAACAATCCTCATACTGTTACTTCATACATGTTATGAATTTCATAAATGTTATTTTCAAGAGACAACTAAAACGATTAAAGAAAAACAAATGGATAATCCATACAAAGTTGCTTTATACAGTTGACTATCTAAACCGGCTATAGCAGGTTATAACAAACAAATAAATTCGTTGAACTGGTAACCAACTAATATATGTGTAATATCCCCCCTCACACTGTGGGTTGGAAAATAGCAATCGATCCCAGCTTGAAAACAAATTTCTGAAAATGCTTGAGATGTAAACTTTTGGTGAAGAGGTCTTCAGTTTGGTCAGCGGTGTGTATGCTTGGTCCTCTCATGAAAAACGGGTTTGGTTGCAATGTGCAAAGCACTTTGATTGTCGATTAGATCACCGATTGTTTGGAAAAAGTGATGGAGAGATCTTGAAGAAGAAAAGGCAACAATTGCAGCTCACAAGTAGCTGAAGCTAAGGCTCGATATTCTGCCTCGGATGAGGACTTTGCCACTGTTGGCTGGTTCTTGGATTTCCAACAAACCAGTGACTAAGTCTCCCAAAAAGAAACAATAACCAGTCATAGAACGCTTAGTATCTTAGTATCGAGACATCCACCCAAATCTGTGTCACTAAAACCAGGGAGATGTATTATACATGACACAGGAAATTAAGAAAAGTCCTTCTCCAGGATTCCTTTTCAAATACCAAAGTACGCATTGGGCTGCTTGATAATGACTCACTGTTGCAGGGGCTGAAAATTAACCAAGTCGTTGGTCAGCATGGGATATATCTGGATGAGTGAAAGTCAGGTATAGGAGGCGACCAAAAGACGACTATAGCTTTCCACATCATGACAAGGACCCCTATCATCTTCGTGAAGTCTCAAGGTAGGTTCAGAAGGGGTGCTTGCAGGTTTGGCACTGAGAACACCATAATCACTTAAGAGATCGAGACAATATTGGCATTGGCATACAGAGATACCTCTTGATGAGTGAGAAACTTCAAAACCCCCAAATTGATTATCTAAAATCTGCTTGAACTAAGTGATCATATCAATAGAATTTCCAACAATGACTATGTCATCTACATACACGAGTAGTAAGAGAATCAACTGTGTGATGAATAAAAAAAGAGTGATCAACTATAGAATGTTGAAATCCAAGTTGGAGAAGCAAGAAATTCAATTTCTCATACCATTTGCGGCAAGCTTGTTTAAGTCCATAGAGTTACTTAACAAGCTTGCAAACCTTATTCTTTCTTGACACTTAAGGAACTTGCATATACACATCTTCCTTTAGATCCCCATGGAGAAATGCATTATTGACATCCAATTGGTAAATGAACCAATTGTTGATAGATGCCAAAGCCAAAAGCTCGAACTCAGATTATGTTTAGCTTTGTCATTGGAGAGAAAGTATTAAAATAATCACACCCTTAATTTGGTTATAATTAACTTTTTCCCACCAACCGAGCCTTGAACCTAGCTCTCAATAGATCCATCAGTTTTCCTCTTAATTTTGTACACCCATTGGCGGCCAATGGGCATAACATTGGCAGGGACAGATCTTGCTGATATTCCCGAGCTGCATCCAAACGTAGGCAACGGGAATATCAGCTGATATATGATGTAGCTGATATTCCCGAGAGGCGTAGGCCTACTGCCTCAGCCCGTAGGCAACGGGTTCATCAGATGACTGCGGATGCACGTGATATGGTTGAGGATGTTGCTGACATGATTGAGGATGTCCCTGATCTGGCTGAGGAGGTACCTGAGATGCGTGCGGACGTACAGGGCGCTGATGGTGCTGAGGGGTTAGATGCTGATGATGCTGAGGGATTCCCTGGTGGGCCACGTGACCCATCAATGCTGACATCATTTGCGGACCATGTTGCACACGCTCTTTGGAGTGGACATGTATTTTAATTTGTTAATTATTTATCATTGTTGATTTGTTTGTCATTAATTTTTTTTTAATAATTGTATACTTTGTACTTTAAATCAGGAACGTCCTGATTTGAAGTTGGTGCCACATGGGAGGAAGGTGACATTGATTGGGAGGCCAGTGCCTGAGATTGAAGGACTGGTTGGTGCCACAGGATTAAGTCCACTGATCGATTGTTCAGTTGTTACTGGCGATCCTGGACTTATATCCGCATTTGTGGAGAGGTGGCACAGTGAGACCAACACCTTCCACCTTCCGGTAGGAGAGTTGATGATCACATTGGATGATGTGTCGTCACTCCTCCGTTTGCCTATCACTAGCACGCTGCACAACTTTCATGCTCTTTCTACGGAGGAGGCGATATTTTTGCTGACCGACTTGCTTGAGGTGTCTGCTGAGGAGGCTAGAGCCGAGACAGCACTAACACGTGGGGCATACGTACAACTGGGATGGGTTCGAGACATTTATGAGATGAGATGTCAGGCCCGACGGTGGATTGTAGCAGCTCGTGCTTATCTGCTACACCTGGTCGATTGCACTCTTTTTGCTAAAAAGAGTGCAATATATGTGCATGTGGTTCACCTAGACACTTTTTGTGACCTCGGTCAGAGTGGTGGTTATGCTTGGGGAGTTTCCGCACTGGTTCATATGTATGACCAGTTAGATGAGGCTTCTAGGACCACCACATGACAGCTTGCGGGGTACCTGATCATGACTCTATTATAGGTAAATTTTGTGTTTTTTAATATGTTACGTTCGATTATGATTTAAACATGTTTTTATGTTATGTTAACCTCATTTTTTGTGTAGTGCTGGATCTATGAGCACTTCCCTAGTGTGCACCAGTGCGTGACAGATGATACATACCAGGAGACGTCCCCACGTGCTTCCCGGTGGTTGACGTCGAAGGCGCACATGAAGGGAATCACAGGAACACCTTACATGGCACGTTGTGATGCTTTGACCGTCACAGATGTGTCCTGGTTGCCGTACAATGAGCATCGGGGGGTTAGGGCCTTTGAGCTGATTTCATCATTCCAGGGTCAGCTGAGATGGGGTCCTATGGTGGTCACAGCTCGACTGGAGAGGGTGGTACGACAGTTTGGTTACATTCAAAGCATCCCTCCGCCGCCTGTTAGTGCTTGATTGTCACATGATGATATAGATGATAGGTGGATGCATTTTGCGGAGCACGTACTACCTGTGGGTGAGCTTTGTCTAGTGCCTGGGCAGGTATCTGCGGATTACATGGAGTGGTTTTTCCGCATATCTCACCCATTCATGATACCGATCCAGGAAGGTGACCAGCCCAGAGATGCACCAGCCGCAGACCTTGAGGAGTACATATAGCCGCCCAGCCCCCAGGTTCCAGTGGCATTTGACCCCCCTCGACATGCAGTGGTAATATTTTTTGCGCGTTTAGTGTTTGATGAGTTGTCACTGCAGGCACAGAGTTATATGAGATTATGCATGACTGCCTGACGATCGCCAGAGGGGGAGCCAGTGCTGATAGAAGTGTCAGGGCTTGTTAGAGACGCCGCACAGAGCATTGATTATTGTATTTATTTTTTGTTTTGTAGTTGACATGAATTTTTGTATTTGTTACACTTTTTAGTTTAATATAGTTGACTTGTTTTGCACAGTTTATTATTTTATGATATTAACTGACGTATCGATTCTGATTCCGATCGTGGTCCTTAAGCGAAGTTTTGGAGTGTTTTAAATTATTTTTTTTAAAAAAAGTGACGCTAAAATCACGAGTTTTGTTCGTAAGAATTACATTAAAAATAAATGTTTTTATAAAAGAGGCAAGAAATCCAAAAAAATAGGAATCAGATCCTTTTTCTGATGTTTAAGTATCCATGTTTGGGGGTTTTTTCCGTGGGTGTGCGAGTGGCGTCAGACAATGGAGGGCCGCTATTTCTCATGTTTGGACGTCAAAGAACCCAAAAAAATTATTCTCGTTCCCCGGGGCCGTCAAATAACACTTAAAAACAGAGCCAGAAAATCCAAAAAAATAGGAAAGGGACCCTTTTTCATGTTCAAGTACCCATGTTTGGGGTTTTTTTCCGTGGGTGTGTGAGTGCCGTAAGACAATGGAGGGTCTCTATTTCTTATTTTTGGACATCAAAGAACCCAAAAAAATTATTCCCGTTCCCTGGTTCCGTCAAATAATACCTAAAACCAGAGCTAGAAAATCCAAAAAAAATAGGAATAGGACCCTTTTTCATGTTCAAGTACCCATGTTTGGGGTTTTTTTCCGTGGGTGTGCGAGTGGCATAAGACAATGGAGGGCCTCTATTTCTCATGTCTGGATGTCAAAGAATCCAAAAAAATTATTCCCGTTTCCCGTTTCCGTCAAATAACACCTAAAAACAGAGTCAAAAAATCCAAAAAAATAGGAATGGCACCCTTTTACATGTTCAAGTACCCATGTTTGGGGCTTTTTTCCGTGGGTTTACGAGTGCTGTAAGACAATGGAGGGCCGCTATTTCTCATGTTTGGACATCAAAGAACCTAAAAAAATTATTTCCGCTCCCTGGTTTCGTCAAATAACACCTAAAAACAGAGCCAGAAAATCCAAAAAAAATAGGAATGGGACCCTTTTTCATGTTCAAGTACCCATGTTTGGGGTTTTTTTCCGTGGGTGTGCGAGTGCCGTAAGACAATGGAAGGCCGCTATTTCTCATGTTTGGACATCAAAGAACCTAAAAATATTATTCACGTTCCCTGGTTTCGTCAAATAACACCTAAAAATAGAGCCAGAAAATCCAAAAAAATAGGAATGGGACCCTTTTCCATGTTCAAGTACCCATGTTTGGGGTTTTTTTTCTGTGGATGTGCGAGTGCCGTAAGACAATGGAGGGCCGCTATTTCTTATGTTTGGACGTCAAAGAACCCAAAAAAATTATTCCCGTTTCCTGGTTCCGTCAAATAAAACCTAAAAAAAGAGCCAGAAAATCCAAAAAAATAGGAATCCGACCCTTCTAAGTATGCGTAAGGTTTTAAGCTCAAACAATTAAAATAAATTATCTTTGGACCATTGAAACAACACATTGAACTTTATTATGGGATTTAAACACGTCGTAAACAGATAAAGGTTACATCAACGAAAAAGCAAAAATATAAACATTGCATTCAGTTGCTTAGCGATGTCGCAGTCACCTCGTCTTCGTTTTTCACAACATATTTAGTAAATACAGCTAAAATTTCTATTGGTCCATATTTTTTCTAGTAGTTAGATTGTACTAACACCTTCAGCAGTTCTTCATTGATCCTCAACTCATTTATTTCATATTTTATAAGCGTATCTGAATACTCAAAGCGACCTGGTTGGCGAAAAAAACAATCGTCTTACCGTTTGTGATTCGTGAATTCCAAGAGGGGGAATCCCTTTAGGTGCAACTTGCTTTATTAAATTCTTCAGTTCATTGATGGTACATGTTGAAGGAATTTGAAATTTCTTAGGATTTTTTCCTGTGAACGCACATCCAACAAATTTGTTCTGCGGTGGCATGTTCCATTTCCCGTTGTAATATAGGATCGCGTCATGAGTACGGGGCATAGTGCGTTGAAGTAAGTTTATTATTCCATCTGGTGTTCTCCCAATGGTGCATAATAACGCAATCAGACCAACACAAGAAAATTGATCATTACACATTAACATTGTGTTGACATTGTCATCATTTATCAATTTCATACACTGAAAGCGAATTTGGTTACCTGTATCGATGAATGGCTTCCGGTAGTGAATTTCATCCCAAAATTGTTTGTCGCATAGCTGAAGAGTATTGTGTATTCTGGTTTTTAGGCTTGCAAAATCACAGTTGTTTGGTACTCGAATGGGCACCGGAGTTGATGTTTGGAAGTAAACGCCAGTATCATTGTGAATAATTGATCCATTTGGAAAAATGAAAGCCAACCTTGAGTTGACAATCATCTGACTGCTAGTTTCTCCTAAAAATGTCATACTTTGTGTATAAATTGGGAGACTATGTGAAAACAAGATAATGTGTGATTTATTAGCTGTGTCTGCTATATATATAGATGGTTGTGACCGAGCGATTGCTTCACTTTGTTTACAAAAAAATAGACACGCGTGAACATGTTTTTGTTAGACAAGTGGCCTCAGATATCTTAAGAAGGGGGGGTTGAATTAAGATATTCCAAACTACTTCCCCAATTAAAAATCTATTTCACTTTTTATTCAAGTTATGAATTCCCTTAAGGACAATCTTCTTAAATATTAATTCAAATAAACAATTTGAATATGAATATAAAGCAATAATAAATAAAGGAGATTAAGGGAAGAGAGAGTGCAAACTCAGATTTATACTTGTTCGGCCACACCCTTGTGCCTACGTCCAGTCCCCAAGCAACCTGCTTGAGAGTTCCACTATCTTGTAAATTCCTTTTACAAGTTCTAAACACGCAAGGACAATTCTTCCTTTGTGTTTAGAATTCCTTTACAACAAGAGACTCATGGTCTCTTAATCCCTTAGAGAATGAGGAGAAGAAGAAGAATGAATCTCTCTAGAAAGAGATGGATTTTACAGATTGAGCACTCAAATAATTCCTTAATGAATTGCAATTGAATTGGCCAAGGAATTCTTAAGAGAATAAAATGAATTTGCTCTTTGAGAGGATAAACACTTGTTGTTCTGAAAATCTCTGAGCAAATTCGTGTGTAAGTCACATATATATAGACCATTGGTGGTCATGAATAAAGCCTTTGAAAAGTTGTGACTCTTAGAATTATTTTTCTGAAAATCCTGTCTGGTAATCGATTACAGGAATTGTGTAATCGATTACAGCTTTTAAAATTTGAATTAAAACGTTTATTAACTGCTAGTAATCGATTACCAAAATTGTGTAATCGATTACACAGTCTAAAATTTCGAATTCAAATTTCAGTAGCTGTTATAAAATATATTTTGCCACTGGTAATCGATTACATCCTCTGGTAATCGATTACCAGAGAGTAAAACCTTTGAGAAACAATTTTTAATTTAAATTACTTGGCTAAACCTTTGCTAATTCAATTAGGAATTCCCTTCCTAATATACTAGTGATCATCTTGATGTTGTGGCTTGTTAATCTTGAAGTATTGTCTTGAATTTAATCTTGAAAAGCCCATTTTCATAAATTGCATCATATCATCATGATCATCATCAAAATGTAAAAAATTCTTGAGGGTTTCCTAGATTATCAATTATAGAAAACCAACAGGATCTTGAGATTTATGGTTCTCACAAAACAATCAATAAAGAATAATAGATAATTATGTGTACCTTTCTCCATAGGATCTTCTCTGGTGCACTTGAAAATGAGAGAAATTGGATTTCACTTCCTTTGGCCTTTCTTTTCTGTCTCTCTCCGTTCGTGATGGCTATGGGTGAGAAAAGAGCACTTTCTGGTCAGGAAGGGGACCTTATTTCACATTAGTGGGTATTAAGCCCCTTTTATAACCACTACTCCCATCAAGTAGCAGTTAATCTAGAAACTTCTCCTATTAAGCCCAATTACAATTTAGCCCTTAATTGTTAATTATTTATTTTTTAGTCCCTACTAAGTCATATGCCTCTCACATGAGACATTAATTCTAACATTCTCCCACTTGGCTCATGTGACATTAATAAACATTATGGACTAAATAAATAAATAGATTAACTAACATAATGCGCATTAAAAATTGACTAAATTGTTTTACACATTGGGTACATCATAATTTCATGATTAAGAATAGGAACCAATTCGAGTCATGGCGGTTGTACATCATCTAATCGACATAGTCCCTTCCATGTACTACAAATTAGTCTTCTCCTTAATATGACCATTAGTTAGGAGTACATAATTGGTCCAACATAATGTCTTCATTCAAGACAAAACCTGTTAACATTACTTTAACGCAAACATGCATGCAAACATAGAGAACAGGTAATCAGAAACATATCATAATTGAGCTCAGAGTGTCAGCAAAACTCCATAAGGTAAATTACACTTAATGATCATCAATAACAATAATGCCCATACTTTCAACATGTTCTATAAATGTCTTGGGCGTTAATCCCTTTGTCAAAGGGTCAGCTATCATAAGCTTTGTGCTAATATGTTCTATTGACACTCTTTGTTTCTGAACTTCTTCTTTCACGGCAAAGTACTTCAATTCCATATGCTTAGCACCCATAGAGTACTTGTCGTTCTTAGAAAAGAATACTGCTGCGGAGTTATCACAATACATTTTCAGCGGCCTAGCAATACTGTCGACAATTCCAAGCCCTGAAATAAAGTTCCGCAGCCAATTAGCCTGAATTGTAGCCTCAAAACATGCTACAAATTCAGCTTCCATGGTGGATGCAGCAACAACTGATTGTTTTGCACTCTTCCATGATACTGCTCCTTCGACTAAGAGAAATACAAAGCCAAGAGTGGATTTTCTTGTATCCACACATCCAGCAAAGTCTGAGTCTGAATATCCAATCACCTCTAGGTGATCAGACCTCTTATATGTAAGCATGTGGTCTTTTGTTCCCTGTAAGTATCTCAGAACTTTCTTTGCAGCTTTCCAATGTTCCATTCCTGGATTACTTTGATATCTTCCCAACATTCCGGTTGCAAAGCTTATATCTGGTCAAGTGCAGGTCTGAGCATACATAATACTCCCAACAACTGAAGTATACGGAATTGCTTCCATTTGCTTCCGTTCCAGATCATTTTTAGGACATTGTGCGAGACTAAATTTGTCTCCTTTCTGAATTGGAACGGGAGATGCTGAGCACTTTTCCATCCTAAATCTCTCCAGTACTTTATTGATATATGCCTTTTGAGACAAGCCTAACAATCCTTGTGATCTATTTCGGAATATTTCTATCCCTATCACATACCTTGCCTCACCCATATCCTTCATTTCAAAGTTACTAGAAAGAAACTTCTTAGTCTCATGAAGAAGACCAAGATCATTAGTTGCAAGCAATATATCATCAACATACAGGACTAGAAACATAACCTTACTCCCACTGACCTTCAGATATACACACCGATCAACAGTGTTTTCCTTAAATCCAAAGGAAACAATGGTATCATTAAATTTCAAATACCATTGGCGGGAAGCTTGCTTAAGACAGTATATTGATTTCTTTAATTTGCACACCATGTGTTCCTTCCCTTCAACTGAGAATCCCATTGGTTGGTCCATATAAACATCCTCCTCTAAATCTCCATTCAAAAAGGCAGTTTTCACATCCATCTGATGTAGCTCCAAGTCATAATGGGCTACTAATGCCATGATAATCCTGAAAGAATCCTTTCGTGAGACTGGTGAAAACGTCTCTTTATAATCAATGCCATCTTTCTGAGTAAATCCCTTAGCAACAAGTCTAGCCTTGTAACGTTCAAGGTTGCCATGAGAGTCACGTTTAGTCTTGAAGACCCACTTACAACCAACTCTCTTACAACCCTTTGGTAATTCTACAAGGTCCCAAACACCATTATGTTCCATGGAATCTATCTCTTCTTTCATGGCATTTAACCACTTCTCAGAATTATCACAACTTACAGCTTGTGAAAATGAAACTGGATCATTATCATTAATGCTTAAGTTTGTTTCTATTTCATGTAAGTATACCACATAGTCATTCGAAATAGCTGGTCTTCTTTCTCTTTGAGACTTCTTTAATGCTACTTCCTGTGGTTCTTCCATAATGGGTTCATTATGTATCATGGGCTCATCATTGTGTTGTACTTCTTCATTACTGTTTGTAGCAGTAACTGAAGTAGTAATCACCTTACTGCTAGAGGCAAAAGCTAAAGGGACTTGCACTCTAACTTCTTTAATTTCCACTTCTCGTGGAACTGTACTCCCACTGATTTCACCGTTTTCAATGAACCTTGCATTTCCAGTTTCGACAATTCTCGTACTATGATTAGGACTATAAAACATATACCCCTTTGACTTTTCTGGATAACCAATGAAATATCCACTGATTGTTCTTGCATCCAATTTTCTTTCTTGCGGATTGTAAATTCTTATTTTTGCCTGGCAACCCCAAACGTGCAGGTGCCTCATACTAGGTGTCCTATTTGTCCACAGTTCAAAAGGTGTCTTTGGAACTGCCTTACTAGGAACCCTATTTAACAAATACATGGCAGTTTTCAAAGCATACATCCACAAAGATACGGGCAAGGTTGAATTGATTAACATACTCCTAACCATATCCATTAAAGTTCTGTTATGCCTTTCTGATACACCATTTTGTTGTGGCGTACCAGGCATTGTGTATTGCGCACAAATGCCTCGTTTCTGAAGGAGCTTACCAAATGGACCTGGGTGTTGCCCAGTTTCATCATATCTTCCGTAATACTCACCACCTCTATCAGATCTAATAATTTTCACCTTTCTGTCTAATTGTCTTTCTACTTCATTCAAGTAAATTTCCAAAGCATTCACTGCCTGAGATTTCTCATGCAGTAAGTAGACATAACCATAACGTGAATAATCATCAATAAAGGTGATAAAGTATCTTTCCCTTCTGAAAGAACTAACATCAAAAGGTCCACAAATATTTGTATGCACAATTTCAAGAAGCTGAGTGCTTCTTGTGCCTCCTTTCTTTGTGTGTTTTGTTTGTTTTCCCTTGATACAATCCACACAAATATTTAGATCCGTAAAATCTAGATCAGGAAGAATTTCATTCTTTATTAATCTTTCTATCATCTCTCTAGAAATGTGACCTAAACGTTTATGCCACAAGAAAGCCGATCGTTCATTCACTAAACTACGTTTAGTGCCAACATTATGATGCAGAGTTAAAACGGTTTCAACATACAAACCATCCAATTTCAATTTATATAAACCATCACAAAGAACACCAGTACCAATGAGATGATTATACTTAAATAAACTGAAACATCCATTACCAAAATTAAAAGAGTATCCAGTAATATCAAGTTTAGATAATGAAACCAAATTCCTAGATAAACTAGGTACATAAAGAGTTTCCAGTAAATCTAAATGATGTCCAGTGTCGAGTTTTAAACGATAAGTCCCGACCGCTTCCACTGGAGCTTTCACTCTATTCCCCATGAAAACAAACTTCTCATTTGGGCTTATGGTCTGGATTGTAAGGAATCCCTGCATAGTATTAGAAACATGAGTTGTACATCCAGAATCAATCCACCATGTGTTATGGGGAACTTCAGTTAAGTTTGATTCAAAACATACAAGAGCATTGAGCTCACCTTTCTTTTCGAACCAAGACTTACGCTTTGGGCAATCTTTCTGGAAATGTCCAGATTTTCCACAAAAATGACAATTATTGTTCTTTGATGCTTTCTTCTGGATTAGCACAGGACCGTCCTTGATCTTTAATGGTCCTTTGCCTTTATCATGTTTCTTTACAAATTTTTTTCCAGCTCCTTGATTCCCTCGGTGGCTTACATAATGGATTGAGTGACTTCCTTGATTCTTAAGCCTCGTTTCTTCCTGAACTAACATACTGTGCAATTCATGCACATTCCATTTATCTTTCATGGTATTATAGCTCATTTGAAACGGGCCATACTCAGACGGTAATGAGTTTAGAATAAACTGAACAAGGAAGTTCTCATTCACAGCCATTCCCAAGGTCTTAAGTCTTGCTGCAATGTTTGTCATCTCAATGACATGTTCATGCATAGTACGTGAACCATCAAACTTCATGGTGGTTAGTGTACTCATTAATGTCCCAGCAAGAGACTTATCAGTTGTTTGAGAGCGCTCTCCCACTAACCCCATAAACTCTTTAGCACTATCGGTTTTAGGGAGCGCTGTCTTAATACTGTCTGCAACAGTCATTCTCATGAACATTAGGCTGAGTCTATTAGATCTTTCCCAAGCTTTATAATGAGCTTTCTGTTCATTGCTACTAGCATCAGTAATAGTAGCAGGCTTCTCTTCCAATATAGCAAGGTCAAGATCCAAAACACCGAGATGAAATTGGACTTGCTCATTCCAATCAGAGAAGTTAAGCCCATTAAAAATTGGTACAGATGATACATGAGAATTCAATGAGTTGGGAACAGGTACTGCATAATAAAACTTCACATAAGCATTTTGGTACATGAAACACAAGTCATACATATAATTTACTCAGATAAAAATCAATGTATATTGATGTTCTCCTTTGGGTGACACACCAACACACAACATACAAACATGATGATGCTGATAAAATTTTAACATTATTTGACAATTAAATATGCACCAATTAGTAGTATCTATTTCCTTTGGGTATATAAATAAAACCAATGATACACACAAATCGCCTACAATAATATTCATTAATTATAAGAACAACTAATCAACCTTTGGGCGATCCATAAATGCCTTATAACAATGAATTTCAATTACCCATAAGCCAACAATCATATAATTTAGCATCCATTATTCTATGAGTAATTGAAATAATTATTAATTTAGAATTAAATAACCTTACAAATTTGGCCACTTTGGTGACTAACAAATTTAACATACATTTAATTCCAACCAAATATATATGGCCTGCACATACTTATTGCTATTAACAATTCATAGCCATTCCATTAATTCCATTCTAGGCCATAAAATAATATTTGCATTTATTTGTGTTTTACATTCTAACACGTTCAAGCAAATATATAGTATATACATATATTTTACTGCTACCAATAATTGCAAAACATTCACATTAATTTAATTGTAGAACATAAACTTTCAATCCTTTAATCATGTTTAATGATCATTTTTTCGAAAAAAAAAAAGGCAAGTGGGATTGTAAATAGCAGAAAGGGGTTTGCAAATAGAAATTCGAAAAGGAATCCTTCCCTACGGCCAAATTGCAACGTACATGGCAGCACTTTTCAAAATTGGAATTAACAATAGGCACTTTCTCCATAACGTGAAACTTGCGGTTACGTAATGGTATATGGCTTTCTCCAAAACGTAATTGGTATTTATTATTATTATTATTATAATATATAATTTTCATCTCTAATTCCAATAAAAGACATGAATTGGAAGTCCAGCAAAGATCACTCTGGCTTTCTTTCTCAAAAACAGAATTTCCAAAAATTATACCGCTTTCATGGCTTTCCTTCTCATGAAATTTTATATATCTAGAATTTCATACTTTGCAGCGGAAAATATAATTAACACGAAAGGCACGTTATCAAAACATGTAATTGAAAATACATGTAACATAAATTAAAAATCCCTAAATTTCATAATTAGGGTTTATGCATAATTGGGAGAAATTAAATCATTCTAGGAGAATCATAAATTTCATAACAGATGCTCTGATACCACATGTAAAAAATTCTTGAGGGTTTCCTAGATTATCAATTATAGAAAACCAACAGGATCTTGAGATTTATGGTTCTCACAAAACAATCAATAAAGAATAATAGATAATTATGTGTACCTTTCTCCATAGGATCTTCTCTGGTGCACTTGAAAATGAGAGAAATAGGATTTCACTTCCTTTGGCCTTTCTTTTCTGTCTCTCTCCGTTCGTGATGGCTATGGGTGAGAAAAGAGCACTTTCTGGTCAGGAAGGGGACCTTATTTCACATTAGAAAGATATAAAGATCAGAGTATAAAGCATAACCATCCAAACTCATAAACAAGAAATAATCAAACTAGAATCCAAATAACTCAAAATGTCAACAACCACATAATGTCAAAGCAGAAAAAGGCTGAAATCTAAATACCACAAGATAAATAAGCAAAGTACTTAACATAATAATTTAAACTCTAAGAGACTAAATAGCCAAAATACACGGCTTATTAAAAGACATATAGTCAGAAACTAAAATCTAAGAAGACGGAGGTGGTGGTGGAAGATCGAAACTCTGACGAATGTATCCGACATCCTCTTCAAGCTGTGTGAGGCAAATGTCCATACCGGCAAAGCGTGTATCTAATGAGTCGAAGCGGTCACCAACATAAGAACGAAGACCCCGTAATTCGGAGAGGACTTCATTCATGAGTGCAGAATCTTCGCGTTGAGGAGGAGGTGAAGGAGTACGTTCATCTTGAGGAGGGGGGCATCCTTCTTCAGCCATTGACCATTCCGATCTTTACGGTACCCAAAGGAGGTCACTGCACCAGCACCAATTGCAAAGGAACGCTTGACTTGAACAAAGGGTTCATCATCAAGCGGAATTTGAAAATGACGCAAAAACAGAGTAATCAAATGTGGATAAGGAAGAGGTGCATTGGCCCGTAATGCCTTATGCATTCGGTACCGAACCAAATGGGCTCATTCGATTTGACAACCGGTAAGAAAAGCCCACATAAGAATCAAATCCTCCTCAGAGGCTTGTGCTAAATTTGAAGACCGAGGAAGCAAAATCCTAACAATGATA
Organism: Glycine soja; assembly: GCF_004193775.1. Classification (NCBI taxonomy): domain Eukaryota; kingdom Viridiplantae; phylum Streptophyta; class Magnoliopsida; order Fabales; family Fabaceae; genus Glycine; species Glycine soja. The sequence continues at coordinate 6,721,697 of NC_041004.1, forward strand.
TAGTGCATGATGCGATTATCAAATGTTAATGACCCGGCCAGCAATCTACCGGTCATTTCAGCTTGATCATTGCAGACCATGTGACAAGCATCATGACTCGAATAATCGAATTTCCAGTCATCAACAATGGTGCCCTCAAAAGGTGCACCTTGACTGGGTAAATGAGTCAAAGAAAAGAATAGTGACTGATCAATGACCATCGAAATACCATGCACCTCAGAAATAATAATGCCATCCTGAATTTTTAAATTGCAGTAGAAGACCTTTACAAGTTCAGGATAATATGGCAATTTTAATGACATGAAATCAACAAGACCAGAATTTTGAAACACTTGATAGCAATCAAACGTTTCATCATTAAAGAATTCTACGTCTAGGTACTTAGGGTCTAAGATTATTCTAGAAGAAAATTGAGAAAGGTACCGTAGACGCTGATCATCGGATGAAAACAATGTTGATGATCTTGGAGATGACAAAGAAGGATGAATAGGTGCCGTGGGTGCTCCGGATGGGCCGTGGCGGCGATGGGCAGCAGCAGCAGCGGTGGAGGATGATCCATTTCTCTTCTTCGATGGCTCTGCCATTTGATAAAGTTTTTGTTGATTTTGATCGGTGGAAGTGAAAGAGGAGTGAAAAATAGGAAGATTGGGCTTTACGGGACGTGATTTGGTGAAGAATTGAGTGAGATTCGAAGATTTGAAGTTTTAGGTATGGAGGAAAACGTGGAGGAGGCTTTGGCTGCGCAGCAGCTCTGATTTCGTGAGTATTTATAGAAGATGACATATTGTAATAGATTACAGGTATTGGTAATCGATTACAGGACCAATAAGCCTACTGGTAATCGATTACAGGATGTTGTAATCGATTACAGGCTGCCTGTTCATGTGTAATCGATTACACTGGATGGTAATCGATTACCAGAGCCTATCCTAGGCTAGTTTCTTAAGAGAATATATATGTTAATGCTAAAATACATCCTATTTGATGAATTTTCACTACTAATACCCTAAATTCAATCATTCAATTATTATATACACAAGAAATCATAAATTCTATTATAAAAACAAGAATTCAAACAAGATCAAACAAAATAATCTACAAACAATAAGAGTAAATCAATCAATCAATCAATCAATCAACCCTTATTTTTCTAAATCTCTTACATCTAAGAGGTCTAATTCTCTTCTAATAGAGAAGAACACTTCCTTGGGAAGAGGTTTTGTGAAAATATCAGCAAGTTGATTCTTAGTATCAACAAACTCTAATACACAATCTCCCTTTAGGACATGATCTCTAAGAAAGTGGTGTCTAATCTCTATATGTTTAGTTCTAGAGTGTTGAACTGGGTTTTTGGATAGATTTATGGCACTAGTATTATCACACTTAATAGGTATGCGATCAAGAATGATGCCATAGTCAGATAATTGTTGCTTCATCCATAAAATCTGTGCACAACAACTACCGGCAGAGATATACTCCGCTTCAGCAGTAGATAAAGCAACACTATTTTGTTTCTTACTATGCCATGAAACAAGAGCCGATCCAATGAATTGACAAGTTCCACTTGTACTTTTTCTATCAGTTTTAGATCCGGCAAAATCAGAATCAGAATATCCTATTAAGTTACATGTTGAATTCTTAGGATACCATAATCCTAAATTGATTGTCCCTAATAGATATCTCATGATTCTCTTTACTGCACTTAAATGTGATTGTTTGGGGTTGGATTGAAACCTAGCACACATGCATACACTAAACATAATATCAGGTCTACTAGCAGATAAATAAAGAAGAGATCCGATCATACCTCGATATTGTTTTATGTCTATAGACTGACCAGATTCATCTTTATCTAAGTAACAACTAGTGCTCATCGGTGTAGACATGTGTTTTGCACTATCCATCCCAAATCTTTTGATCAATTCCTTGCAGTACTTGGATTAATTGATGAATATACCTTCTTGAGTTTGCCTGATTTGTAATCCCAGAAAGTACTTTAGTTCTCCCATCATTGACATTTCAAATTCACTTTGCATATCAAGGGAAAACTCCTTGCACAATGAATCATTAGTGGATCCAAAAATTATATCATCAACATATATTTGAACCAACAAAATATCATTATGCTTTCTCTTTATGAACAATGTGGTATCCACTTTACCTCTAGAGAATTCTTTTTCTAGAAGAAAATTGCTTAAGCGTTCATACCACGCCCTAGGGGCTTGTTTCAAACCATAAAGAGCCTTTTGTAATTTATAAACATGGTTTGGTTTATCAGAAATTTCAAAACCAGGGGGTTGTTCAACATATACCTCTTCTTGAATTAAACCATTTAGAAAGGCACTCTTGACATCCATTTGATAAAGTTTAAAATCCATTATGGATGCATATGCCAAAAGCATTCTAATGGCTTCTAATCTTGCAACAGGAGCATATGTTTCTTCATAGTCTATTCCTTCTTCTTGATTATATCCTTTTGCTACTAACCTGGCTTTATTTCTAATAATTATACCATGTTCATCTAATTTATTTCTAAAAACCCATTTTGTTCCTATGACAGGATAATTTTCAGGTTTTTCTACTAGTTTCCACACATTGTTTCTTTCAAATTGATTCAGTTCTTCTTGCATGGCAATGATCCAGTTATCATCTACTATGGCTTCTTTTATATTTTTAGGTTCAATCATAGATACAAAAGCCATATTATTGCATAAATCTTTAAGAGAATGTCTAGTTGTTACCCCTTTTGAGATATCACCAATAATGTTGTCGAGGGGATGATCTCTTGAAGCTTTCCATTCTCTTGGAAGTTCATCATTGGATTTGACTTCTTCTGGAGGATCTTCATTGTTTCCTCTATCATTTCCTTTGGAATCTTGTTCATCAATATTCATATGTTCTAAAGAATCTGCAATATCATCTAGCATATTCTTTCTTGACAAGATAGCATTAGATTCATCAAAGGTAACATGAATGGATTCCTCGATATTCATAGTTCTTTTATTATATATCCTATATGCTTTGCTTTGTAATGAATATCCAAGAAAAATACCTTCATCAGATTTTGCATCAAATTTTCCTAGATTATCTTTTCCATTATTGAGCACAAAGCATTTGCAACCAAAAACATGTAGATGAGAAATATTAGGTTTTCTACCATTAAATAACTCATGGGGTTTTCTTTAAAATAGGTCTTATTAAGGCCCTATTCATGATGTAACATGCAGTATTGACCGCTTCAGCCCAAAAATACTTTGGAAGAAAAGTATCATTTAATAAAGTTCTTGCAATTTCTTCCAATGACCTATTTTTCCTCTCAACAACTCCATTTTGTTGAGGGGTTCTTCGTGCAGAAAAATTATGTTCAATACCATGTTCATCACAAAATAATTCAAAATCTTTATTTTCAAATTCACCTCCATGATCACTTCTAATGGATGCAATCTTGAGATTTTTCTTGTTTTGTACGACTTTAGCAAGTTTTCTAAATGCTTGGAATGAATCACTTTTATGTGTAATAAATAATGTCCAAGTATATCTAGAGAAATCATCAACTATAACTAGAGCATAGTAATTTCCTCCAAAACTCATGGTTCTAGATGGACCAAATAAATCCATATGCAATAATTGTAAGGGTTGAGTGGTTGAAACAACATTTTTAGGTTTGAATGAGACTCTTCTTTGTTTTCCCTTTTGACATGCATCACATAGTTTATCTTTTTCAAATTTCAATTTAGGCAAACCAACTACTAAATCTTTTGAAATTAATTTATTTAAGTGATCCATGTTTATGTGAGCAATTCTTTTATGCCATAACCATGGATCTTCATCTTTACTAAGAAAGCAATGATTGTTTTCTTGTTTTATGCTTAAGTCTATCATGTAAACATTGACTCTATGTCCTACATGCTTTATATTAATGTCATGCTTATGTTCTATAAGACATTTCTGAGAATCAAATGATACTAGATAGCCTTTGTCGCATAATTGACTAACACTAAGCAGGCTATGCTTAAGGCCTTCAACAAGTAGAACATTTTCAATGGAGTTTGAAGAATTTGTACCTATTTTACCAACTCCAAGGATTCTACCTTTATTGTTGTCACCATATGTTACGTGCCCACTTTTCTTTGGAGAGATATGTGTAAAATTTGATGCATCTCCAGTCATATGTTTTGAGCATCCGCTATCTATGTACCACTTCTTTCTCAAAGATACCTGCATAATCAAGTTTTTGACTTAGGTACCCAAATTTTATTGGGTCCTTGAATGTTAGTATAAACTGAGGATCCTTTTGGGACCCATATCATTTTAATGTTACTGTAATTTTTCTTGAAGTAGCAAGTTGATATGCCATGTCCTCTTCTTCCACAGTAAAAACAAGTGATAGAATTAGAATTACATTTTTGTGTGGAAGTGGAAAAGTTTTTATGAAACTTTTGTTGTTTTTCAGATTTATACCCTAGTCCATTTTTATTAGACACATATCTTTGTTTACTTAATATAACATCTAAATTATTTTTACTATATGAAAATTTTGCAAGTGAATTTTTCAACTCTTTAATTTCTTTTACATATTTATCATAACAACTACAAGAATCTGTTATTTTCTTGTCATTGATAGTGGAGATATTAACTTTTTCATTTGTTTTAGAAATTGAGACTTCATTTCTAAGAAGATCTAATTCTTTGTTTAATTTCGAAATTTCATTTTCTAAATTTGAAATTGTTTTCTTTGATGATGAAACTAATTTTGCAAGTTTAATTGATTCTTTATGCAGATCAGCAAATGCATCTTGCAATTCATCAAAAGAAATAGATAAGTTATTTGAAGATGTTACCTCTTCATCACTTTCGTAACTTTTAGCCATAAGGCAGAGATTTATCTCTTCATTTTCAGAATCTTCAGAAGATTTCATATCATTTTCATCCCATGTGATGTATGCTTTCTTCAGTTTCTTTTCACTATGATTTTTCTTTTCAGATTTTTCCATCTTTTTCTTGAAGATGGGACAATCAACCCTCAGATGTCCAGGTTGATTGCATTCAAAGCATTTTAGAGTAGAGGATGAATTTTCTGTCCTTCTCTTTGATTTAAAATTGGGTCGCCTCTGATTTTCTCTTACTTTAAGAAACTTGTTGAATCTTCTTACAAACAAACTTAGATCATCATCATCATCTGGATCATTATCCTGATCACTTTCTTCTTGAATTGAGGATGATGCTTTAAGAGCAATTCCTTTCTTTTTCTTGTCATTCTCTTCATTTTGGTGTAATCTCAATAGTTCCATCTCGTGTTCCTGCAACTTTCCAAATAAAGTGGCAAGGGACATATTAGACAAATCTCTTGACTCAGTAATGGCCGTTACTTTGGGTTGCCATTCTCTACTTAAACATCTTAACACCTTGTTTATGAGATCCTCATTTTGAAATTCTTTGCCTAAGGCTGCTAGATGATTTACTATATGTGTAAATCTCTTTTGCATGCTTTGAATATTTTCATTTGCATTCATTCTAAATAATTCATACTCATGAGTTAGTGCATTTATCCTAGATCTTTTAACATCTGTAGTTCCTTCATGTGTTAATCGAAGAGTGTCCCACATTTCCTTAGCACTCTTACAATTTGAAACCCTGAAATATTCATCCATTCCCAGGGCAGATGTTATTATGTTTTTGGCTTTTAAGTTGTATTGTACTCGTTTTCTATCCTCTACAGACCATCTATCTCTAGGTTTTTCTATAGTTATGCTTTCACTTGATGAACTACCATCTATTGAAACTCTTTCTACTGTGGTGGGTATATAAGGCCCTATTTCTATGGCTTCCCAGGTATTTAGATCTATTGCCTCAATAAAAATTTGCATTCGGGTTTTCCAGTAGTGGTAACCCTCTCCATTAAAGATTGGAGGTCTATTGATAGAATTCCCTTCTGGAAATAAGGAATTTGCTGAGGCCATCTTTTTCTTGAAGCTTCTAAACTTTATACAAGAATGAAGCTCTGATACCACTTGTTAGACAAGTGGCCTCAGATATCTTAAGAAGGGGGGTTGAATTAAGATATTCCAAACTACTTCCCCAATTAAAAATCTATTTCACTTTTTATTCAAGTTATGAATTCCCTTAAGGACAATCTTCTTAAATATTAATTCAAATAAAACAATTTGAATATGAATATAAAGCAATAATAAATAAAGGAGATTAAGGGAAGAGAGAGTGCAAACTCAGATTTATACTGGTTCGGCCACACCCTTGTGCCTACATCCAGTCCCCAAGCAACCCGCTTGAGAGTTCCACTATCTTGTAAATTCCTTTTACAAGTTCTAAACACACAAGGACAATCCTTCCTTTGTGTTTAGAATTCCTTTACAACAAGAGACTCACGGTCTCTTAATCCCTTAGAGAATGAGGAGAAGAAGAAGAATGAATCTCTCTAGAAAGAGATGAATTTTACAGATTGAGCACTCAAATAATTCCTTAATGAATTGCAATTGAATTGGCCAAGGAATTCTTAAGAGGATAAAATGAATTTGCTCTTTGAGAGGATAAACACTTGTTGTTCTGAAAATCTCTGAGCAAATTCGTGTTTAAGTCACATATATATAGACCATTGGTGGTCATGAATAAAGCCTTTGAAAAGTTGTGACTCTTAGAATTATTTTTCTGAAAATCCTGTCTGGTAATCGATTACAGGAATTGTGTAATCGATTACAGCTTTTAAAATTTGAATTAAAACGTTTATTAACTGCTGGTAATCGATTACCAAAATTGTGTAATCGATTACACAGTCTAAAATTTCGAATTCAAATTTCAGTAGCTGTTATAAAATATATTTGGCCACTGGTAATCGATTACATCCTCTGGTAATCGATTACCAGAGAGTAAAACCTTTGAGAAACAATTTTTAATTTAAATTACTTGGCCAAACCTTTGCTAATTCAATTAGGAATTCCCTTCCTAATATACTAGTGATCATCTTGATGTTGTGGCTTGTTAATCTTGAAGTATTGTCTTGAATTTAATCTTGAAAAGCCCATTTGCATAAATTGCATCATATCATCATGATCATCATCAAAACACCAAAGGCAATTGCATCTACAGTTTTGTGTTTATGTTTCCTTCAGAATGTGTAGTCAAGTCAGTCAATGTGTTGTCGCGCTCAAACTTTAATACGCATACATGTCATTATGTGTTGTCAATTATGACAATGATGTATGCTACATGCGTAAATGATTTTTGTTGGACCAACAATTGTTTTTCCTTAACGAAACGAGTACTTAATAATATTAATTGGTTAGTAATGGCTTACAACAAATTATATCGCATAATGAATACAATTACATAAGCAATGCATGTTTAGTCTTCATTTAGGTCGACATAGTGTCTTTTGAATGACACCAAGCTTGTGTATTACTACATTCTACTAATATATGGAGTTGTCCACTGCTTTGCCTGAGAATAACAATTGCTTGACCAAAACAACGCTGGAGGCGGTAAGGGACAATGGTCTTTCAAATAAACCTGTTGTACATGAACAAAGATTATATCATGCGGTGACCGTGTCAAATGAACTAGCGAAGTCATTGCATAATTGTTATACTAATTATATTCAATGTACCTGAACAAAATGATTTCCAAACAAGTGACCGACACATATCATGCGGTGCCCAGAAGAATCAGGCGGTGGTTGACTTCTAAGAGGAAAAAATGTCATGCTTTGTTGTCGGGACAACGATACAAGGATTATGTTATACCGTGATGCAATCACATATCCCATCTCCGTTATATCCATCCACTTGTCCACACTAACCTGAATCAACCAAACATACACATGTAAGTAATTTCAAGTTTGTTATTAAAAAAATTAACCTAAAAACATACCTTCGAAAACCCATCATCAAGTAGGGACAACTTTAATTGTTCAAATCTCTTTGTGCCATCGAAGAGGTTCATGTACTCATGCGACCACCTGCCAAGTTCTTTAATCAATTCATTATGCACTAACGGCCACGAATCTTCCCCCATACCTAATAAAGAGGCAATGGACCGATATCCACAGTTACCGTTCGCTTTGACATCCACAACGTCACGAATGAAACCTTGAATGAATGGCGCAAATTGATCCAACATCGGGATGATCCTTGTTGGCTGAGGCGGTTCAGAACATGATGCACTACGTTTGACTGGAGAGTTGCTGCTTTGAACAGAATGAAAAGCATCAACATACTCCCAGTAAGACGGATCACGCTTTGTGGATCTTTGACTTCTTTTCATCGGTTTCTTCGGTGCACCTTTAGTGTTGACCTTTGACGGAGGAGGGCACATAGAGTTATGATCAGGGTATGCAATTTCTCAAAGTTTACTCTTCAGAGTTACTTTGCCAGACACATCAAGTTCATCAAACCTTTTAGATACGGTCTCTATCTCTTCCTTGATACTGACTTCCGTCTCACATAACCCTTGGTCTGAAAAGCAAAGTCTCCTCCAGAAAATATGGACTGACTCCACTGGGATGCTGCCAGCAGTATACCTAGAAAGCTCACATGCACAAGGAAGACCGTGCGTGCTTCTCATCACTCAACCACGAGAAAAGGGATTGTTGTCGAGATAACGTAGACAGTCAACCTCAAAAGCAATCTGATTTAAAGTGTCCCTTGAAACCATCCCAAGAAGCCTCTTGTATAAGGCTTTTTTATATACACGCCCAACCACATGCGTACTGGTTTCAAAGGATGCTTTAATTTCAACGTGTTGCAGCGTGATCATGTTGTTCATGGCATCCCAAACACTACATAGGTCTCCAACGCTATTTTGTAGTACTCTTTTGAGAGCCCAATGAGCTGATTCAACCCTAGATTTAAAATACACAACAAACATGAAAATATACAACAATTAAATACCATTTATTAATAATCCTTACTAACAAATAAAATCAGTTCTTAATACCTGTTTGTTGTTGTGTTGCCTAGGTGCATGACCTTATTCGTCCATGCTGTAATAAATTTTTCCTTGTGAGGGATAATCCATGTGTCGTTAACATAGTCAATGAATATCGGCCAAGGGGAACAAGCAATTTGAAACTTCTGAAGCGACTTAGCGAACTGGTGTTCGGACGGACAATCAACCAAAGTACCCCAGTTATCCATTACATAGTCCCATGCATTTTTTTCACCGATTAAAGATTTGCACTTCGCCTTCACATTCTTATCAATATGAAACCTGCACAACAAATTTGTACACTCCGGGAACACAGTTTTCACTGCATTCATCAGTGCTAGGTCTCTGTCAGTGACAATAACAACAGGGAGGCGATCGTTTCTTAAAAATAGGCCTCGAAATCATTCCAAAGCCCATACAATATTATTAACACGCTCAACCTCCAGATATGCAAACCTAGTAGAGAATGTCATTGCCGTTGGTGTCACTCCAACAAAGTCAAGTAGTGGGAGTTTGTACCTGTTTGTTTTGTAGGTACTGTCTATAAAAAACACCAGATGGCATGCATTGCATAACTTTACTGCATCTGGGTGACACCAAAATAGATCACGCACCACAACTTCATCCTTCAATCTATGCCAATGAATGTATTGATCACGTTCGAGAAGCTTCATCAGATGTTGCATTTCGGTATGAGCTCCTCTTATTGAAGAACGATATGCACTTCTTGCATTGTAAATTTGCTTTATCGTGATGCAACTGTTGGCATTGTGTTCCTTCAACGTTAGCAAGATGTTTTTTGGTTTCACCATCGACTTTCTCATATCAGCAATAATTTTCTTTTCATCCTTAGTCAATCACCCAGCGTATGGATGTCCAACTAAGGACTTGGCCAATTCATGATTGTGAATCCCACAGATCAACTTCACCATCCAACCTTCCCCTCCATGCACTGGTTTCCCAAGAAGCCTGAAGGGACAACCACATTTCCTACTGCCTGTGTCTTTTCTAACGAATTCTTTATTCCTACACTTGTAAGTACCACTCCTTTCACACCCAATTAAGACAAATGAACTTCTTCCTCTGCTACCGATATCTGTGTCAGACCTCATAATCACTGCAACAAATCCATTTTCATGGGCAACTGTTTGAGCCTATTGCAAAACATCATCTCGAGTACCGAATACCTACAACGCAACCTAAACATATAAATTTTTATACAAAACATCAATTCAACCAAATGACTCAAATTATCTATGATTACCTGAGATGTATTAAAAGCATTTGAACAATCGACATGTGGTTCATTCACCCCACATTCTTCTTCATTATCATAATCATAATCTATATGAACTTCTTGTGACATCGCATAGTCATACCTCCATTGATCTTCGCCCATCTTAAGGACATATGCATCATACACAAGTACATTCAAATTATCATATAACCACATCCAAAAATTTACTACACATTAACTAACAAACATATTAACAGGACATATGCATCATACAAAAGTATATTCAAATTATCATATAACCACATCCACAAATTGACTACATATTAACTAACAAACATATTAACAACTAATACAAATAAATTCTAAATTTATAACTAAATTATTTACTTAAACTAAACTTAACACTATAATAAACAACTAATAAAACATTTTTCTACTACAACAAAATACAATTATGTTACCTAAATCATTCAATATTATACCAAAATCATTATACCTAATTAAACCAATTATATCCACAATTAAAAATACAGATATATTATAAATGATAACACACACACACACACACACACACACACACACACACATATATATATATATATATATATATATATATATATATATATATTAAAGCATAATTAAAAAAATTTGTTAATAAACTGACATTCTGGAAGAACTTCCATTCTTTCGGAAGTTACTATGTCCACTTCCGGAACCACTTCTTCCGGAATTGAGCATAGTAACTTCCGGAAGAAGTTCTTCCGGAAATTCAACATTCTCATTCCGGAACTACTTCCTCCCGCAGTAAAAAGTTATTCCGGAAATAGCTTTTTACTGTTCATCTTATCTAAACAACTACCAAAAAACGCAAAAAAAAAACCGATAAATGCGTACCTCCGACGAAATACGAACAGCAACGACTAAAACAACTTCAAATACGGAACAGCTGCTTCACGGGACCAACAAATCGCTTGATACGGAACTGCTACTTCACGGGACCACCAGAAAAGCTTTTTACAGAAAAGGATAACATTAGCAAGAAGACGGGGATGAAGGTGAAAACGCAGTAACTTTAAAGAAAACAACCAGGGGCAAAATCGTCATTACATATACATTAAATATTATTTTATTTTGTTATTATTATAAAATGAAATTTATTTTACTTCACGTTGTTATAAAATTATAATTATTTTTTTATTATATATTAAGTTTTGTAATACAAATTAAATGTTATCATAATAAATATTTTATATTTTTTATAAAATATACGAATTAATTAATTTTTATGATTTAAATTATACTAAATTGTCACACAAATTATTATTTACATTTACATGCGCGTAAAAGAGGAATTACAAATATTAGTCATAATTATGTTCACTAATAATAATTTATGTATAATAATATTACTTATTTTATAACTTAATTTATTTATTAAAAGCAAATAATTAGAAAAATACAGCATTTTAAAAAACCAAACAAAATAACTTCCAGAACAACCTTCTTCCGGAAGAAGAAGGAAGTATTCCGGAAGACCCTTTTTTCCGGAAAACTTCCGAAAGACACTTCTTCCGGAACGTTTTCTCGAGTTCTTCTGGAAGTCCACATTCTTCTTCCGGAAGAAGGTTCTTCCGAAAGTTTTCCAGAAAAATGGTCTTCCAGAAAACTTCCGGAAGAATGGTCTTCCGGAAATAGCCTTCGCGGAAGGGCATAATTGCCCATTCACTGTTTGTTGGGTGCCCCAACAATTTTACTGGGTGCACGTAGCAACTCCCTTTTTGTACTCTCAGTGTTGTTGGACTACCTTTGAGCTTTAGCATATTGTAGGCCTATTTCCAGTGTTTGCGAAGGAAAGTGAAAATCGTTTTTTAATAGTTAATATCATCATTTAGGGGAAGGAAGTCTACACCAACACAAACACTACCTAGTAGATTTCAGGCTTACATTATTGTTTAGTGTGTGGCTGTTGCAACAAAGCTGAAGATACATGATTATATATATTCAATAACTAACTTGAATGGTTTGTATATTTTCTTACTCACCTTTTTTGGTGTAATATTAGGTTCAACATGTAGAAAAAAAATGAAGGAAAATGAAAGGCACACCAGTAACCGGAAGGAGCATCAACTTGGATCATCATTTGGTAATGAACTAGGACAAGACATTGTACCATTTGGAGGCACCCAGACTAGCCACACATGAAGCACATATAAGAATCTAGGGTTTTTTTTTGGCAAACATTGTTATTGAAAGAAGGGTTATGTTAATGTTTTTTTATTTTGGGGAAATCGGAATATGTGTTGTTATGTAAATGGATGGCCAATTTGTTAAGACATTTGAATGGCCTTTACTTTAACTTTTTTTGTGTACAATATTGTCTTTATGTTATGTGGCTGACCATTATGTTTGGTTTTTATTTTGGCTAGTTGACCTCAACAGGTGTGAGCCATAACTTTTATGTCAATATATTAATGTGAAAGCTAACTGTTTTGTCTTCATATTTTCTGTTCATCATGATAATTCAATTCATTTCATTCATTCAAACAAGAAATTAAGGCCAATTTTAAAACCTACTTTCTTAATATACCATATTAATAGTAAAACCTAATGAAAGCATTATGAGAGCCAATTTGTGACTCCATTTCATTGATTCAAACAGGAAAGGCCAAATTACATAACTTGCATCCTAATAAAACTGAACCAAATACATTAAACTTTCCCCAAACCAAAATGGACCCCAATTAACCAAAACATCAAATGTCACTTGTTGAAAACAACCAACACAGAGACAAATAAACCCATTGCCCAAAACACCTCAACAACAACAATCAATATCAGTCCCTTCATTCTCTCATTTGCAAGTTTTTTTTCTAGCTTCTCAATCTCTCTCTTTGCTTCTTGTAACTCATGCTTAGTTTCATCCCTACTTTCTTGTCAGATCCACATTACCAGCATCCCCATTTGCCTTACGTTCATTTGCCCCACGTTCATTTTCCCATTTAAAAAACCGCAAGAGTACCTAGTCTGCACAAACAAAATTATAAAAAAAAATTAGATAAAATTTAAAATACAAAAATAACACAACTGATACCTATATTTCGGTACGGACATCATCAAAATCGTCTTCCAAAGTTTGCATCACTCGATGAAAACGAACGTCCTGAAGCATCGAAGCGTGACACATCGCCTCTATGAAATGTGCCACTGTGTGAAGACGACATGGGAAACCCCCTAGCAGCCACCCCAGATCCATCACACCCTTTTCAACAAAAAATAATGTCCAAATACACAAATAGCAAGCTAAACTAAGTGAAACAACGTTGCACAAGCTAACTAGGATTCTCTCAGACACGTCAGCGTCCAAGTTAACTTTGTATGCTTGTAGGGACTGAAAACAACATTGGTTCCATTTGAGAGACTAAAAGAAGAAAAAAAAAATATTTAAAGCACGAAAAATAATATAAATCATATTTGAAGAACTAAAAACATATTTAAATTTGTAAAAATATGAAATTCTGATACTGGGGACAGATGTCGTACAGGATGTCACGACATCACGCTTCAGAACATGCAGATTGTCTTTGACTGTATGAACGGATTAAACAAGTAAATAACACAAGAGAATTGTTAACCCAGTTCGGTGCAACCTCACCTACATCTGGGGGCTACCAAGCCAGGGAGGAAATCCACTAAAATAGTGTTAGTTCAAGGTCTAACAGCCACTGTTTACAACCTTCTCACCTAACCACTACCTGTGCAATCTCTACCTAAGAGCCACTCTTAGATATGAGAACCCCGCTCACTCCCTCTCAATCACACTCCCGTGTTTACAAATAAATCAAAGACACACCAGAGATCAACTCTGAACAAAAGGGATCAACCCTACACACTAGAGATCAACTCTACACACTAGAGATCAACTCTACACACTCAGGTCCAACACTTGATGTTAGGGTACCATCAAGGTGGCTCACAAAACACTCAAGTCCCAAAACTCACAAAATAACTCTTCAATCCCGGACTTGGTACAGAACTCGTGCAGCCTTCGTGTTTATATAGCAGTGTGCGTTTCTGGGCTGCAACTACTTGTGCTGGATGAGATCTATCATTATCCTGAAAAAATCTGCAGTTAAAGAACTAAAAGATAACGTTTGATCTTTTAGTTTGAATCTTTAATCTTTAATCTTTAATCCCTGAACGAACTCTTCTAGTTTGTAATTCGAACTTTAATGATCTTTTAATTCGTTCCTAAAGATAGATCATCTAATCTTTTGCTAACTGCACAATAATCTGTTAAAGAGATAACAGATTTATGTGTCCAGTATTTTCGGGCAAGATGTCCTGGACATCGTATCCGACATCGTGGATCCTGCAGCTTCAATGCTTTTAGCAACTTCAGTATTTTCGGGCAGGATGTCCTGGACATTGTATCCGACATCGTGGATCCTGCAGCTTCAATGCTTTTAGCAATTCCAGTATTTTCGGGCAGGATGTCCTGGACATTGTATCCGACATCGTGAATCCTGCAGCTTCAATTCTTCATTTGACATTTCATCTTGCCTTGTGCATTGTGCAGCCCGATCTTATTCTTTGACATAACGTTGGACATCATGTGCAGCAACTCCAGCTTTCCTTCATTGTCTAAGTGCTTATGTTTTAACAAAATCTTAGCCAATCTTTTAAAACTCAGTAGAGCTAAGCACTAACAATCTCCCCCTTTGGCAAATTTTGTCTAAAACATACTTAGACACTTCCTGAGCAGGTACAAGCAGTTATGCAAGTGGGATCAACAACTTTCATTATCAGAGTAATCAAGCACAGCGGAAATTCTGCAAGTTGCAAATCTACAAGTCTTCTCCAGGATGTCAAGACATCTCACGTGACATCAGCTTTCTGCTCCCCCTGTCTCAATGCTCTTTCACTGCAGCATCTTCTATCAGCTACTAGTCTTTTCCAGGATGTCAAGACATCTCATGTGACATCACCTTTCTGCTCCCCCTGTCTTCATGCTCTTACTGCAGCATCTTCTATCAGCTAGTAGCTTACACCAGTCATCATCAGCAGCAGCAGTCTCCCCCTCAAAATCATGAATCATGCATACAGCGTATCATACAACTTCCCCTCAAAATCATACATCATGACTACTATTGCATACATAGAGTCCTACTACTCAGAATCATAAATCATGCACACATAATACATAATACTCCCCCTTTTTAGACAGAATTTGACAAAAGTAGAATGCATGCAAATATTACAGACCAATAGTAATCAATTGTTCAAAGGGACATGCCCCTTTAGCTAGTAAAAGTAAAAATAAAGGTCTGATGATCATGGGGTGGCTTCAGAATCTTCATCTGATTCAGTATCCTCTGCTGCATCTTCCTCTTCCTCAGCACCTTGCATGTGTCCTTGAGTTCAGCAATCAGAGCATCCTTGGACACAGCACCTGAAGCAGCAGCTTTCCCTGATGTCGAGACAATGTCTGGGACATGTGTCCCCTCAAACAGTTTGTAATGCAGGGATAGAGGAGATTCTCTCTTCATTATAGAGTCAGTGTAGTTTAAAATATTGGGATGTTGACTCAACATAATGCCACACAATACAGTTGGGAAGGCAATGGGTAATTTGACAGCAAATGATTCTGAATGCTTAACAGTTTGATCAAAAATGTAGTTTCCAAAATTAAATTTGGACTTGGTTCCAACAGCATACAGAAATTTACCCAAACCTGTGGCAACAGTGGAAGTATGATTGGTGGGTACCCAGTTTGCAGCTCCAATCCTGTGCAGGATTGCATATTTCACACTCAGCTTCCCTGCAGACAGCTTCCCTTTCTTTGGCCAATGCTGGACTTGTTTGGCAGTGATTTCCTTGGCCATTTGATGCTCAGAGACAGCAATATCCACCACTCCATCTGTTGGTCTGTCCAGGTATTTGTTGATCACAGCAGGGGAGAATCTAACACATTTTCCTCTGACAAACACTCTTTGATACTCATCACTCTTTCTGTTTGTTATGTCAGAGGGAATGTTGACAATGAATTCCCTGACTAGACTCTCATAGCAGTCTCCCAACTTGGTGACAGTCTTCAGCAGTCCAGCAGCCTTGATGAGGTCCATGATCTCCTTGCAATCCAAGGCAGCTCTTCCCAGTTCTCTTTCCAAGGCCAGTCTGCGTTGATACACGAATTTCCACCTTTCAGCATTGCCAATGGAGTGGAATGAGATGTTGTCCAATGGTGCATCAGGGACATTTTCAGGCACCTTTTTCCCTGATTTCTTGGCCCTCTTTGATGTCGAGACATCTAGTTCGACATCATCATCAGAATCAGATGAGGAAATTTCTTTCCTCTTCTTGGAAGGGATTGCAACTTTGCTCCTTCTGGATGTGGTAGGAGTGATTGGAGTGCTTTTCTTCTGGGCCATAGTCTTGATTCGTCCAGACCTCTTAAGGGGGGTTTTTCCTTTTCTGCTTTGTAGTCTTTCCGCAATGCCAGGTGCCAACTTGTTGGCAATGGGTTCCTCATCAGATTCTACATCTTCGAGGTCAATGAGGTCACCTGGAGCAGGTTCTGGTGCCTTTGGTGCAGGGGTCTCTTCTGTGGCTTGATCATCTTCTTCTGTTGATTCCTCTTCACTGGGTGAAGGGAGGGCTTCAGCATTTGGGGTGGAAGATGTTGGAACATCTTTCTCAGCATCAGGCACAGAAGCATCTTTCAGAATGCTACTCACAATACTGCGGATTTTCTTGTCCATCTCTGTGTCTACTTCCCTAGGACTTGTTGCAAGGCTAGGGTTTTCAGCAATCTTCACTCCCTGTTGTCTTCTGGGAGCCAGTTTCTCAGGAGCAGAGGCTTGACCAGGAATTATTTGTATGGGTTGGATGTTGAATTCAGGTTGTTCCTGGTGCGGAGATGATGGTACAGCGGGTGAACCAGAAGCTGAAGTTTCTTTTGGTGAGGTAGCCATGGAGAAGCAGAGCTTTTGGAATGGTTTCGTGAATTTCTGAGAGCTATTGGGAAATGCTGAAGACGGGATTACCACGACAATATAAGTTTGAATGAGGAATATAGAGGGGCGTGTGAAGCAACGGTCGAATTCGTTTTGGCTTAGTAGTGAACGTGCTATTAATGTTAAGTGATTCGTTTGGGCACGTTCAGATTGCAGTAGCTGCTATAATTCCTCTAGCAGACAAATGCCCAGCTTGCCCCTCAGTTTTTCAAACTGATTTGCATCCAATGCCTTTGTGAAAATATCTGCTATTTGTTCCTCAGTGTCAACATGCTCCAGTGTGATAACTTTATCATCAACAAGCTCTCTGATATAGTGATGTCTAATATCAATGTGCTTGGTTCTGCTATGTTGCACAGGATTTTTAGAAATATTAATAGCACTCAAGTTGTCACAGTATAATGTCATGACATCTTGTTCGACATTGTACTCCTTGAGCATCTGCTTCATCCAAACTAGTTGTGAACAGCTGCTTCCTGCTGCAATATACTCGGCTTCTGCAGTAGATAGGGACACACAGTTCTGCTTCTTGCTGAACCATGAAATAAGGTTGTTGCCCAGATAGAAGCATCCACCAGAAGTGCTTTTTCTGTCATCTGCACTTCCAGCCCAATCAGCATCACAATACCCAACCAGCATTGAATCTGAACAATGACAGTACATAATCCCATAGTCACTGGTGCCATTTACATATTTCAAAATTCTCTTTACTTGAGTCAAGTGACTTATCTTAGGATTGGCTTGATATCTTGCACAAACACCTACTGCATAGGTGATGTCGGGTCTGCTAGCTGTTAAATATAGTAAGCTCCCAATCATGCTTCTGTACAGACTTTGATCAACACTGGTGCCAGCTTCATCTTTTGACAGCTTCAAGTGGGTAGGTGCAGGTGTTCTTTTATGGCTGGCATTCTCCATCCCAAACTTCTTGACAATGTTCTTTGCATACTTGCTTTGTGAGAGGAATATGGAGTCTTCCATTTGCTTCACTTGGAGTCCCAGAAAATAAGTCAGCTCTCCAACAAGACTCATCTCAAATTCAGATTGCATCTGTTGAACAAAATGTCGAAGCATCTCATTCGACATCCCTCCAAACACAATGTCATCAACATATATCTGTGCTATCATCAAGTTTTCAGCATCTTGTTTGACAAAGAGAGTCTTGTCAATTCCTCCCTTCCTATACCCTTGCTGAGTAAGGAACTCTGTTAGCCTTTCATACCAAGCTCTTGGAGCTTGCTTCAATCCATAGAGAGCCTTCTTGAGCCTGTATACATGATCTGGATGAGTTGGATCTACAAATCCCTTTGGCTGCTCCACATAGGCTTCTTCATTCAGGTATCCATTCAGAAACGCGCTTTTCACATCCATCTGGTACAGCTTGAATTTGAGGATGCAAGCTACACCAAGTAACAATCTGATGGATTCAAGTCTAGCAACAGGAGCGAAAGTTTCATCAAAGTCTACACCTTCAATCTGAGTGTAGCCTTGAGCAACAAGTCTGGCCTTGTTTCTGGTTATAACACCTTCTTCATTGGTTTTGTTCTTGAAGATCCACTTGGTGCCAATCACATTAGTTCCCTCGGGTCTCGGAACTAGCTCCCAAACTTCATTCCTTTTGAATTGCTCCAATTCTTCTTGCATAGCATTGATCCAGAACTCATCAGTCAGTGCCTCTTTCACATTCTTGGGCTCAATTTTGGAGACAAAACATGAGTTGGAGACAATCTCAATCTCCCTTGATCTTGTAGTGACTCCTCTGTTTGGATCTCCTATAATCAGCTCCTTGGGGTGCATCTTCTGGATTCTAATGGAGGGTCTCTTGTCGGGTTGGTTGATGTTTGATTCTTCTGTAGCAGAATCAGAGTTTTCTGCATTCTCTACACTTTTAGCTGTATCTGCTACATTGTCTCCCGATGTTCTGACATCTTCTTCGACATCCTTCTTTCTTGCTGGAGTTAGATCATCAACAACCACATTGATGGATTCCATCACAGTTCTGGTTCTGGAGTTGAATACTCTATATGCTCTGCTGTTTGTAGAGTATCCCAGGAATATTCCTGCATCACTCTTGGGATCCATCTTTCTCCTTTGCTCTCTATCTGCCAAAATGTAACATGGACTTCCAAAGATGTGGAAGTGCTTGACAGTTGGCTTCCTCCCTTTCCAGATTTCATACAGTGTGGTTGGAGTCCCTCTTCTAAGTGTGACTCTGTTGTGGATGTAGCATGCTGTGTTCAAGGCTTCAGCCCAGAGATTATAGGGAAGTTCTTTGGCATGAAGCATGACCCTAGCAGCCTCTTGCAAAGTCCTGTTTTTCCTTTCAACTATGCCATTTTGTTGTGGTGTAATGGCTGCAGAGAACTCATGAGTGATGCCTTCAGATGTGCAGAATTCAGTAAACCTGCTGTTTTCAAACTCTCTCCCATGGTCACTCCTGATTCTCTTGATGGCACAGTCTTTTTCTCTATGAAGTCTTAGACTCAACTCCTTGAATACTTCAAAGGTGTCTGATTTTTCTCTGATAAAGTTGACCCAGGTAAATCTAGAGAAATCATCCACAACAACATAGGCATACCTCTTTCCTCCAAGGCTTTCAACTTGCATAGGCCCCATCAAGTCCATGTGAAGTAGTTCCAGCACCCTGGAAGTGGTCTGATGTTGAAGCTTCTGGTGGGACATCTTGACTTGCTTTCCAATCTGACATTCACCACAAATTCTGCCTTCTTCTATTTTCAGATTGGGAATGCCTCTAACAGCACCTTTGTCAATGATTTTCTTCATGCCTCTTAAGTGCAGATGTCCAAATCTTTGATGCCATATTCTGACTTCATCTTCTTTGGAGGATAGACATGTGGAGGAGTAACTGGTTTCTTGAGGTGTCCATAGGTAGCAGTTGTCCTTTGATCTGCTGCCCTTCATTAGAACTTCACTCTTCTCATTTGTCACCAAGCATTCTGACTTTGTGAAGTTTACATTGAATCCTTCATCACACAGCTGACTGATGCTGATCAAGTTTGCAGTCAGTCCCTTCACCAGCAGTACTTTGTCCAGACTAGGAAGTCCATCATGGACTAGCTTTCCCATTCCAGTGATCTTACCTTTAGAGCCATCTCCAAATGTCACATAGCTAGTGGAGCAAGGTTCAATGTTCACCAGGAATTCTTTGACTCCTGTCATGTGTCTGGAACAGCCGCTATCTAGGTACCAATCTTCCTTAGCTGATGCTCTAAGTGAGGTATGAACAACAAGACAAACAGTCTTGTGTTTTGGAACCCACACCATCTTCCTTCCACTGCTGCTACTTTGAGTTCCATGATGTGGATGGCCATGTAAATGATAGCAAAAGGGCTTTATGTGACCATACTTGCCACAGTAGTGACACCTCCACTTCTTTCTTTTGCTCCTTTTCTGCTGCGTTCCATGATGTCGAGACCGATGTTGTGACATCGTGGCTCCAGTGCTGTTTTTGGCAGGAACAAATTCTGTCATGGTTGTTCTGCCAGCAGACTTAGGATTAAATCCAAGTCCTCTCTGGTTTCCAACATTCTTTCCAAGCTGTAGCACCTCATCAAGCGTATCTGAGCCTTTATTCAGCATCTTTATTGATTTTGTCATGTTTTCCAGTTTAGAGTTCAGAAAACCAACTTCTCCTTTAAGCTCAGAGATCTCCTCTTCATGTGCCTCCTTTTCAGCCTCCAGATTTGCAATGACCTTCTTCAGTTGTGCTTCTTGCTGAAGAATCTTCTCACTTTTGATGCATAGTTCTCTATAGGATGTGGCAAGCTCATCAAAAGTGATTTCACTGTCTGTATCACTTGAATCTTCAGCAGATTCAAATCTCCCAGTGAGTGCATTCACATCTCTATCAGAATCACTTTCTTGTTCACTCTCTGTATCATCAGATCAACACACAGAAAGACCTTTCCTCTGCTTCTTGAGATGAGTGGGACATTCAGCTTTGATATGTCCAAAGCCTTCACACCCACGGCATTGAATTCCTTTGCTGTGACTGGGCTTTTCATCTGACTTTTTCTGGTATTCACTACCTTTCCTGATGTCGAAAGGGATGTTCCGGACATGTGGTTTCTGCCTCCTGTCCATTCTGTTCATCACTTTGTTGAACTGTTTTCCAAGGAGCACAACTGCATTAGTCAGACCTTCATCAGTATCCAGGTCATACTCATCTTCTTCTCCTTCATCATTGGACACGAACGCCAGATTCTTGCTCTTCTTTTCAGCCCTATCCGAGAGTCCTAGCTCAAAGGTTTGAAGGGAACCAATGAGTTCTTCTACTCTCATGTTGCAGATGTCTTGGGCCTCCTCTATTGCAGTGACTTTCATGTCAAACCTCTTAGGCAAGGATCTGAGGATCTTTCTCACCAGCTTTTCATCTGTCATCCTCTCTCCCAAGGCAGTGCAAGCATTGGCAATTTCAAGAATGTTCATGTGGAAGTCATGAATACACTCTTCCTCCTTCATCTTCAGATTTTCGAATTTTGTGGCCAATAGTTGCAATCTGGACATCTTCACTTTGGAGGTTCCTTCATGAGTGGTTTTCAGGATCTCCCATGCATCCTTGGCCACTGTGCAAGTGTTGATCAGTCTGAAGATATTCTTGTCAACTCCATTGAATAGAGCATTCAAAGCTTTGGAGTTTCCAAGTGCCAATTCGTCTTCTTCTTTTGTCCAGTCTTCTTCTGGCTTCAATTCATTAGTGGGCTTTCCTTCTGTGTCCAGCATCTTGGGATGTTCCCAGCCTTTGATGACAGCTTTCCAGGTTCTGCTATCCAGTGATTTGAGGAAGGCCACCATCCTTGCTTTCCAGTATTCATAGTTGGTTCCATCCAGAATTGGTGGTCTGTTCACTGGTCCTCCTTCTTTCTCCATGTTCATCAGAATTTATCTCCCTAGATCTCACTCAGTGATTTCGAGTGCCTGCTCTGATACCAATTGAAATTCTGATACTGGGGACAGATGTCGTACAGGATGTCACGACATCACGCTTCAGAACATGCAGATTGTCTTTGACTGTATGAACGGATTAAACAAGTAAATAACACAAGAGAATTGTTAACCCAGTTCGGTGCAACCTCACCTACATCTGGGGGCTACCAAGCCAGGGAGGAAATCCACTAAAATAGTGTTAGTTCAAGGTCTAACAACCACTGTTTACAACCTTCTCACCTAACCACTACCCGTGCAATCTCTACCTAAGAGCCACTCTTAGATATGAGAACCCCGCTCACTCCCTCTCAATCACACTCCCGTGTTTACAAATAAATCAAAGACACACCAGAGATCAACTCTGAACAAAAGGGATCAACCCTACACACTAGAGATCAACTCTACACACTAGAGATCAACTCTACACACTCAGGTCCAACACTTGATGTTAGGGTACCATCAAGGTGGCTCACAAAACACTCAAGTCCCAAAACTCACAAAATAACTCTTCAATCCCGGACTTGGTACAGAACTCGTGCAGCCTTCGTGTTTATATAGCAGTGTGCGTTTCTGGGCTGCAACTACTTGTGCTGGATGAGATCTATCATTATCCTGAAAAAATCTGCAGTTAAAGAACTAAAAGATAACGTTTGATCTTTTAGTTTGAATCTTTAATCTTTAATCTTTAATCCCTGAACGAACTCTTCTAGTTTGTAATTCGAACTTTAATGATCTTTTAATTCGTTCCTAAAGATAGATCATCTAATCTTTTGCTAACTGCACAATAATCTGTTAAAGAGATAACAGATTTATGTGTCCAGTATTTTCGGGCAAGATGTCCTGGACATCGTATCCGACATCGTGGATCCTGCAGCTTCAATGCTTTTAGCAACTTCAGTATTTTCGGGCAGGATGTCCTGGACATTGTATCCGACATCGTGGATCCTGCAGCTTCAATGCTTTTAGCAATTCCAGTATTTTCGGGCAGGATGTCCTGGACATTGTATCCAACATCGTGAATCCTGCAGCTTCAATTCTTCATTTGACATTTCATCTTGCCTTGTGCATTGTGCAGCCCGATCTTATTCTTTGACATAACGTTGGACATCATGTGCAGCAACTCCAGCTTTCCTTCATTGTCTAAGTGCTTATGTTTTAACAAAATCTTAGCCAATCTTTTAAAACTCAGTAGAGCTAAGCACTAACAAAATATAATAATCAAACATAATTTTTTGGGGGTTAACAGTCCCAAATTTTAGCCTTTATTTTAAAAAATAATGTTGTAAATAAAATACTTAACTATCAATTTAGTTCCCAAATTATTTTAATTGATTTAATTTGATTTTCAAATTTTTAAAAGATTCAATTTAGTCCTTAATTTTTTTTAAAATGCATAAATCTAATCTTTTTATCCAATTAAGTTAACATTGTTGGGATTGTAAAAATTCTTAGCGGGTTTCCTAGACTATCAATGATAGGAAACAACAGGATCTTGAAACCTATGGTTCTCACAAACAATCAATAAACAAGAATAGATAATGATGTGTACCTTTCTCCATAGGAAGACTTGTACCTTTCTCCATATGAAGACTTGTACCTTTCTCCATAGGAAATTCTCTCCATTAGAAATAAGATTTCACTTCCTTAGGTCTTTCTTTTCTGCCTCTCTTCATTCGTGATGGCTATGGGTGAGAGAGAACACTTTCTGGTCAGGAAGGGGACCTTATTTCACGTTAGTGGGTATTAAGCCCCTTTTATAACCTCTACTCCCATCAAGTAGTAGTTAGTTCTAGAAACTTCTCCTATTAAGCCCAATTACAATTTAGCCTTTAATCGTTAATTATTTACTTATTAGTCCCTGCATAAGTCACATGCATCTCACATGAGACATTAATTCTTACATTCTCCCACTTGGCTCATGTGACGTTAATAAACATTATGGACTAAATAAATAAATAGATTAACTAATATAATGCACATTAAAATTGACTAAATTGTTCTATACATTGGGTACATCATAATTTCATGATTAAGAATAGGAACCAATTCGAGTCATGGCGGTTGTACATCATCTAATCGACATAGTCCCTTCCATGTACTACAAATTAGTCTTCTCCTTAATATGACCATTAGTTAGGAGTACATAATTGGTCCAACATAATGTCTTCATTCAAGGCAAAACCTGTTAACATTACTCTAACACAAACATGCATGCAAACATAGAGAACAGGTAATAAAAAACATATCATAATTGAGCTCAGAGTGTCAGCAAAATTACATAAGGTAAATTACACTTAATGATCATCAATAACAATAATGCCCATACTTTCAACATGTTTTATAATGTCTTGGGCAATAATCCCTTATTCAAAGGGTCAACTATCATAAGATTTGTGCTAATATGTTCTATTGACATTCTTTGTTTCTAAACTTCTTCCTTCACGACAAAAGTACCTCAATTTCATATGCTTAGCACCCTTAGAGTACTTGTTGTTCTTACAAAAATATTGTTGCGGAGTTATCACAATACATTTTCAACGGCCTAGCAATACTGTCGACAATTGCAAGCCCTGAAATAAAGTTCCGCAACCAATTAGTCTAAATTGTAGCCTCAAAACATACTACAAATTCAGCTCTTAGATGCAACAACAACTGATGCATACAAGATTACTTTCATTTGTTTTAGTTCCATATCATTTCTAGGACATTGTGCGAGACTAACTCTGTCTTATTTCTAAATTAGAATAGGCGATGTTAAACACCTTTCCATCTTGAATCTCTCTAGCACTTTATTGATATATATACTTTCTGAGATAAGCCTAACAATCCTTGTGATCTATTATGGAATATTTTTATCCCTATCACATAGCTTACCTCACCCATATCTTTCACATCAAAGTTTCTAGAGAGAAATTTCTTAGTCTCATGAAGAAGACCAAGATCGTTAGCTACAAGCAAGATATCATCAATATACAGAATTTGAAAATAACCTTACTCCCACTGACTTTCAGATACATACACCGATAAACAGTATTTTCCTAAAATCTAAAGGAAATAATGATATCATTAAACTTCAAATACCATTGGCAGGAAGCTTGCTTTAAGACTGTATATTGATTTCTTTAGTATGCACACCATGTGTTCATTTCCTTTAACTGAGAACCCCATTGGTTGGTTCATACAAACATTCTCCTCTAAATCTCCATTTAGAAAGGCGGTTTTCACATCTATTTGATGTAGCTCCAAGTCATAATGGGCTACTAATGCCATGATAATCCTGAAAGAATCCTTTCGTGAGACCAGTAAAGTGTCTCTTTATAATCAATGTCATTTTTCTGAGTAAATTCCTTAGCAACAAGTTTAGCCTTGTAACGTTCAAGGTTGTCATGAGAGTCACGTTTAGTCTTGAAGACCCACTTACAACCAACTCTCTTACAACCCTTTGGTAATTCTACAAGGTCCTAAACACCATTATGTTCCATGGAATTTAATTATCTCTTCTTTCATTGCATTTAACCACTTCTCATAATTATCACAACTTATAGCTTGTGAAAACGAAACTGGATCATTATCATTAATGCTTAAGTTTGTTTTTGTTTCATGTAAGTATACCACATAGTCATTCGAAATAGCTGGTCTTCTTTCTCTTTGAGACCTCCTTAATGCTACTTCTTATGGTTCTTCCACAATGGGTTCATTGTGTATCATGGGCTCATCATTGTGTTGTACTTCTTCATTACTGTTTGTAGTAATAACTGAAGTAGTAATCACCTTACTTCTAGAGGCAAAAGCTAAAGGAATTTGCACTCTAACTTCTTTAATTTCCACTTCTCGTGGAACTGTACTTCCACTGATTTCACTGTTTTCAATGAACCTTGCATTTCCAGTTTCGACAAATTCTCATACTATGATTAGGACAATAAAACATATACCCCTTTGACTTTTTTGGATAACCAATGAAATATCCACTGATTGTTGTTGCATCCAATTTTCTTTCTTGCGGATTGTAAATTCTTATTTCTGCCTGGCAACCCCAAACATGCAGGTGCCTTATACTAGGTGTCCTATTTGTCCACAGTTCAAAAGATGTCTTTGGAACTGCCTTACTAGGAACCCTATTCAACAAATACATGGCAGTTTTCAAGGCATACATCTACAAAGATACGGGTAAAGTCTAATTGATTAACATACTCCTAACCATATCCATTAAAGTTCTATTACGCCTGTCTGATACACCATTTTGTTGTGGTGTATCGGGAATTGTGTATTACACACAAATGCACGTTTTTGAACAAGCTTAGCAAATGGACTTGGGTGTTGCCCAGTTTCATCATATCTTTCGTAATACTCATCACCTCTATCATATCTAATAATTTTCACATTTATGTCTAATTGCCCTTTTTACTTCATTGTAGTAAATTTCTAAGGCATCCATTGCCTAAGAAATCTCGGGCAGTAAGTAGACATAACTGTAACGTGAATAACCATCAATAATGGTGATAAAGTATCATTCCTTTCCGAAAGAACTAACATCAAAAGGTCCACAAATATCAGTATGCACAATTTCAAGAAGCTGAGTGCTTCTTGTAGCTCCTTTTCTTTATATGTTTTGCTTGTTTTCCCTTAATACAACCCACACAAATATTTAGATCCGTAAAATCTAGATAAGAAAGAATTTCATTCCTTTTTTTTAATCTTTCCATCCTTTCTCTAGAAATGTGACCTAAACGTTTATGCCACAAGAAAGCAGATCGTTCATTCACTAAACTATGTTTAGTGCCAACATTATGATGCAGAGTCAAAACAGTTTCAGCATACAAACTGTCTATTTCCAATTTAAATAAACCATCACAAGAATATCAGTACCAATGAGATGATTATGCTTAAATAAATTGAAACATCCATTACGAAAATTAAAAGAGTATGCAGTAACATCAAGTTTAGATAATGAAACTAAATTCCTAGATAAACTAGGTACATAAGGAGTTTCCAGTAAATCTAAATGATGTCCAGTGTTGCGTTTTAAACAATAAGTCTCAACTATTTTCACTGGAGCTTTCACTTCATTCCCCATGAAAATGAACTTCTCATTTGGGCTTATGGTTTGGATTGTAAGGAATCTCTGCATAATGTTAGAAACATGAGTCATACATCCAAAATTAATCCATCATGTATCATGGGAAACTACAGTTAAGTTTGATTCAAAACATACATGAGCATTAAGCTCACCATTCTTTTCGAACCAAGACCTACACTTTAGGCAATCCTTTTGGAAATGTCTTAATTTCAAAAAATTGACAATTATTGCCCTTTGATACATTCCTTCTAGATTTGCAAAGAGTCATCATTGTTCTTTAATGACTTTTTGCCTTTATCATGCTTCTTCATAAATTTCTTTTCAAGCTCCTGGATTCCCTTGGTGGCTAACATAATGGACTAAGTGACTTCCTTGATTCTTAAGCCTCATTTCTTCCTGAACTAACATACTGTGCAATTCATGCACATTCCATTTATCTTTCATGGTATTATAGCTCATTTAGAACAGGCCAAACTTAGACGGTAATGAGTTTAGAATAAACTAAACAAGAAAGTTCTCATTCACAGCCATTATATTCCCAAGGTCTTAAGTCTTGTTGCAATGTTTGTCATCTCAATGACATGTTCATACATAGTACGTGAACCATCAAACTTCATGGTGGTCAATGTACTCATTAATGTCCCAACAACAGACTTATCAGTTGTTTGAGAATACTCTCCCACTAATCCCATAAACTTTTTAGCACTTTCGATTTTAGGGAGAGTTGTCTTAATACTGTCTACAACAGTCATTCTCATCTAACATTAGGTTGAGTCTGTTAGGTCTTTCCCAAGTTTTATAATGAATTTTCTCTTCATTGCTACTAACATCAATAATGTTAACAAACTTCTCTTCTAACATAAATAGATCATGATCCAAAACACCGAGGTGAAATTGGACTTGCTCATTTCAGTCAGAGAAGTTAAGCCCATTAAAATTGGCTCAGATGATACATAAGAATCCAATGAATTCAAAACATGTATTACATAATAAAATTCACATAAGTGTTTTGAGACATAAAATACATGTCATACATATCATTCATTCAGATAACGGACAATGTATATTGATGTTCTCCTTTGGGTGATACACCAACATACAACATACAAACATAATGATGCTAATAAAATTTTAACATTATTTGGCAATTAAATATGCACCAATTTGTAGCATCTATTTCCTTTGGGCATATAAATAAAACTAATGATACACACAAATTGCCTACAATTATATTCATTAATTATAAGAACAACTAATCAACCTTTGAGCGATCCATAAATGCATTATAACAATGAATTTCAATTACCCATAAACCAATAATCATATAATTTAGCATCCATTATTCTATGAATGATTGGAATAATCATTAAGGTGGAATTAAATAACCTTACAAATTTGGCCACTTTGGTGACTAACAAATTCAACATACATTTAATTCCAACCAAATATATATGGCCTGTACATACTTATTGCTATTAACAATTCATAGCCATTCTATTAATTTCGTTCCAAGCCATAAAATAATATTTGTATTTATTTATGTTTTTGCATTCAAACACGTTCAAGCAAATATGTAGCATATACATATATTTACTGCTACCAATAATTTCAAAGCATTCACGTTAATTTAATTACAGGATGTAAACTTTCAATCCTTCAATTACATTTAATAATAATTTCTAAAAAAAAACACAAGTGGGACTGGAAATAGCAAAATGGGTTGCAAATAGCAATATCCAAAATTTCTAATTCTCCTACAAGGTAGGTATGGGTAGCGGCAGCTTTTCAATTGGAATTGAAAGAAAGGTACATGCAGCCGCACAACTTTACAAAACCAATTCACAGCATAGTGCGTCATTCTTTCTCCATAATTTAATATATAAATAACGTTAATGGAAAGGCAACTTTCTCCATTAGAAATAAAATTGGCAGCAGAAGCTTTCTCTTTGAAGTTTTGTATAATATTTCTTTCATACAAAATTTCATACTTTGCAGCGGAAAAACATAATTAATGCCAAAAACACACTATCCAAACATGTACTTTAATTGAAAATACATGTAATAGAAATTAAAATTCCTAAATTTCATAATTAGGTTTGATGCATAATTTGAAGAAATTAAATTATCCCTAAATTTCATAATTAGGGTTCATGCATAATTGGGAGAAATTAAATCATTCTTGGAGAATCATAAATTTCATAACACATGCTCTGATACCACATGTAAAAATTCTTAACGGGTTTCCTAAACTATCAATGATAGGAAACAACAGGATCTTGAAACCTATGGTTCTCACAAACAATCAATAAACAAGAATAGATAATGATGTGTACCTTTATCTATAGGAAGACTTGTACCTTTCTCCATAGGAACTTCTCTCCATTAGAAATAAGATTTCACTTCCTTAGGCCTTTCTTTTCTGCCTCTCTCCGTTCGTGATGACTATGGGCGAGAGAGAACACTTTCTGGTCAGGAAGGGGACCTTATTTCACGTTAGTGGGTATTAAGTCCCTTTTATAACCACTACTCCCATCAAGTAGCAGTTAGTTCTAGAAACTTCTCCTATTAAGTCCAATTACAATTTAGCCCTTAATCGTTAATTATTTACTTATTAGTCCCTACATAAGTCACATGTCTCTCACATGAGACATTAATTCTTACAGGGATTGCAAATACCAAAAAATTTTGTTTGCAACTAGTGGTGATTTTTAAGTGCCACTATATTTATCACTATTTTTAAAAATAAAACTATTTCCCTTTCTTCTTCTTCTTCACTTTTGACTCTACGCTATGCTTCATCCCTAAAGGGTTTCTCAGAAGAAAATTGTTGGTCATAGCAAGTCATTGGTTCTCCATTGTTTTCAATGTTGGTGTTTAAGGTGGTGGTGATGGTTCTCCGATTTGAACTTGTGGGTTAAGGTGGAGGTGATGGTTCTTGAGTCATTTGTTCTCTTATCTAGTTCTTGGTGTTGTTTGGGTGGGATAAGGTGGTAGTGATGGAGTTGGAGTGGTGGGTGAAGGATGGGATTGGAGCACTGGTGTTGGGGGCCTGGGTGGTGGCGTGACGACACGATGGTGGTGTAGGGTTTGGGGAATGGGTCCACATGCCCAAATCCAAGAGATATTGGTGTGGCGCACACTGTTATGGTTAGTCGAACTTCCCTTCTTTGCTGACCCTTCATAAAAAATCCTATGATGAAGCCCCTATCGCCACCCCTTCGCAAAAAAAATTAATATTTATAATAATTATTTTAAAAAATCATATTTAATATATTTTAATTGATTAGTAATGTAAAAATAAATTATATTAATAGTATATATTAAAACTAAACTTTTTCTTATTGTATACGTGTTACAAGATTTCTCATTACATATTAAACAATATTTAATTAATTTAATTGTAATATTAAATTTGTTAATAATTTGTTTAACACTTTTATAGTCATTTTAAAATTAATGAAAATGATTAAGATCTCATTTTTTTAAAATTGTTTAACCTAATTAATTAAGATATATTTAGTTAAGGTTTTGGCAGAATATCTTATTTGGATCCTCAAAGTGTATGTATGCCGTCTTCAATTTATCATATTAGAATGTAAATATTTAATATATAACCCTGTGTCATCAGTTGTAGATTTGTGTGGCATGCATCTTTCATCTATTGTCATGTGAGTTTACTAAATTTGCTTGAATCTGAGGTTCATTAATCTATGTGTGGCTACTCGGATATTTTTTAGCAAAAATAATGAATACTTCACATTAATATTTTATGCCACAAATGTGACTAGCAAAATCTCTTTCCCATTTTGAGTTGGATAATTAATGCATCTCTATGATTAACTAGTTTTTGTTTGCATCTTTGTCACATGGAAAAACAAGTTTACAAAGTCATGGGGATAAGGGAAAGTAGATATATTGCTTGAACTTTCTGTCTGACTGAATTGAGATTCATATAAATTTGGTTGATTAGATTCTTGCCTATGGTCATGAGTGGGTATGTTTGAAAGATCTGATTTTTTCACTTGACACCTTTTAGACACAGCCGAAGAAGATCTGTTCCCGAATTGGATTGTGTGCTTTGATGGGACTCGTGGTGTTGAGTGAGTCCCAAAGATATTTTAATTCCTTGAATCTTTGGTCGTTTATTTAAATAGTATAGTATATTTTATGTAAAATTTTCATTTTATTATTTGTTCCTTCCTCCCTTCAGTGTGGGGATCAAGAGTGTTGTGGATGAGAATGAAAGAAAATCATCGGGTGATCATCATGGTGCTGCTTGTCCTACGTGTGAGATGGCTATTGTTTGGATGCAGAACCAACTGAGCCGAAATCAGACACAAGATCAGATACTAAGTTACATCAACCAGGTGAGTCAGTTGTCTTTTTTCTATTCAGGCATCCTGCTGCATCTCTTGATTTATTGCCTCATGATGACATTGCAGCTTTGCGATAAAATGCCTAGCCCGATGGGAGAATCAGCTGTTGACTGTGGGAATATCTCTTCATTACCTGTAGTGTCCTTTACTATTGGTGGAAGAACTTTTGAGCTTAGCCCAGAGGAGGTATGATTAGTTGTTTTTCCAATGGATGATCACTAACCAAATTTAATTTAATTTAATGAAAAAAGATAAATTCATGAAGAGCAGTGGGAGTTATAGTAGGAGAGGACCAGGCAACATTTTATAGAAAAATAAAAACAAGAACAAATTTGAAATTAAAGTTAGTTACATCGAGAACTTTAAGGTGTCTCTACAATTGCATAGCTTTACCTAGGGAAACACGTCCTATAGGTGCCTTATTTTTCATAGATTAATGTTAGCCTGATTTAATGGTTTACTAGTTAAGTGGTTTAATCAGATTGACATTTGGTTAAAATGTGGTTACATGAGTCTTCTTCTATTATGTGCAACTGATAGAATTAATCAATACAATGTTATAGTAGAAAGTAAAAACTAAAAATTGTCTTTTGTGCATATCTTTGAAATATAAAGAATTTGGATTTCCTTCTCATCTTGCCTACTGACTTATTTGAGTAGAAAACTGGGGTTTAATTCAGCCCTAAAAGCTAGCTCATAGAGTGAGGGTTGCCTTCACCTTATATGCTCTGTCTTGACACTATCTCTAGTCAATGTGGGATTTTGATTTTTTTTCTAATTCACCCCCTCACGCCCGACACTCTTTGGGATTGGTGCGTGGTCCTTTTGAATGGATCTAGGATAGGCTCTGATACCAAGTAGAAAACTGAGGCCTAACTCAACCCTAAAAGCTAGCTCATAGAGTGAGGGTTGCCCTTACCTTATATGCTCTGTCTTGACACTATTTCTAGTCAATGTGGGATTTGGATTTTTTTTTCTAATTATTTGGTCATGATCATATGAGGACCAGACTAATAGCAGCAATGGAGGTGACAAAAGAAAAAAAGTAATGAGAAAAATGGTTAAAATTTCATTGTCACATGTTATCGTTGTAGAACATTTTTATGAATGGTACACCAAAAACTAACTTGTCTTCCTTTTTATCTGTATTTAAGATTTAAGATTGTGAATGTATATATACATGATTTTGATGATGCCAAAGAAGAATCAAACAAGACCGCTTCAAAGGATAAGCACTGCTTCTAGATTAATACAAGATTGTTTCAACAAACAAAGCATTGCTTCAAGATTTCTTCAAGATCAAGTCTTGCCTCAAAACAAAAGGTTTCAAAGTCACCCAAGGCTCTGGTAATCGATTACCAGGCAGTGTAATCGATTACCAGAAGGGAAGTTTGAAAAATAGCTGTTAATAAGGGTTTTTAATTTGATTTTTGAACCTGTAATTGAATACTATATGTTTGTAATCGATTACCAGCAACAGAACTCTTGAAATTCAAGTTCCAAAGTCATGACCCTTCAAAATATAACTGTGTAATCGATTATCATAAACCTGTAATCGATTACCAGTGAAGAATTTCAGAAAAACCTTTTTGAAAAGATACATCTCTTTAAACCATTTTGAAAAGGCACGAAGGACCTATATATGTGTGTGTGTGTCTTACTTCAAAAAGGATGAGAGAGATATTCCAAGAGAACTTCATTGTCAAATACTCTCTCAAAAGAAATCCTTGGCAAACACTTGCAAAAATTTATAAGGATTCTTACAAGATCTTCAATTGTAATATCCTTCTCTTAAAGAGAGAATTCCTCTTTTTTTTTCTTATTCAAAGTGATTGATTAAGGGACCGAGGGTCTCTTAGGTTGTAAGGAATTCTGAACACAAGGAAAGGGTTGTCCCTGTGTGGTTCAGACTTTGTAAAATGAGTTTTACAAAGATAGTAAAAAATCTCAAGTGGGTTGCTTGAGTAGTGGATGTAGGCACAAGAAGTGGCCGAACCAGTATAAATCAAGTTTGCATTTCTCTCTTCCCTTATCTCATTTATTTTGTTGCAATCAATTTTGTCTTGCATATTTAAAAAATATTATTAAATTGATTGTTACTTCTTTTGCATTTTGAGCTTATCTCATTTAGAAGGGGATTAAAAGTTTGTTAATGGGAAAGTAATTCACCCCTTCTTAAGATAACTGAGGCCATTTGTCCAACAAGTGGTATCAGAGCAGGATTCTTGTATAAAGTTTAAAAACTTTCAAGAATAGATATGGCCTCCTCATCTAACTTTCCATTTCCTAAGGAAAATTTTATTAATAGGGGCCTCTTATGTTCAATGGCGAGGATTATCACTATTGGAAAACCTGAATGCAGATCTTTATTGAAGCCATAGATTTAAAGATATGGGAAGCCATTGAATTTCACCCTTTTATTCCTACAATGGTAGAGAGAAATGCAACTATAAAAAAAACCTAGTGAAGAATGGAATGATGATGAAAGAAGAAAGAAGAAGGATGAAAAATGAGATTTGAGTGTCCTGACTTTAAAAGAAGAATGAAAATATCCGACAAGAGGAATTTCAAAGAAAAGAAAGCATACATCACTTGGAAAGATAATGACATAAATTCTTCAAGTGATCCAAAAAATAAAATTATAAATCTGGGTCTCATGTTAAAAGACTATGAAAGCGGAGAAGAGCAAAGTTGATACATTGATAGTAGTTGCTCCAAACATATGGTGGGATATGCATCAAAGGATATTCATATTTCTGCTAAAAATTGTGAATATGAGATTTATGGAGACAACAAACAAATGCCACTTGATCATTAAGCCCAACAAATGATATCAATGATACCAAAAAGGTCACTTATTTTTTATTGATTACTTTTGATTATTTTTTCCTATGATTGTTAACTTTTGTTTGAGTTTTGATGCTTGTTTTCTGTTTGAGTTTTTTATTGTCTTTGATGATTATTTTCTTGTGATTGTTCTTGATTGAGTTTTGATTGTCTTTGATGATTGTTTTTAATGATTGTCTTTGATGATTGTTTTTAATGATTGTTCTTGATTGAGTTTTGATTGTCTTTGATAATTTTTTTATAATTGTTTTTGATTGAGTTTACAATTTTGATGATTGTGTTTGAAGGTTATGTTTATTATTGATTAGTTTAGATAATTTTTTTTTACATCTTTTGATTGTTTTATAGTGAATATGTATTTTTGTCGGTGTAAAATAGTCTGTTTTAATGCCTTTTGGTATCACTTGACTCTCATACATTGCAACAAGTGGTTTTCTCCTCTCTGCTCATGATTTGCTTTTGATGTTGATAAAAGGGGAGAGATAGATAAAAGATAAGAGAGTAAGGGAAATTATCTATTCTTTATGAGACAACTTTTTATATATGAAATCTATGAAATCTTCAACTGTCTCATATAAGCAATCATTGCAAAATCAAGGGGGAGTAAATTATATACAAATAGATATTTTTTGTTGTTGCTCCTAATCTACATGTAGTTGTCATAATCAAAAAGGGGGAAAATGTAAATCATGTAGGTTTTGATGATGTAGAAAAGAATTTGCTATATAATGAGTGTCATCATCAAAAAGGGGGAGAATGTGAATCATGTATGTTTTGATGATGTCAAAAAGAAGTCGCTTGATTGTCATCATCAAAAAGGGAGAGAATGTGAATGTATGTATACATGATTTTGATGATGCCAAAGAAGAATCAAACAAGGCCGCTTCAAAGGATAAACATTGTTTCTAGATTAATACAAGATTGATTCAACAAACAAAGTCTTGCTTCATGATTTCTTCAAGATCAAGCCTTGCCTCAAAACAAAGGGTTTCAAAGTCACCCAAGGCTCTGGTAATCGATTACCAGGCAATGTAATCGATTACCAGAAGGGAAGTTTGAAAAAATAGCTGTTAATAAGGGTTTTCAATTTGATTTTTGAACTTGTAATCGATTACCAACAATGGAACTCTTGAAATTCAAGTTCAAAAGTCATGACCCTTCAAAATATAACTGTGTAATTGATTACCGGAACCAGTAAAGAATTTCAGAAAAATCTTTTTGAAAAGACACATCTCTTCAAACCATTTTGAAAAGGCACGAAGGACCTATATATATGTGTGTGCCTGACTTCAAAAAGGATGAGAGAGATATTCCAAGAGAACTTCATTGTCAAATGCTCTCTTAAAAGAAATCCTTGGCCAAACACTTGCAAAAATCTATAAGGATTCTTACAAGATCTTCAATAGTAACATCCTTCTCTTAAAGAGAGAATTTCTCTTCTTTCTTCTTATTCAAAGAGATTGATTAAGGGACCGAGGATCTCTTAGGTTGTAAGGAATTCTAAACACAAGGAAAGGGTTGTCCCTGTGTGATTCTGACTTTGTAAAAGGAGTTTTACAAAGATAGTGAAAAATCTCAAGTGGGTTACTTGAGTACCGGACATAGACACGAGAAGTGGCCAAACCATTATAAATCAAGTTTGTATTTCTCGCTTCCCTTATCTCATTTATTTTGTTGCAATCAATTTTGTCTTGCATGTTTAAAGAACATTATTAAATTGATTGTTGTTTCTTCTGCATTCTGAGCCTATCTCATTTAGAAAGGGATTAAAAGTTTGTTAGTGGGAAATTAATTCACCCCTTCTTAAGATAACTGAGACCATTTGTCCAACAAAGATGTGAGATTACACGCTAAGCCTGGAACTGCCCACTAAGTAAGTGTTGCGCGGTGGGCCTGGATTACACGCTGAGCAAGCTATCCAATTCTTCTTTTTCTTCACAATTTTTTGTCGAATTCCCTCTAAAACAGTTCAATTCTTCTTCTTTTGAATTATGCTGATTAAAAATAGCAAAGATGTTAATTTTTTCATTATTTCATTAAAAATAGTAATAAAATAAATAAATTATACCCACTTATTAATCCAAATTGACTATTAAATTAGCTTATATTTCGCAGTTATCAGTAACAAAAACAAAAATAAGAACACTAAGATAATTTATAAAATCATAAGAACCATGGAATAACATAATTTCCATTTGGCTAAAATCCTTTAATCACTATAAAAATAAACTGCAACAAAAACTTACTGAGAATGAATTGCTAATAAGATTGCAAAAAGAGAATGTGAATGAGAAATGGAGACCACCATCAATTGAAGCACAAAATCTGTGATTACAAGTTGAAACCATTCAATGATAAATTCATATAGTGAAAAATTACCCTGTGATTCTAACAAAGGATTCAAATCTAGTGCTTGAGGCTCACCTTTGAGGAGAGAGAGAGAGAGAGAGAGAGATCGTGCAGATAAGAGAGATTAAGAAAATAGAGAGGTCGCATCCAAATCAAGAAAAGTAAGTATGGAAGCTAGGTTTTCAGCATGATGGATGAGATTGTCATAGGAGAAGCGTTGGCTGGTGGCAGAATCGATGAAGACGATGATCGATCTGGGCAAGTTATGGTGGAGACAGTGATGTTCGGCGGAGGGAGGGGGAGGAGTGGCTTGTGGTTGTGGAGGGTTATGGAATCAACAAAAAGAGAAACATGAGAGTGGAAGTATGAGATTTTTTGTAAAATACAAAGATCAAAATTAAAGCAGGGGGGGACATAAACTGGAGAAATGAAAAATAAAAAAAAAATATTGCAAATGAAAATCACATAAGTGGATGCGGATATGTTATGAAAATAAATTATCTTTACAAACCATTAATTTAATTTAGAGTAAATACTAGTATTTGTTGACCTAAATTTATTAGCCACTAAGACATGTAGATTAGAAAGTATTTATTGGAAATTGTATTGTTGGCACTATAAATTTGTCAGCAAAAGGTCATTTTTGGGGTAGTGTTATTTCAAAGCTTGGTTTCAGGATGTGGTTACCAACTTGGATGAGGAAGGCAAAGCAATGTTTTGTGGTTGAGCATGGTCATTGTGGTTTAGTAGAAACCAGTGTGTTTTCAAGGATCAGAGGATGAAATGCAATAAGGTTATATATATGCAAAATGTTCCAAGCTATGCCTGCCAACCCTATCGGCCAATCAACAGGAGAGAAGGTCAACAAGAGACTGTGGTATGGAAAGCTCCCGCGGTAGGGTTTTATAAAGCAAATTTTGATACTGCAAATAGAAACAACATAGACACGGGTATCAGCCTGATTGTTCCGGATCAAGGACGAAATGTCATAGCAGCTACAAGCCTACAACATATTTTTCTGAACCTGTTGGGATCAAAGGAAGCAGAGGTTGCTGCTTTTAGATGGGCGATTATAACTATAGCTGAACTGTGTCTAACAGATGTTATTTTTTAAACTGATAGCTTGCTTCTATACCAATAGTAGAAAAAGAGAGATGTGCAAGGTGGCTATTGTTTCATATTGATACGGAAGCAATACCAGGGGTACAACAAGCAAAACATGATCAAACAGGGGAGGTGCAGAAAGAAGAAAAGCCCAAAAGAAAAACATCAAAGCCCGCATACCTCAGAGATTACATCTGAAGGTTCATGACAGCATTTCCATCCTTGGTGATTTTATCGAAAGGCAGGAGACAAGGATAACCAACTTGATTCTGGAATCATCCCTTAGGCACAAAAAGATAAGAATTTCGTTAGGGAAGAATAGTATAAATAAGCATGTAATAATACAATCAGAATCATGAATGAATGAGAATTTTCCTTTACCTTCATTATTGTCTTCCTTTCTCTTCTTCTCGGAGGGTTCTGGTCCTCGAAAACCAGAGTTACCCAGCAGCATGTATCAACTAGTGCTCTCGTTGTCACTTTCATGGCTTCTTCTTCCCCAGATAAGCTTGAGGAACTCATTATTTGCCTTACCAACCAACAACTCACCTTAACCAACAAAATCAATGACCTCCTTCAACATGTTACTCATTCATCTCCACAGCATCCACCGTATCAGCCTCCATTACATCGTTCCTTCTCTAAACCCAATTCCTGCATAGAACCACAGACTTAAATTAGATGTGCCTCGTTTCGATGGCACTGACCCTTTCGGGTGGATTTTCAAAATCCAGCAATTCTTCGAGTATCATGGGACTCCAGAATATGACAGACTCACAATTGCCTCCTTCTATATGGAGGGAAGAGCCTTGGCCTGGTTTCAGTGGATGACCAGCAATGGTCAATTCACTTCCTGGCCTGTTTTCCTGCAAGCCCTCCAAACGAGGTTCGCACCATCGCAATATGAGGACCCTACAGGGGCTCTATGCAAGCTAATGCATAAGGGTTTAGTCGCGACTTACCTGGCAAAGTTTGAGGACTTAGCGAATCGCGTTGTCGACGTTCCTCCACTGTTTCTCCTCAGCTGCTTCGTCTCCGGCCTCCTTTCGGAGATACGTCGAGAGGTTCAAGCTCATCAACCTCTCACCATCTACCAAGCTGCTGGTCTCGCCCGTCTTCAAGAATACAAGCTCTCCGACCATCGTCCCCCACCCCCGCCACCCCGCCCTCGACCACCACCACTTCCTAACCCTAACCCCATTCGACCTAACCGCCTTCCACCTCTTCTCTCGCCACCCCCACGCCCAAATCCTCCCCCACCCTTCAAACGTCTCACCTCCGAAGAGATAGCCTCTCATCGTGAGAGAGGTCTCTACTTCTCTTGCGATGAGAAATACCACCGAGGGCATCGCTGCGCCTCTTGGGTGTTTCTCTTAATCGCAGAGGGGGAAGATGACCCTAACCCACCTCATATAGATACTTTTGACCCAGGCCCAGACCCGAACCCCAAAACACTTCCCGACCTGGACCCATACCCGGCCCAACTTAGCCTTAACTCCCTGGCGGGTCATATTGCTCCCGAAACTCTGCGTTTCATGGCTACCATCTTCGGTCGCAATGTGGTGCTGCTGGTGGACGGCGGCAGCACCCACAATTTCATTCAGCACCAACTTATGGATCAATTGGGCCTCTCTACGCGACCCACCACACCATTACGTGTTATGGTGGGCAATGGTCAACATCTTCAATGCTTCTCCATTTGCGAATCCATTCCCATCATCATTCAATCCACCGAATTCATTGTTGACCTTTATGTGCTTCCCCTCTCCGGTGCTAATGTGGTTCTCGGCGTACAATGGCTCAAGTCTCTGGGCCCAATCCTCACAGATTACAGCACTTTAGCCATGCAATTCTTCTATAATGAGAAATTGATCACGCTACAGGGAGACATTGATGCTTCGTTGCATGCACTTTCTCCATTACAAATTAAACGCCTCTGTCGCACTCACAGTGAAGCTACCTTTTACCACATCACATTATTTTCTCCTCCGTCCTCCCTCAACAACCAAGAACCACCCCCTGTTGTTCAACCACTCATCTCTAAATATGAGAGCCTCTTTCACCCTCCTACAACTCTACCCCCAATTCGCGACACTGACCATCATATACATTTGCTCCCTCAAGCTTCTCCGGTCAACGTCAGATCGTACCGATACCCCCATTATCAGAAGCAAGAAATTGAGAATCAGGTTGATGACATGTTGCAGCGAGGCTTCATATAACCAAGCACAAACCCGTTTTCCTCACCCGTGCTGTTGGTCAAGAAGCACGATGGCTCTTGGCGCTTCTGCGTCGACTACCGTGCTTTAAATGCCTTGACGATGCGTGACCGGTTTCCAATTCCGACTGTGGACGAGCTCTTGGACGAATTAGGAGGCGCCAGTTACTTTTCGAAGCTCGATTTGCTCCAAGGTTATCATCAGATTCGCATGCATCCTGATGATATTCCTAAAACGGCCTTTCGAACGCATCACGACCACTATGAATTCAAAGTGATGCCGTTCGGACTCTGCAACACCCCATCGTCATTTTAGGCCACCATGAATTCCATTTTCCGGCCATATCTCTGTCAATTCATCATCGTCTTCTTCGACGATATCCTTATATATAGTACCTCCATTGACGACCACCTGCAACATTTAGAGCTTGCTTTTCAGGTATTGTTGACTCATCAATTTACATTAAAACTCTCGAAATGTTCTTTCGCGCAAACTCAAGTTGAATATCTCGGACACATGGTCTCTCAAAGAGGTGTTGAACCCTTTGCCGCGAAGGTTGCAGCTATTCAACAATGGCCGCCTCCTCGAACAACGAAGGCCTTACACAATTTTTTGGGATTGGCCGGTTTCTATCGCAGATTTATACGAGGCTATGCTACGATTGCTGCCCCTTTGGTCAAGGCAACCACCATTAACCCCTTTCAATGGTCGTCTACGACCCAATCTGCTTTTGACCAGTTGAAGCTCGCTTTGTCAACTGCTCCAGTTTTAGCACTCCCTGATTTTCAATCACCATTCACCGTCGAGACGGATGCTTCCGACATTGGAATGGGTGCCATGTTGTCTCAGAAGGGCCATCCTATCGCGTATTTTAGTAAGCCTTTCAGTGCCAAGCTCCTTCGATCGTCCACCTATGTCCGGGAACTCTTTGCCACCACTGCTGCCATTAAAAAGTGGCGTCAATATTTACTTGGTCGCCGGTTTCTCATTATCACTGATCACCGAAGCTTAAAAGAGCTCCTCACTCAGGTGATTCAAACTCTCGAACAACATATGTACATTGCTCGCCTCATGGGGTACGATTATGAAATTCAATATCGTTCCGGCACACATAACCAGGCTGCTGATGCTCTGTCGCGGCTACCGGAAATGGAGTCTTCTTGTTCTATGATGCTTTCAGTTCCTTGTTTCAATTTCCTCGAGGAACTTCATCATCAACTTCATCATCATCCTGAGTATATTCAGCACCGTCGCGAGATTGTGGACAATCTGGCCAAATATCCCCATTACTCCCTTACTGACAAGCTCATCCTTCATCGCGTTCGTATTTGGTTACCTCGCACAATTCCCATTATTCAGACACTTCTCGCGAAATTACGAAGACTTTGGCTAGCATTTTCGAGAATTTCACGTGGTCTGGTCTCCGATATGACATCACCCAGTTCATCACTAACTGTGTCGACTGTCAACTCACGAAATATGAAACAAAGAAAATGGCCGGCCTCTTATGCCCTTTGTCGGTGCCCCACAGACCATGGGAGGACCTTTCATTGGATTTTATCGTCGGATTGCCGGCGTATCATGGCCACACCACAATCCTCGTGGTCGTCGACCGATTTTCTAAGGGCGTACATCTGGGAATGCTCCCCACTGCTCACACTACTCTTATGGTAGCTTCATTATTTTTAGATATTGTTGTCAAACTCCATGGCGTTCCTCGCAGTTTGCTTTCCGATAGAGATCCCCTGTTTATCAGCAAGTTCTAGCAATAACTTTTTCGGCGCAGTGGCACCCAGTTATGCCTGAGCTCCGCCTATCACCCTCAGAGTGATGGCCAGACGGAGGTACTCAACAGAATCATTGAGCAATACTTACGCGCCTTTGTTCATAAACGTCTGACGAAGTGGGGGCAGTTCCTTCCATGGGCCGAATGGTTGCATAACACATCGTGGAATGTAGCTACTGGGGCTACACCATTCGAGATCACCTTTGGACGCAAACCGCTCAATTTTCCGGATTATCTTGCTGGGACTTCGAATGGGTGACATGTTACTTTGCTGGGATGACACACTTGCCATTATCCGCAAGAAATTGCTCAAGGCACAGACCACCATGAAGGAAAAAGCTGATCGAAAACGCCGAGATATCCACTTTGACCTCGGTCAATGGGTTCTGCTTAAGCTTCGTCCCCACCGTCAAACTTCATCAAAAGATTCTCCGGTCGCCGGAAAGCTAAGCAAAAGATTTTATGGCCCTTTTCAGATCATAGAGCAGATTGGCAAAGTTGCTTACCGTTTAAAACTCCCTAAGGGCGCCAAAATTCACCCGGTTTTCCACTGTTCCTTGCTCAAACCGTTTCATGGTTCCCCCGATAATACCCACATAACCACCCTTCCTTCTCACTTTCACAATGATCAACCCATCATTACTCCTGGCGCCATTTTAGATTATCGTCGTTCATCATCATCTCCTCATCAGTCATGGGAGGTTTTAGTGCAGTGGCAGGGCCTTTCCCCAGACGAGACGTCTTGGGAGGATTGGTCCCAGCTTTGCCACGACTACCACCTTGAGGACAACGTGATTTCCCAAGGGCCGCAGGGTGATACGGAAGCAATACCAGGGGTACAACAAGCAAAACAAGCAAAGCATGATCAAACAGGGGAGGTGCAGAAAGAAGAAAAGCCCAAAAGAAAAACATCAAAGCCCGCATACCTCAGAGATTACATCTGAAGGTTCATGACAGCATTTCCATCCTTGGTGATTTTATCGAAAGGCAGGAGACAAGGATAACCAACTTGATTATGGAATCATCCCTTAGGCATAAAAAGATAAGAATTCCGTTAGGGAAGAATAGTAT
Organism: Glycine soja; assembly: GCF_004193775.1. NCBI lineage: Eukaryota > Viridiplantae > Streptophyta > Magnoliopsida > Fabales > Fabaceae > Glycine > Glycine soja. The sequence goes on from NC_041004.1 coordinate 6,764,660, forward strand.
AAATAAGCATGTAATAATACAATCAGAATCATGAATGAATGAGAATTTTCCTTTACCTTCATTGTTCTCTTCCTTTCTCTTCTTCTCGGAGGGTTCTAGTCCTCGAAAACCAGAGTTACCCAGCAGCACGTATCACATATGACCTAGTTGATGACAGCTGAAAACTATTGAGCTATATATCACTACTAGACAGTAGCTTGGCATCACCAATTAATTTGAGGGGGCCAAAGTAGTAAATAGTATTTGGTTTTAATATATTTTTAGTCCCTTAAATTTAAGAGTTTGTATTTTTTAGTTTCCAAATTAAAATTTGTAACTTTTTAAGTCCCTCTTGTTTGCGAAATGTTTTTTTAATGCTTCTTGATAATTGATTTTTGGCGATCTGGATACACGATGCACGACAATTTTTTTTATGGCAAACATGACTGTAAAAAGTATTTCACAACTGTGAGAAACTATAAAAATGCAAATTTTAATTTGGAAGACTTATAAAGATATGTCCAAATTTGAGGAACTTAAAACATATTCAAGTCATTAATATTATATACTGAAATACAACTATCAATAATTTTTTGCTTAAATATATTTAAGGTCCTTATGAATTATCGAATTTTGTTTTGGATCCTAAATAAATTTGTACATTATATTGAGTCTTCAATATATTAAAAATTTTATTTTGAATATCAGTCATAAGTAATGACGTGTCACTCTATAAATTGATTTTTCTAACACTATCAATAGTTGTAATGATGTCATATCATTCTTTAACCAAAACTCGAAAACAAAAGTTTTAATACATGAAGGACTCAAAATAATAAATTTTTTTATTAAAGATCCAAAATAAAATTTGGTTATTTATGAAGGACATTATACATATTTAAGTCTAATTTTTTTTTTTATCTACGAGAATGAAAGATATGTATCGAGAATATACATCAACTCACATATATTACTCAGCGAGCCAACTAAATTATACTCCGTGTGAAAAAAATAAAATCACATCCTCTTAAAGTACTGCTCTTTATCTCTGGCTTGGGAATTTGTTAAGCACAGAGTTTGGGTTTATTTTTGGCTTTGGAATTTTAATTCTGTCCCTTATTTTCTGGAGGAGATGGAAGGTGTGGTATTTTAAACACGTAGAATAGATGCTTCACAAGGTCATTCCCCAACTCGATTTTGTGTATGAACACCGTGAAGGGCAGAGATACAGAACTCTAAGGTGGAGCTACTGAAATCTAAGGTAAAAGCTTTAGTGATTTAGTTTCTGCTACAGGGCATTGTACGCACTCTTCACAATATTTTGCTTTTGTATTAATTTCTGTTTTTCTTTAATTTGTTTATGAGCAGTGTCAAACTATGGACGGTGTCCATTAATCATGTTGTGTATCATTATATTCAGTAGGCTTTAATAAAACCATGTTTCTCCCCATCTGAACTCGGAAGAGCCTCCATGGATGTGATTCCTTCCATATATAATCTAATCCTTTAAGCAATAGCTATTCTATGGAGAATGAACCTGCCCCAGACAACACTTCTTTAGCTATCTCATATCCTTTCCATGCAATCTTTAATTTCAGTATCATCCGATTTGGCCCCCAGTTTTGGTATCCATTCTCTGGAAAAAAATCAAATAAGTTGCAGACTTGCAGCCAACAAATTAACCTTTTCATTAATTTGTTTGATAAATTAAAATTAAAACTTGAACAAAGGTTGTATCAACCAATGACGCAAGGGTGAGATGTACATCATGCTCCTCACTAGAAGCAGAAAGTTGATATTTTAACTACACACAATTTACGTATCAGATATTTCCATCTTTCATATATGTATATTTAGTTATTTACTTAAGGTGATATTTAGACAAAATGAGATCAATATGTACATATCTAAAAGAAAAGTATAGAAAAAAGAAAGAAATAAACAGCAGCCTTTTACTGAAGTGACCATAAAATATGAATGAAGCTTATAGTTGTTTATTTAAGCACACAGCAGGTCTACAGTATAATCACAATTATAAGAAAATTTCACATCTATAACTTCACTGTTAACCAACTGGACCTGCTTTAATCAAAGTCTTCATCTAAACCACAAGAGGGATATGCGCAAGATGATTTCAAGCATAATGAATGCATAGGATCAGACATTCCTATATGTTGAATGAAATTATGACCTGATGAAGTGTTTATCTGTTGAACGAAATTGTGATATGCTGAGGTATTTATTACACTGACCCCGAATGCTTCCAACTCCGCACCCCATTCAGGATGTGTGTCTCCCATTACTTCAACCTCAATCTTAAGCCTCCTCTTATTTTCAGCTCTACTGTTCAGGTAGCGAGAACATCGTTGGTCATAAATGACACACACATGTTTCGAATTTGGCCTGAGATGAAGGGCAGACATGTAGATGTTGATACTACTCTTTTCACTTTTATACCCCCCATCATCACTGATAATGATATGAAATGTAAATCTTGAAAAATAACCTACTGTTCTGTGCAGAGGGTAAGATATAACGAAGCTGAAAATGAAGCCCAATTGAGATGATCGTGGAGTAGAAGGGAGATCGATCATTATATAATCATCTCTTGTCTGATACTCGAACCATTCGGGAATTTTTCGGCCGGGATACACATACTTCACCTGATAAAATCTGTACTTACGACTGTAATTGTTGTAATTTTGATCCGGTGCAGATAAATGTTGGTGCGCAGATTTCATCGCATTAATACGTGCATTTAACCCAATAGCCTTGCGAGAATGTTCATCCAAATTCAAGCAATTCCAAAAGCGAACATCTCTCCTATTTTCCTTGAATTGTTGAGCAATTGATGGAAACAGTACAGTCTTCAATGATACGCAACCTGTGGCATCAAGAGTTTCAAGAGATGGGGGAAGCTCCGTTAGAGTGTGAAGCTGCCTGGACAATTCTACACTCAGATATTGCAGTGCAGTAAGATTCTTGAAGCTTGAAGGCAATTTCTTGATGTCAGTGGAGCCAAGTCTTAGGAGTTTGAGCTTGCTTTGACGTCCAAAAGATGATGGCAATGCATTGACACGAGTATACGATAGATCTAGCTCAATCATATTCTCTGATGTCACTGAAAATTCCTCTAGATTAGGGCAACTTCCAAGGCTGAGATATCTAAGGGAGCTTAAATGGTTATTGCTTACAACTTTGGTAATATAACAGTAACCTATATTCAATCTCTGGAGCTTGTTGAGAGAGAAAATAGACGGATTCACACTAGTCAACTGAGGACAAGCACTGATATCCAATTCTTCAAGATTTGTAGCTTGTGTAAGGTCTGGCAGCTCCTTCAAGTTTTTAGAATCACAGACTTTTACTTCTCTTAAATTCACCAAATTCTACAACAAATAATACAAATGAAGACGTTAGATATGAGCTCAAGTTGTTAATTTTGTAGTCTTTCAATTTGGAGAAAATTGTAACAGGAAGGTTACCTGCACTCCATCCCAAAGTTTTTCCAATTGGCTATTTGACATGTCCAGTATAACAAGTTTTTCAGCAGAAAAATTCTCTGGCAAGGATTTCAGAGGGTAATACCTCCAATGGAGATATCTTAGCTCATCTGGGAAAGATTGAAGTCCGTTAGGAAGAAACTCAATATCATCTTCATCATGTTTGTTTGTAAAACTCAAAAATTGTAGTTTGCTCATCTTAGTAAATATGTGAGGGCTAAACTTCAGCTTCAGAAATACTGACAAATCAGCCCTTATGCTTCTTATAGCCTCAGTCCCCTGCCATTACGGAAATAGATAATTTTAAACAGCATTAGAAGACATCTTCACTATTACATAAAAAAGCCTTTTAACATCAGTTAAAAGCATATTTTGTAGTAGTGCTTCCAAAAAAATGTTTTAAAAAAACTTGTTATATTTAATTTAGGATTTTACCTTGTTATTTTCTAGTACATCACAAATATCAACTGGATCTATCAATCGGCTACGACTTTCAGCGTGTTCAATAGATTCACCACGAACAATCTCCCATGCCATTTCTTGTATAACATTGTGCATAGATACAACATTATTTTCAGAGATGGTTATAAGAGCTTTATCCTTCAGCCTTTCTAACCCAGCAACCACTGAATTATCACTTTCACTATCTTTCAATAAAAGTTTTATGTGGTCCACTTTCAAATTCAGTCCTATGAAGAAACATGAAAGATCTAAAAAAATATTTTTTTCTTTGCGATCTAGATCATCATAACTCAATTTCATTGCATTGTAAACATGTTTATTTGGCATGCTTTTAAGTTTGTCTAGCTGACTTTCCCATACTTCCTTATCTTTTCCACAAAGGAGACGACCCAAAACTTTAAGAACTAATGGAATGCCATTGGCATAATTGACCACCCTCTTTGATAGCTCATCATACTCCATATCAAAATGATTTTTTTTAAAGGCATACAAACTAAAAAGCTCTAGTGCTTGACTCGAGTTCAAGGCCCCAACTTCGTATATATCATCAACCTTATTAGCTATGAGCACTTGTTTGTCTCTACTTGTTATAATGATTGTACTGCCTGCTCCAAACCAATGATGGTCTCCAAATAATTCTTCTAGTAGATCCGAGTGGTTCACATCATCAAGAACAATTAAAACCTTCATACCAGCAATCCTTCTCACAATATATTCAGACAATCCATTTGCCTCATTCATTTTCTCATTTTCAACTAGCAGTGTAGAAAAAAGTTTTTCCCTTAAAGAAATTATTCCACGTCTTCCATATTCTTCCTTCATGTTTGCCAAAAAGCAAGAAGCATTATATTCAGAATATAGCTTGTTAAACATTGCTTCTGCAATGGTGGTCTTTCCGATACCACCCATACCCCAAATTCCAATAACATTGACATTTATTGACTTTTGACGTATCAATGATTCCAAACTTTGAATTGGCTTTTCCATTCCTATAACCCCTTTTAAGTTATGTGGATGGTTACGCAACCTCCTTAACTCAAGATTAACAGATTCGGTGATTTTTTCAAGCAGCTCAACTTCAGTCCTACACAACAAAAATAGAGATTCAAAATGAAATATATTGTTCAAATGCTATTATGTTATTTTTTATTATTAAGATATGTTATTATGGATTAATTTAATATTTTTTTATTGCAAATATATATATATATAAGACTTAATATTCTTTTTATTTTGTTCGATCCCTGATTACAATCCTCTCAAATCTATAATGGTGTGTATATTAAAATTATATTTTAATAAAATAATTTATATTTTAAAAAATTTATAGGTTAAACTCTAATTTTGATTCTCTTATTTTAACAAAATCATGATTTTAATTTTCTGATTTTTAATTGAGACATTTAATTCCTCTTATTTGAAAAATTTGGAAATTTGATGATGGGTGAAAAAACATTGACTATTAGGAATAATGTGTTGACTCACCAATTGTTGAAGTGGCACGTTTAATATGCACTGGGGAACAAATAATCTTGATTAGTTGTTTTTTTAAATTAATTAAAAATGAATTAAATTTGCTAAAGCCTTTCAACTCCTAAATACGTCGTCCACAACCTGTTTCCCCTTTCTCTAAACCCATCGTCCCCAACCCCTGCAACTCATTCAATCCATCATCCCCAATCACTGCAACTCATTCAAAGCAAACCATGCATCCTCAATTGATCCATATCAAAAGAAAATGATCAAAGGAAAAAAAAAAGTGTTGCTGCTCCAAGTCGACAAGCTCAACGACAACATTGATGAGGGTGGTGTTTAACATGCTGATGAACAACACGGCGAGTTGAACTGAGTCAGACAATAACTTGAGACTCAAATTAAACGAAATTTAAACCCAAACTAACAAGCAATCCCAAAATCAACAAAGAAAAAATTAACAATCAATCTCACATCTTGACTCTTGAACACTGTCACAACAATTTCCTTGCAATCTTCATCTTTGTTGAAATTGTTACAAATTTCTAGAATATTCTTAAATATAATATGTATGAAAATAGTAGAATATCCTAGAACTATAGAATATGGTAGAACAATCTAAAACTATAATGTGTATGAATATGGTAGAACAATCTAGAACTATAAGTGTATGTATAAGATAGAGGAATCTAGATCTATCATGATACTAATCTATCATGAAAACTCTAGAAAGACCTAAAGTAATGTAGAAACATTCACCACCAGTGAGAGGTTGCTGACTTGAGCCTATAAATAGGCAATTGGTATGTTGCAATTGACAATCCAAGAAATCAATGACATAGCCTTCTTTCTAAAATAATTCTCTAAAACTATCAACTATCAACTATCAACTATCAACTATCATCTAACCAACTACCAACAGTGGTATCAGAGCTACGTTCGGTCATACATTGGGCGTAGTTATATTACCTACCTACCATTCCAAAATCCTTCCAACTACTTCAAAAATTTCCTTTGTACTATTAACCCACTCTAATAATATTCTTTCTAAGCTATGGATAACACTAGTCAATCGTCAACTATTTCTGTCCCTATCTTCAATGGTGAAAATTATGATTTCTGGCGTGTTAAAATGGAAACATATTTTTCATCTCAAGATTTATGGGACATAGTAGAAGAAGGCTTCACCATTCCCGCGGATACTTAAGCTTTTAATGCATCTCAAGAAAAAGAGTTGAAGAAAAATAAACAGAAAAATTCAAAGGCGTTGTTCACCTTGCAACAAGCGGTGACTGATCCAATTTTCCCAAGAATTATGGGAGCTAAGAGTGCCAAAGAAGCGTGGAACACATTGCAGGAGGAGTTTCAAGCAAGTGTTAAGGTACGTGCTGTTAAACTTCAATCTCTAAGAAGAGATTTTGAACTATTGAAGATGAAGGAGTCTGAGACAATTAAAGATTACTATTCTAAAGTTAAAGAAATAGTTAATCAAATGAGAGCTTTTGGGGAAGATATTCTTGACAAGAAAATTGTTGAGAAAATTCTAATTACTATGCCCCAAAAGTTTGACCCAATCGTGACAACGATTGAGGAAACCAAAGATCTGTCCACTCTATCAGAGACAGAACTTATGGGCTCTCTTGAAGCATATGAGCAAAGACTGTATAGGCATAAAGAAGATACAATTGAAAATGCCATCCAGTCAAAGTTTAAATTTCAGCCCCAAAACAAAGAAAATGGAGGAAAGAAAAATTATGGAGAAACTTCCAGAAGAAGAGAAGGTTCCAGGAATTTCCTTAAGAACAAAACAAATAAAAATCCTCCATGCAATATATGCAAAAGGCAAGGCCACACAGAGAAAAATTTGACTGGTACTTGGATAGTGGATGTAGCAATCACATGGTCAAGGATGAGACTATTTTCAAAAGCATTGACTAGTCTGTCAAAGTCAAAGTTTGACTGGGAAATGAAAGTGTGGTTGAATCAAAAGGCAAAGGCACTGTCATGGTGGTGACAGATAAAGGTACGCGACTCATCCATGATGTCTTACTAGTTCCCAGCCTAAAAGAAAATCTTCTAAGCATTGGCCAAATGATGGAGAGAGGCTACACACTTCACTTTGAAGGAGGTGTATGCAAAATCTTAGACAACAAAAATAAAAGGTCTGAGATAGCCCAAGTAAAGATGAATAAGAGCAATAGAAGCTTCCCACTGAATTTAAAATATGCAACAAACATTGCCATGAAGGTACAAGTTGATGATTCATGGCTATGGCATCGAAGATTTGGCCACTTCAACACACATGCCTTGAAGTTGTTACATGAGAAGAACATGATGAGAGATCTTCCAAGCATAAAGGAGAACAATGAAGTGTGTGAAGGATGTCTCCTTGGTAAGCAACACCGATTTCCTTTCTCAACAAGCGGAGCATGGAGAGCGAAAGATCTATTGGAGCTGATACATACGGACGTTTGTGGACCAATGAGGACGCCATCACATGAGAACAACAAGTACTTCATACTCTTCATTGATGACTTCTCTAGAATGACATGGGTATATTTTCTAAAAGAAAAATCAGAAGTCTTTGGAGTATTCAAAAAGTTCAAGGCCCTTGCTGAAAATCAAAGTGGAAAACGGATAAAAGTACTAAGAAGTGATCGCGGCAAAGAGTACACCTCTCGCGAGTTTGAAAGATTTTGTGAGGATGAAGGCATTGAGCGACAACTTACAATCGCATATTCTCCTCAACAAAATGGAGTGTCCGAGTGAAAGAATCGCACAGTTATGGAGATGGCTAGATCGATGCTCAAGGAGAAGGGACTACCTAACACATTTTGGGCTGAAGCAGTCTACACTGCTATTTACATACTCAACAGATGTCCAACTAAGTCTGTAAAAGACAAGACTCCAATTGAAGCTTGGAATGGGAAGAAGCCATCAGCAAAGCACCTAAGGGTCTTTGGATCTATATGCTACATTCATATTCCAGACGTGAAGAGGCACAAGCTTGAAGACAAGATTATACGAGGTATCTTCCTTGGGTATAGCAATATCTCAAAGGGCTACCGTGTCTACAACTTGCAAACTAAGAAACTCGTCATCAATCGAGATGTTGAAGTTGATGAGTATGCTTCTTGGAATTGGGATGAAGAAAAAGTGGAGAAGAACATTCTCATACCCACTGAACTACCTCAAGAAGAAGCTGAGGAAGAAGACCCAAGTGAACCACCTTCACCTCCACTACAACAACAAGACCAAGAACTATCATCACCAGAGTTTACTCCAAGACGAGTAAGATCTTTGGTGGACATATATGAAACCTGTAACTTGGCCATACTTGAACCTGGAAGCTTTGAAGAAGCGTCAAAGCAAGAAGTATGGGTCAAGGCAATGGAAGAAGAGATACAGATGATCGAGAAAAACAACACATGGGAGTTAGTAAGTCGTCCCCTTGGAAAAGATATCATTAGGGTTAAGTTGGTCTATAAAACAAAGCTCAACCCTGATGGCACCATACAGAAACACAAGGTGAGGCTAGTAGCTAACGGTTACTCACAGCAACCCGGAATTGACTACAATGAGACATTTGCACCAGTAGCTCATCTTGATACCATAAGAGCCCTAATAGCTCTTGTGTCACAAAAAGGATGGAGTATCCATCAACTAGATGTCAAATCTGCCTTCCTTAACGGCGTACTTGAAGAAGAGATCTATGTGGAGCAGCCACAAGGATTCGTGTCTGAAGGCAAAGAGAACAAAGTGTTAAGACTAAGAAAAGCACTCTACGGTTTGAAGCAAGCACCTCGAGCATGGTATAGCAGAATCGATCAGTATTTCATGGATTGAGGATTCAGGAGGAGCAAGAGTGAGCCTACACTTTACATCAAGTCTCAAGGGCAGTACACTCCCTTACTCTCTCTATATGTAGATGATCTTATCTACATGGGAAACAATACTAAGATGATGATGGAGTTTAAAGAAGACATGATGAAGACCTTTGAGATGACCGACCTTGGTTTGATGAGTTACTTCCTCGGCATAGAGGTAAGTCAGAGAAATGAAGGGATATTCATCTCGCAAAAGAAATACACATAAGGCTTACTTAAGAAATTCAAGATGTATGGTTGCAAACCTATTGCTACTCCACTCATAACAAATGAGAAACTACAGAAGAATGATGGAGCACCAGAAGCTGATGCATCCAAATATCGAAGTCTAATTGGAAGCCTCCTATATTGGACAGCTACACGGCCTGACATAATGTATGCTACAAGTCTTCTATCAAGATTCATGCAAAGCCCAAGTCAAATACACTTTGGAGTAGGAAAAAGAATTTTGAGGTATCTACAAGGAACAAAAGAGTTCGGTATATGGTATACTACCGAAACCAACTCATAATTACTTGGCTACACTGGCAGTGATTGGGCAGGTTCAACAGATAACATGAAGAGTACCTCTGGCTATGCTTTCTCACTAGGATCGGGAATGTTCTCTTGGGCGTCGAAGAAGCAAGCTACAATAGCACAATCAACAGCAGAAGCAGAGTACGTGGCAGCTGCTGAAGCAACGAGTCAAGCTATATGGCTTCGTAGGATACTTGAAGACATGGGAGAAAAACAAGATGAGCCTACTAAAATCAACAGCGACAACAAATCAGCAATTGCAATGGCGAAGAATCCAGTTCATCACAGCAGAACAAAACACATAGCAGTCAAGTATCACTTTATCAGAGAAGCTGAAGCAACTAAAGAGATCAAACTTGACTACTGCAGAACAGAAGATCAAATTGCAGACATATTCACGAAGGCTTTGCCAAGACCAAGATTTGAAGAATTACGAGCTATGCTCGGAGTCACAGAAATTTGCATCAAGGAGGAGTGTTGAAATTGCTACAAATTTGTAGAATATTCTTAAATATAATATGTATGAAAATAGTAGAATATCCTAGAACTATAGAATATGGTAGAACAATCTAGAACTATAATGTGTATGAATATGGTAGAACAATCTAGAACTATAATGTGTATGAATATGGTAGAACAATCTAGAACTATAAGTGTATGTATAAGATAGAGGAATCTAGAACTATCATGATACTAATCTATCATGAAAACTCTAGAAAGACCTAAAGTATGTTGAAACATTCACCACCATTGAGAGGTTGCTGACTTGAGCCTATAAATAAGCAATTGGTATGTTGTAATTGACAATCCAAGAAATCAATGACATAGCCTTCTTTCTAAAACAATTCTCTAAAACTATCAACTATCAACTATCAACTATCATCTAACCAACTACCAATAATCTTCATCAATATGTCCAGGCTGAAGGTCTTCATGATGGTGAAAAACAAAAATGACGCATCATTTGTGCGATGGTGAATCAGATTCTTCTCGCGCTCAAATTGCAGAGAGTATGGTGCGGTTCATAGATTCTTCAGAGAGGATTAAAATTGGTTAAATAAATATGAATGAGTTCTCGAAGAGAGAGAGCAAGAGATTCGGGAGAGAACAAGGAGTGTGGCAGTGCCCAAGAAGATCTTCTTTGGCTAGAGGCTGATGAAAGGGTTGGTGGAGCTGAAACTGTTGAGGAAGGACTGCGACAAGGAGTTGGAGAAGCGGCTGATGGCAGCAAGCGGTTAGGGGCCAGTGACAGAGGTGGGACTACAATGTTTTATACAACACTTTCTCTCTTCGATCCACCTCAACTGTTTCCACACAAAACCCTTCATTCTCATCATTCCTTTTCTTCAATTCCCATGCATCACCACTGCCATCACTGACCTTGGTTTCACCGCAACCACCGTTGTCCCTTACGAAATCCCTAAAACAAGCGAAACTTCCACCACCGAAACATGGGGATGCAAAACCAGAAGTAGTGTGAGTCGTCATCAGTGGCTATTAGATTTCATCGGCAGCATGCGCATACACGATGTTGGTGTTGTTGCCTTGCTGGGGGTGGATGACAAAGAAGTCACTGCACGAGAGGACCTCCTTGGTGGCTTCCAGTGGCACAAAGGGCTCCATCAGTGATGGTGGCAGTGTTGTTGGACCACGAGATGACAAAGCGATCAAAACTATTCTTCTGGAAACGGTAACTCGAATGCCACTGTAAAATGTTTGGTTTTTTTCTTCATTTCTATTAATGGGTTAGTGACCCCTTTCTTTCTACCTTCTGAGATTTTTTTTCCCATTTTCATTTGGTTGTTGTTGTATTGATGATTAAGTCAAGTATAATACACTTTTGATAATGAGTATCAATTTGATGTTGTTTATGTTTTGAGGAATAGCCTCAATTTGGTGTTTTGTGATATGAGATATTTGTGAAAGAGAATTTCGACAAAGAGAGATCACTGGAGAGGAAATGAGTGGCAAGAAAAGGAAAAGAAGAAGAAAAAGATGAAACACAATAGCGTAGCCAAAAATCATCTCTAGCTGCATCATATAGTGATCGGAGAATAGGTAGGGGAATTTGGTGTGATAATTAGGTTTTGGATTCCAAACTGACAAATTAGTCCGTAAAGAATTCAAAGACAAATCAGTCCATCTCATTCATCATTGATGTGGTAATTTGTTTGCACACATGGCATCATATGTAATCAAGCCTCATTATGCTTAGGCAAGATAGTTTGGGTTATCAGTCGGATGGGTTTGTTATACTTTTTTAAAATTAAAGAACAATTTTATTTTTTCATCTTTTAGAGACCCAAGTGTCAACACATTACAAATTGAAGGACAACATTAGATATTTACTCTATTGTTTTAGCTAGAGTTTCTTCACAAATTTTATAGTCATCCCAAGTTACTCTAATGTTGTGCTTGCTTCTTGACTAATGTGACTTTTTTTAATGTGTTTTTAATAAAAAAAATTAAGTGATATTTAATTAAAACTAAACTCATGCAAAACACTAGCAATGTTTACTGTAATTGTGGTGGTAGTGAGAGTTGGATCAATCAGGATATTATCCAACATCCTAATATTTTTTTACCAGTAAATGTTAGTTATTATTAATATTATTAGTTTCTATTAGTAGGAGAATTCGAACCTATGACCTCTTCCTTCCCTTTTTCCTTCTCCCTTCACCACCAACATCTTAATGGTAAAGTGTTGTAGGTGGTCTTGGTTATTCATAGGAAAGCTCAATAGTTAATTGCTTACCAAGGAAAGGTGAGATTTAGAGAAATTTTGCAAATAGATATTATACTGTAAATTGAAAATAATAAAAGTTATTCAAAAATGGAAACTCTTCAAGGAATTTTTTTATGAGTTTGATTTTCTATATGGTGCAATATTAATGGCTACTAACTTTAAATCCGGAAAAGCTTTGATTTTTTTGGAGTTTCTTTTTCTGTAGAAAAGAAATTTTGGCCATATGCCAGAAAAAAAATTGACCTTAGATTTTTGGCTATTTCTTTTCCTTTTACTATAACATTAATTAGACTAACCTTGTTCTTTCTCCTTCCCTCTTCTTTGCCAAAATGTCTTGTTCAAAAATTGAACACTCATCCCATGTTACTTCATTGTTATTTTTTTGAAGGTAGGTTGCTTCATTGTTGTTCTTACCTCATAACCAATATGATTTTTTTAATGAATTATTGAATAAGACTTAATTGATATTTAAAAATTAATGACTTAAATATATTTTTAATCCTTAATATGTATCTGAATTTTGCTTTTGATCCTTAAAAAAAATTTCATCCCATCTACTCCCTGGTATTTGAAAGTTTGTTGCAAGAATTTAAAATAAAACTTTTTAAATATCACGGAGGGGATATAAAGAAAAAAATATTGTAAAGGATCAAATACAAAATTCAAGTATATATTAGAGATAAAAACATATTTAAGCCAAAATTAATTGATAAATTAGTTGATGTAATTATTGTGATAGCATGCATATAGGTATGATAGGGCAAATAGGCAGCAAAATAAGATTAAAGGTTGAGTATCATGTCACTATTTAAATAGAAACTAACTTGTGATAACAGGCATATAGCTATGGCAAATAAACAGCAAAAATAAATAAATAAAGCTTGATTTTGAGGGGTTGGAACTTACTTATAATTGAATGACTTTATTCCAGATAAATTAGCAGCCTTGCTCAAAGCATGTCTCCAGTTTTGCACTGTGGCCAAATTATATTTCTTTTCATGTTCAGCAAAATCACTTTTATAACTCCCATTTTGATGTCGTACATCTGTAGGATATACCTTGTAGAAAACAGGTATCACTATTCGATTGTATTTCTCCCTGCACTCAAGTATTGTCACAAGTTCATTCAAACTCCAGGATGAAGAAGCATAGTTTTCAGATAATATGGTCAACGAAATCAATGATCCTTGAATTGCTTCAACAAATGATGGCCATAGTTCGTCTCCAGTCTTAAGTTTATCATCTACAAAGGCATGAATTTGCTTTCGACGAAGTTCCTTAGTCAAATGACCAAGAAAATCTCGACGGATGTCGTCGCCCCTAAAGTTCACAAACACATCATATTTTATTTGAGGAACATAATCTGGCATTTGCTTGGAGGCCACATCCATCAGTCCGGAAATAATAAAGAAACATTGAAAAAGAACATATTTTATTGCCGAAGCTCCGGAAGAAGAGTTTGCCATTGAATTGGAACAAACTCTTTTTTCTCCTTTTTTCTGCTAAAAAATCACGATATCAAATAAAATGAATCACATGGTAACTGGAAAGAAAATGAGAGAACAGAAACGAAAATATCAAAGAGTGATTGATGAATATCAAATAAATCAAATTCGTAGTTAACCAAACAGAAGGAGGAAATCGAATAAGAAAGCAATTAATTTTATCTACTGATCAGAACTATTGCAACTTCATTATACTTCAATCTGCGCCTTATCTTTGACCCAAAATGAATGATTGATGAATATCGCTTTAACGCAAATACTGATTACTGACCTCCAATGATTTTTAATAACCTAATTGATGCTACAAACCGGATTTAACTACTGAAGCATGTCGAACCAATATTCTACTAGACCTGCTGTTGAATAGAAGAAAGAAGCAGTTTCACTTTGACCCTGAAAGGAACCCAACGATGATGATGATCTTTTGAATAACCTGCGGGTTGAAACCCATTTATTGCCTTAACATAAGGAACATCAAATGACTCGTGTCTACTACATTAACAAATCCGTGTTTTTTTTTAGTATACACATTCACAAATCTGAATAATGCGGTAGTACAGTGGTAAGTTATATAAAATATAAATAGAGAAATATATGCTAATAAATATTGAGAAAATATATTATATATCGATTATATAAAATAATTTTATACACTCTTCTAAATATAATTTATAATATATGATAACTTTATTGATTCTTATAATAATTACATTTTGAAAATTGTATTAAGAGTGATTTCTATTATACAATCATAAACATCTCCTCTCTACAAATAAACAATTAATTAACGGATAACATAATCGGGAAAAAGTTATAACCAAGCTCGTTGATCAACTACATGAAATTATTTCAACTTAACCGCTTCTTCAAAATGATATTATGCAACTCAAATATATGATTATCTCTAATAAAAAGTTACTAAAATTAGATCGGAATCAATACCTACGCTGGTATTCGGATCAGCAATGCAAGCTACTCGATATCACACGCGTTGACTGGGTTGGTTTTGGTGAAAATTGGTGGCTGGAACCTGGTTGAGCATATCTTTCCCTTTTTTTTCTGAAATGGTCTGTCTTTTACTTTCTTCAACGCATGTTTTCCGGTAAAGGTCACATGGCTATATTGTAAAGTATAAACACACGCTTTCCAACGTTAGTATTAAAAATTGGAAAAATTAACTTGCTGCATAGACATGGTTCGTACCCATGTTTCTCAATTACCTAAATATTACTTTAGCCACTAGCTAGCTAGGAGAGTGCATACGACAAATTTACTTACATATTTAGTTGTGACAGATGAGACAAATACGTACCTAGCTAACATCATATACTGCTATTGCCAAGACAATATTTATTTTCTTCCAAGACTCGTCTTAATTAAAGGGAACTAGCTAGGAGAATGCATCCTACAAATTTCCATAATATCTATTTGTGATAGATTAGCCAAAAACAGATGCGACTCCATGAATCAGTCAAAGGTTCTATGTTTTTGAAACCACACTCAGTCCCAGATAAAAGAACAAAACAAAAAAGAAAAAAGAAACACAACCCCACAAGGCATATGAATAAGTAATTGTTTGATAATTAGTAATGAATATACGTTTTTCTGATCAAGAACTACTACCCGATCTTGGTGCTGCACTGGGGTGTTGGTGATTCAGAGCAAGACCCCTCTTCCTTGGTGGTTGGACAAAGTGTCTATAAGGTGAATTATGTGAATGAGATTTGCAGTTGAAAGATTAGGGTTAGGGACTAAAATAAACAATTCTAAAAATAAATAAGCAAAATTATAAATTTGATCCCTTTAGTTGTTTCTAATTTTGATTTTGGTCTCCCGTTAGAATTATTGATGCATTTTATTCTCCTTTTTTATCCAATCATACAATCTTGGTCCTCTAGTTCAGATTTGGACGTTGACTGACACATGTCAACGTCTGAGAAGTTCGTCAAACAATTCGCGATTTTTAATTCGGTAGCATTTTTACCCCAATCTTGAATGGTAATATCGAAAGTCCTTCTGTTTTTGCTACCTAAAAATCCCAAATTGGAAATGCGAACCCTAAGGCAATCTCGTGTGTGTGAGGTGTTGCTGTTGATTGTTGACGGTAGTGTTCGTGTGTGTGAGGTGTTGCTGTTGATTGTCGTAGGGAGATGGAAGTGCCTTTTGTTTGCAAGTAAGTTAGGTTATTTTATTGAAGTTTTCTTAATACTATAATGGTGGATAGTTATGGTCCATTTGTGAGGTTTGTTTGTTGATGTGATCCATAGAGTGTTTTTCAGTGTGAATTTTTGTTCAGGTTTTAGGATCCACGAGGTGATTAGTGCTTTTTTTTTGTTGTGGTGGTCCCTTATGTCTTTGTTGGTGGGGTGGTCCCGATTTTGTCTTCCACGAGGTATGTGCTGACTTTTTTGATTAAAAACCCTTCATTGTGGTTATCGTTTCACCTGGAAACATGAATGGTGCTTTTTTTGCTGTGGTGGTCTCGATTTTGGCTTTTGTTTTCTTGTGAAAACCTTTGGTGGGTGTTGTTTTTATTCACTTTTGGGGCTTTACTATCGTTCATGTTTTTTTGTAGGCCAACCGAAGAACAAACAAGGAGGTTAAAAATTCACCATGGTGGGATGTTTATTTATAAGTTATTTATTGTGTATATCAATGGTCCAATTGTTGAAGAAGAATGGGGTTGGTATGTGGATATTATGTCTTATATTGACTTCACGAAGGTGATTAACTCTCTCGGGTACAAATCATTCAAGTGCTTATGGTATAGGGACCCTCGAAATGCACTCAGTAGAGGGTTGAAGCCACTTAATTGTGACTCTGATATTTTGCAATTGGTTGAAGATGTTTCTAGCTTTGATGTGGTTGAAGTGTATGTGGACCAGGGGGTGTTTGACAAATATGCAAAAAAGTTGAATGATGATAAGGGAGATGAGGTTGTTGTAATTGATGGAGTGGAGGCTGAAGCAGTGGTGGAGGGTGAAGATGAGGCTGAGGGGCAGGTGGAGGCTGAGGTTCAGGTTGATGAACAAGGTTTAGTGGAGGTTCAGATGTAGGGTGAAGATGAGGTTACTGTTGTAGGTGAGATGGACGTTGTTGTTGAGGGTGTGGTGGAGGATGATGTTGAGGCTGAGGAAGATGATGATGATAGCAATGATTGTAGTGAAGTTTCAGATAGTGACTTTGAAGAAAGATGGGATTAGACATAATCATTGGACCCTCAAACATTTAGTCAAAGTAGTCACCCCACATTTGATACTAATCAAGTCACCCCACATTTAGTTAGAGTAGTCACCCTAGATGGAAGTGAAGATGAAGGTCCTCTAAAAGTCATATTTCCTCATTTTAATGTGCTTGAAAATGATGATGTAAAGTTTAAGGTCGGGTTGCAATTCAGTAATAAGAAACAAATTCTAGAGACTATCAAAACCTTTGCTATGATGTCTAAGAAGAATCTGAAGGTTAAAAAAATGACAAGAGAGTCATTGCAATTTGTAAATAAAAGGGTTGTCCCTTCTACTTACGGGTCAGTAAGTCCATTCAAGCGAGTTATTGACAGGTAGTGACATTCAAAGATGACCATTGTTGCTTTAGAACTGCCAGAAACAGTCAGGCTACACCTAAGTGGGTGGCAAAAAGGTTCATGTCTTTATTAATGCATACTCCCGACATGAAACTAAAAGCCTTAATTGCTTACACTGTAGAAAAAGGGGATTCAGGTTGACTATGGATCATGCATATAGAATAAAGGTTAGGGCAATGGAAAAATTGAAGGTGCAACCAAAGATCAGTATAAATATTTAAGAAGTTATGTTGTTGAGATAATACAAAAAAACAAGAACAACGCTGTGAAGATTAAATGTGACTTAACTCTTCATGGTCCTGTGTTTGAACGTATCTATGTATGCTTGGAGGCTTGTACGAGTGCTTTCGCAACCACTTACAGGCCTTTGATAGGATTGGATGAGTGCTTTCTGAAAGGAGAATATGGTGGCCAATTGTTGTTTGTAGTAGGTAAAGATGGAAACAATTAAATGTTTCCTATTGCTTATGCTGTAGTGGAATCTGAAAATTATTCGTCTTGGAAGTAGTTTGTTTATCTATTGATAGCTGACTTAGATGGTATTCAAGAAGGATGTTGGCCTTTCATTTTTTACCAACAAAAGGTAAATATTAAAATTATGTTGGGCATCTAATTGTTACAATAATTTAATTTATTCACTATTATTTGCAGGGTTTGGTTGAGGTAATCAAGGAGTTTGGCAATAACATAGAATATAGACTGTGTTAAACATTTGTATGGTAATTGGAAAAAGAATTATCTGGGAGCACACATGAAAGAGTTGATGTGGATGGCTGCTTGAGCAACAATTGCCCCTGATTGGGACAAGGCCATGAATCAAATTAAATGTTATGATGTAGAAGCTTGGAAGGATCTGGAAAGGTTAAACCCTGCTGCTTGGACAAGATCTGCTTTTAAGGTAAACACAAAACATGATTTGCAAGTCAATAACATGCGTGAGACATTCAACAATGTAATAATGAAGTACAAAGACGAGCCAATTATTACTATGTTAGAGGGAATCCGATTTTACATAGGTTCTAGAATTGTCAAGTTGAGGACTATCTTCATGATGTATGAGGGTTCCATCTATCCTAAAGTTCAGCAGATCATTGGAAAAATAAAAAAGCATGTGAAGCATGGTGACCACATTGGTCAGGTGATGCTAATTTGTCTTCATTTGAGGTGTCAAAGGGCATAGAAAAATTTGTTGTCAATTTTAAAGAATAGACATGTTCTTGTAGAAACTGAGAGTTAACTGGAATTTCATGCACTCATTCAATAGCATGCATGTGGATCGATGGTGCTGAGACCTGAACTTAGTGGCATTTCTTATTACAAGTCTTGTTTTCTGTAATTGTTATATTGTTAATTTGTTGTTTTGTGGTAATTGTTTTGAATTGAATATGTTTTATCGTTTCACTTGACAGGAAATCTACTGTTTTGGCAACATATTCATTTATTGTCTATCCATGTAATGGACCAAACTTATGGCCTCCTTTACAAACACCAGTGATGCTTCCACTAGTGATGAGGAGAGCTCTTGGAAGACCAAAGAAAGCAAGGAACAAGAGAAATGATAAGCCTAGGAATAGCTTCAAGCTGCCAAGACAGTCAAAATCAATTGTTTGTAAAAAATGTGGAAAAATTGGTCACAACAAAGGACATGTAAAGGAAAGACAACTGCAGATAGGAACATTCCAAAATGGGGTAATAAGGTAATTTGCCTTCAATATGTGTTTTCCATTACATTCAATAGAGTTTGCGACTTTAACCATTCTTATAATATTTGTGCTCAATATTAACAGAACTTGAAGAGACAAACAACATCTCTCACCAATGTTGTAACAAAGAAACAAAAGAATGTTTCATGTAAAGTGGGACCACATGTGTAGGAATTCAAGGAGGTGATAGTACCAATCAAACACAAGAATCACAAATCAGTTAAGAGAGTCGACAAGTAGGACTTGGACACAAATGGGTTAATAGTTTAAGTTTTTAGGATGCAGAACTTATATATTTTTTGGCTCTATTCAATGAGGCTTTGTAATGCACTCTTTATCTAATTAATTATTCAGTTTATGTTTATGTAATTGTTTAAGGAGGCTATGTAATGCACTCTTGTGTAATCATGTTTTGTTGTTTAGTTCAAGTTACTGCTTTGTTTAGTTCAGGTTTCTGTCTCTATTTTGTTCTTAAAATTCAAGTTAAATCTATGTTTTCTAGTGAAAACAAACCACTAACAAGTAGGTAGAGTACAAAAAACCAACTTATCACCATTTTTCCAATTTGTCCAATTAGGCTTTTGGAACTTGCTTTTAACTTATCACCATTTGTACAAAAAAACAACTGCACAAACCACTAACGAAACACAGTTTGTCAAATTTAAGTGAAAACAAATTTCAAAGTTGAATACCAAATCAATACCAAACTTCAAAACCAATGAAATCTTCTTTCATTAACATAATTCACTAATTACAGTGAGCGTACAAAAAACCAACTTATCACCATTACTTTCAAACTAAACCATTAGAGTGGGCAAAGTACAAAAAACCAAATTACCACCAATAAATCACATTCCCCTACAACATAATAAAAACACCAACAAACAAACACAGACCCAAGAAAAAACCAATCTAATTCCTAAAAATTTTCCCTTCATCTTCATGTCATTGATCTTGGTTTGCAAATCATTTTCCCTCAAGTTCAATTCATCAACCTTCTTCATCAATGCTACAATGATCCTCTTCTGACAACTGTTCGCAACTAGATCATGCCACTTAAAATAATTACACAATTTCCTACCTATAACCTACATGCCCAAAATAACCAAAAATAGTCAACAAATAAACCATAACATAACCCACAATATACATTATTCCTTACCTTATATTGACCACAACCATAAAAAACTTTCGTGGATTATCCTCAGTCCACGATGTCACCAATGAAGTCTCTACGTTACACAAACACATCACGCGACTTCGGGGCTCTGAGGTGTACGATGTGGAACTTCTTTCCATGGGAACGACGCTGGCGATGACATGTTTCAGGCGACAACCATGTTTTTTAACCACCACCTTTGACACCCAAACAGAATGACACTCTTGCTTCTAAAAACCAACTAGATGACGACGAGGCAAAAAGCTTACGGGTTTGCGATTTCCACAACCTAGAAGGTTAACGATTTGCCTCGAAGAAATGAACCAGACAGCGAAGAACAAGAAACGAACCCATAAGGGTGCTTCAGGGGTTGTGATTGCCCGTGAAATCATGCGACAACTTGAAGGTCACCTCGAAGAATCCATAAGCTTCGTGAGCTTCGTGGTTGCCATTGGCCGCAAAACGTTTTAGGGATTTCGTGATATGAGGCTTTTAGGTTTTAGAGTTACCGTAAAATAAAATTTACCACACTCAGTGAAAAATCGTGAATCGTTTGACGGACTCCTTAGACGTTGACACGTGTCAATCAACGTAAGTTGTTAACGGTCAACATCCAAATCTGGATTGGGGGATCAAGATTACATGATTGGATAAAAAAAGAAGGACAAAATGCGTCAATAATTTTAATGGGGGACCAAAATTGAAATTAGAAACAATTAGGGGGACCAAATTTACAATTTTACCAATTAAATAACCAAATTGAACAAAAGTGAAAACATAAAGGATGAAATATGCCTTTGAGCCTAAAATATTTCAAAGTTGCATATACAAGGATCTATTTTTTTCCTAATAAATCACATTAGTAGTTGCAAACTGAATTGGATTCGTTGTGCTAAGACAAGTAAAGGCTAAAAATATGTAGATAAATGAACAATCGAAATGAAAATTTCACTATGAGCTATAGCCAGTAAGTATGACAAGCAAGTTTAATTTTTATTTGTACAACAACTAACATTAACAGATTAATCAAATCACAATATTGGCAACATGCTCTAGTGTGGCAAGAATGAAAAAAAGAAAAAACTCAACCTGCTAACTATTTAAATATTTAACGAAGCCCTGGGAAAACACAAAAGTCTTCCTTCGAATTGTAAACGTTAGGAAACTTTAGATCAGCCAAAAAGTCTCGGACACAATCTTCATTTCACCATTTAATTTTTGCATTTTTCAAATGTTAGATAGGATATAACCACTGTCTGTGTCTTGTAGCGGGGTTGATGTAAGATGCTTAACACTGGTATTTCTTATACCCTGTTTTACAATATATTTACATTTTTTTAAAAAAATATATCAATGTACCACGGTAGAACAAATGATTGTAATTTTCTATGAATTTAGGGTTATCTAACACCATTTCAAAATGTTCTCTCGAGTCCACATGTTCCCAATAACAACTGTGAGTGGTGATGTTTTCACATTTTAATATTTCAAACATCACATCAACAACTTTTATTTCTCTTTGTCTTCCTTTCACATTGTGTCATATATCATACTTATATTTTTTTTTTCTCTATCTCCCTAGATGTGTACTAGCATTTGAGTATTAAAATATATTTTTTTCTTTATTTTTTAATAAAAACCAAGGTCGATCAAGTGATGTTTCCATCTTCCTTCGTTAAATGAGCAATAGTTAAGTCATCCCTAGCAAGCCGAAGCATCAATTCAACGTCAGTAATTGCTATACAGTGATATTTTTCATTTTCGGTCAAAGATAAGGTGCAGAAGAATGAATTATGCCAAAAGATATGAATATATATATATATATATATATATATATATTTGATTTTTTTCTTTTTCTTTCCAGTCACCTTGTGCTTCCTTTAGTGTGATATTTAAGATAAGATTGCAGAGACAAAGAACGACCCAGAAATTGTTCGAATTAATGGAAAATTCCTCTTCCAGCGGAGCTTCTCGAATGAAATTTGTTCTTTATCTTTTTCTCCTATTTATTTCCGGATTGATGGATGTAGCATCAAAGCAAATGCTGGCAGATAATGTTCCTCAGATAAAGTATGATGTCTTTATAAACTTTAGGAGCAGGACATCCGTCACGGTTTTCTTGGTTATTAGACCGAGGCTTTCCATCAAAAGCAAATACATGCCTTTATTTGTAAATGATAAACTTGAGAAAGGAGATGAAATATGACCATTACATTTAAAAGTTGTGAGAATTGACTTAAGAACATATCCCAACAGATTTGTGTCACTATAACCTATATCTAAATTATGCAAAATAGTTTTAATTCATTTAATATTATATACCAATTTTAAAAAATCAAATAATTAAAATAAATTTCATTATTAAAGTCATAACTTGAATAAATATATTATAAATATCTATTTAACCACCCAAATAAAAAATAGTCATCCATAACAAAAAATAAAAATCCTTGAATTAAAATTAAATTTGAGATATAACTAAAACAAGAAAAATATTTAGGACAAAGCACTCTCAAACTTTGTCCCTCCTATATCACCAATGAAACATTATACATCAGTCACAAATTTGTAAAGGAACAAGTCTTTGTACAACAGAGAATATTCAGAAAACTTACAACAACATTGCTGACAAAGTTGGTTTTTCCTGCTTCTAAAATCTTAAGAGTAAACAAATTTGAAATCACTAAGAATTTGGAGACACAGGTAGAAAGCAACATGAATTAGATTCAGAAGAAAACAGAAGATTTATACCAACCACTATAGCTCCAACCTAAAAGAGCCAGTCCAGCAACTGCAAGCACTAATCTCAATGAAAATTACACTGTTGAAGGAATAAGTAAAATAGGCTAATAATAAGTCTTGCAAAAGTATAGTTTCTACAAGACTACATTTTATTAAATTATGAGTTTCTGATTGCACAAAACAACTATTATTCTGTAAACAGTCATTGAGGATACACTTGATTATGGATGTGCAAACCATATGGAACGAATCAAACCTAAAACTAAAAGTTAGTGTTTACCTGCCTTGGACACTTGTACCTTCTCTCTTCTTAATTTGTTACAGAATCATCATTGTCAATTGCACGACAATGGGCGTGTACAGGCTTCCTGTTTGTAACAATTAATTCATCTCTATTGGCCAAATCCAGAAATATATTCATGTGGTACTGTTAGAAAATAGCATATGAAACAAGGTATAAGACATAACAAAAAAGGATATCAGACTATGCTATAAGTCTGATTAGACTGTGCATCAGACATGCAACAGAATGATCAGACTATGCAATCAGATTGTCGACCAAGGAAAAAGACTGTAAGATGATGCAGAAAATTGAAGGTTGTGAATCATAAACCAGCAACCTCATACAAATGAAACAGAGCAAACTGACTTGATATACTTCAGTAATGCATATGAAGAGTTACAACAAGTTCTTAAATAAATAAACAAACTATGAAGCCCCAAGTTGGGCAAAGCAAAAGGTACTCATGACTAAGCTAAAAGGGAAAGCACCATTAGCCTACAGCTGCAACTTACTTTTTTTTAGCATAAGCAACCTCTTACCCAACTTTACAAGTTACCACAAAAGCTTTACAAACATTTAATATTAAAAGATAAAATAAAAAGCTCAAATTTTAATGGGTACAAGACTTTAATTAATAAAGTAACAACATCTCTATATTTATTTGCATGTCACATGTAACGTCCTACTCTCTTTTCATTGATGTTGAACATTATTCAAAGCATTGTTGAGGACCTAGTACCTTCATTAAATATTCATCAATTCTCTTCACTGGCTTCAATTTTCTTTCATCAATACTAATATACCTCTTGTCATCTATAAGCTCTGAATGGTCAACCACAGTTTCAACAGTTGATGAAATTGCATCTAATGCCACCACCACCGATTCTTCGACCAATCCTTGGTAATTCTGAATGCCAACGCCACTGCTGATATACTTGAATTGTTCAGCAAGAACCAATACGTGCTTCAATGATTTGCAATCTATGACATCTACAGAGCCACTTTCTATCATGAGAAGCTCCCTCGGATCTAGAACTCTCAGATATCGCTGTCTTCTAAGATTCATGAAGCTTGAAGGCAAGTACCCCATGTCACTTTCGGTTATCCTAAACATTTCGAGCTTGCTTTGACATACAAAAGACGAGGGTTTTTCTTTGTAACAAATGCATCCAAAAGGTCCAACAGTGATATTCTCTGATCTCAGTGAAATTAATTTATGTTTTGTAGACCCTTGAAGGGTGAAAAAACTAATGGAGCTTGTATGGTTATCGATTATCATTTGGGTAAAGGAGCGATAATTTAGCTTCATTATCTTGAGCTTGGTGAGAGAGAAAATGGAAGGAATCACACTAGCCAACTGAGGACAAGCACTGATATCCAATACTTCAAGATTTGTGGCTTCTGAAAGGTTTGGAAGCTCCTTCAAGTTTTTAGAACCAGAGACTTTAACTTCTTTTAAATTCTTCAAATTCTATAACAAAATGCAGACATCACGCACGAACTTATGTTATTAATTTGTAGTATTTGAATTAGGAGACAATTATAACAGGAAGATTTGTTTACCTGTATTCCATCCCAAAGTTTTTCCACCCGGCTATATGACAAGTCCAAGAGAACAAGGTTTTTGGCAGAAAAGTTCTCTGGCAAGGATTTTAGAGGGAAATGCCTCCAAACAATATACCTTAGCTCAACTGAAAAAGATTGAAGTCTGTGAGGAAAATGATCAACGCTACTTTGATGAGGAAAATAATCAACGCAACCTTGATGAGGAAAATGCAAAAATTGTAGTTTACTCATCTTAGTAAATGTGTCAGGGCTTAACTTCAGCTCCCTAATTACTGACAAGTCTGCTCTTATGCTTCTTATGGACTCAGTTCCCTTCCATTATAGTAAAAGAAAAATTTAAAATATCATTAGAAGCCACATTTCCCACAAAAGAATTCAAATGTTAGAAAGAAAAACATCTCATTTTTAATTAAGGCTTTTACCTTATTATTTTTTAATACTTCATAAATGTCATCGGCATCCCATAATCGGCTGCGACTGCCAGGGTCTTCAATAGATTCTTGGCGAACAATCTCCCAACCCATTTCTTGTATGATATCATGCATATACACAATATTATATTTAGAAATGGTTATGAGAGATTTATCTTTCAACCTTTCTAATCCAACAACCACTGAATTATCTCTTTCATTATCTTTCAATAAAACTTTTATGAGGTCCACTTTCACATCCAATCCTATGAAGAAACATGCAAGATCTAAGAAAATCTTTTGTTCTTTGCGATCTAGATCATCATAACTCAATCTCATTGCATTGTAAACATCTGTGTTCGGCATGTTTTTGAGTTTGTCTAGCTGACTTTCCCACACTTCTTTATCTTTTCCACAAAGAAGACCACCCAAAACTTTAAGAACTAATGGAATACCTTGGGCATAACACACCACTCTCTTTGATAATTTATAATACTCCATATCAAAAAGCTTTTGGTTAAAGGCATGTAAGATGAAAAGTTCAAGTGCTTCACTAGGGTTCAATACCCCAACTTGGTATATATCATCAACATGCACTTTATTAGCAATAAGCACTTGCTTGTCTCTAGTTGTTAAAATGATTCTACTACCTGGTCCAAACCAATCATGGTTTCCGAACAATTTTTCTAGTAGATCTGAATCATTTACATCATCTAGAACAATTAAAACCTTCATGCCACCAATCTTTTTCTTGATATAATTTGGCAATCCATTTGCTGTGATCATTTTCACATTTTCTTGTAGTAGTGTAGAAAAAAAAATTTCCTTCAAGGTAATTATTCCATGTCTTCTTATTTCTTCCTTTACATTTACAAAAACACAATAACTGTCATATCCAGAACAAAGTTTGTTTAAAATTTCTTGTGCAATGGTTGTCTTTCCAATACCACCCATACCCCAAATTCCAATAACACGGACGTTGCTTGACTCATGTTGTAGCATTGACTCTACATATTGAATTGATCTGTCAATTCCAACAAGTCCTTTTAAGCTAAGTGGATTCTTATCCAACCTCATTAACTTAAGATTGACCGTGTTGATGATTTCTCCAAGCAGCTCAACTTCATTCCTATACAACAAAATTAGAGATTGAAAATGAAAACCATTGTTTATATATTATTATAACTATATAATTTAATGTCATATAAGCATGAGTTAGATTTCATTTTAAAGTCAATTGACATTAAGTGAAGTTATCCTACTGATATATAAGTTGCATCCAAAATATTGAGGTAGACGATGTGAGACTTTATTTCTAAAACCCAGGGATGGCAAAACAGGTTACCCCAACTTATTTAGCGCCTTCAGCCGACCAAAAATGAGTAAGGACTGGCTGGCCCGCTAAAATTTGGGGGACTTAACATCCTGACTTACCTTGCCAAAAGGTGGGCTAGCAGACTAGCAGGATAGCCCTCTATATTTTACAAAAAGAATTTTAAAAAATCCAACAGAAATGTTTGGACAAGGAACACATCATTTTTCATTTTTTTGTACAAGCACAATAAAGATGCAAACAACACATACACAAATACTGACATATTAGGAAACAAAATCAAATCAAATTTAGAAAGACTAAAACTTGAGAGAGAGAGAGAGAGAGAACTCAGAGCTAGAGGTGACTTTGAGGAACAACGTCATCAATGTGAGACTCAGAGCGAGAGGCACACTGTGAGTCCGTGACTGAGAGCGAGAGCTTTAGACTTTGCAAGTGTTGCCAGAGTGCGACACAAATAAGGACCAAGAGAGAGAGAGTGATTGGACGTGTGACTACAAGGCACAATGGCTTAAGTGTGAGGCACAATGACATCAACATGGTGGGCAACCAAAAGAGAGAGATCAAATAGCATGACTATGAGGCACAACGTCATCAGCATGAGATTGAGAGCGAGAGGCACACCGTGAGTCCATGATTGAGAGTGAGAGGCTTGGACTCTGTGAGTGTTATCGAAGTGTGACACAAAGAAGGACTAGGAGAGAGAGAGAGAGAAAAAAAAATGATCCGACGATGTGACTGGGAGGCACAATGGCATCGGCGTGAGAGTGCATGAGTGTGAGGCATAATGACATTGACATGGTGGACAACCAAGAGAGAAAGACCAAATAGCGTGATCATTGTAAGGCATAATGCTGTCGACATGTGATTGAAAGCAAGAGGAACATTGTGAATCCGTTACTAGCTAGGAGCGAGAAGCTTGGTTGTGAGTGCTGCTAGAATGTGACACAGAGGAGGACTAGGAGAGAGAGAGAGAGCAGTGTTGTGAGGAGAAGACAAATGAAAGTTTAGACAATGAGAGGAGAAGACAAACCCAAACCCAAACTTTTTTTTTTTAATTCACTTCTCATATATTATAAAATATAAAGTATAAGTATTACTAAGAACAAATAAATATGATGGGTTGGTGGGCCAACCCACCTCGCCTTTAATTCTCCCCAACAAGTGGGCTGGTTAAGCCGGATAGGTCAGGACAGTTTGAGTTATCCACCTCGTCCTACCATATTGATCAATGGTGGGCCAACCCACTTGGACCTGCCCGTTTTACCATCCCTACTAACATCATCCTCCACTTGGGCCATAACAAGTGAGCCTAATAGAATAGACAATTTACCAAGATAGGTTATAGGCTTTGATACTACGTTAGATTCCATCTTAAAATCAGAAGTAAAATATACAAAATTTCTTGAGGTTTGGACTTATTACACTTGATACCCATTCCTTTTTGAACCCTACCAAAACCCCCTTAATTTACAAGGGTTTGTTACACCTACACCCCCTAAGTCCCAGAAATTTAAAATGCTAATTAATGTGTGACATGTGATTGGCACATGAGCTTTAATGATTTTTTTTCTTTCAAAAAAACCCTTATCCTCTTCGTGAAGACTGAACATGTTCTGGTGGGGAATTCAGTAGCAGTTCATTCACCAAATGAACCAAAAAAACTAGTGAAGGTGAGGCATGAATATTCAATAATTTTAGGAGACATGAATTCAGTAGTATGCACCATTTTAAATGAGTTGCAACTTGCAAGTCTAAATCACTCTCTATAGCCTATTTTGTAACATCCCATTTTTCGTAGACTAGATTAAAAATGATTTTATAGAAAATAAAGAGGATATTTTATTTATTTATTTGATAAGGAATAAAATATAGTTTGTTTTTATAAAATAATAAAAATAAACAAATAGAGTAAATAATAGGTTGTGAGTACCCTAGGTATAAATAGCGATATGTTAGGTCAGACGGTAGCTTTTATGATTGTTCATCCTCTCAATTCATTTTTTCTCTCCTCCTCCCCAAAAACCCTTACTTTTTCCCGCAGCCCACCAAACTTGTCTCAGAAAAATGATGATCTCGGACTCATTCACTGTTGGATCGTCATGAAATTTAAGCACATGATTCACCACTCATTTCCGAGCATTATCACCGTTAGAAATTTGCAATCATGTCTGAGCTGAGAGGAATTCCTTTCGCATCGTAACCTTTTCTTTTCTCGCATAAACCCAAAAATAGTCTAGTAAAACTATGATCCCGATTTTGTTAACCGTTGGATTTTTCTGAAATTTCGGTATGTTCTTCGAGATTCAATTTCTCACATTTTCACCGTTGGGATTTGCAAGATAATTTTCATGGAGGGAGATAAAGGAATCACACAAAGACAAAACAAATGGAGGTTTCAATCCCTTCTCCGTCTCTCTGACGTTTGGGAATTCTAGCGGAGCAGTCGGAGGAAAAACTGGAGGAATCTTAGGGAATCGTTAGAGATTC
This sequence comes from Glycine soja, assembly GCF_004193775.1. Lineage (NCBI taxonomy): Eukaryota > Viridiplantae > Streptophyta > Magnoliopsida > Fabales > Fabaceae > Glycine > Glycine soja. Next base: position 6,794,000 of record NC_041004.1, read on the forward strand.
CGCTATCACTATCGGAAGACACGTGAGTCCGCTTAGAGGTAAGGGATGAGTTATTCACAATTGGGGATTAGTGAGAATATGCGTAGGGATCCTTAGAGGGTCAAATTGGGGTTTGTTTTTGGGATGTTTTATTATATTGAAATTCTTCTTGTATGATTATGTGAAATTATGTGAGGGATTTTTACTTCCCGTGGATTGAGAAGTATTCTTGTATAATTTGTTTGTGCTTTGAATAATATTAGTGTAATAAATAGTTATATTATAATTATGAAACTATGATTGAAATTGTATATAAGTGATAAATCGAATATATGATGACTTGTAGAATAAGATATTACTTTGATATTATAATATTGTTATGGAGATTGAATATAAGTGCAAAGTTGAATGTGTTAAATTGTGAGATACATGTAAATATAAGATGGTTGATTGTGACATTAATTGTGTTGTGAGCTGTGAGTTATACAATAACCCGACCAGTATTTATATTGAGAAAAATGTTTATGCGCAGTGTTAAAGAAAAAATGTAGGTTCCTAGTTAGGAACCAATGTTAAATTGTAGCGCAATATGCTGTATGGTTTAAAACACGAGTGTGAGGTCGTGAGTATTGTATAATTCATAAGCAATGTCTATGAATGAAATATGTGATGAATTGTGGAATGACATGTTGTTTTGAGATCACAATATTGTTATTGAGATTGAGTAAAAGTGTAAAGTAGAACATGTGTTGAATTGTGAGATACGTGAAAACATGTGATGGTGGATTATGACATTATGAGATGTAAAATTGTGAATGAGTTTTGGTTGTGAATAAGTGTGTGATTAACTCTTGATATGACATTATTTGTGTTGTAAGCTATGAATTGTACAATAACTCGACCAGTGTTATCTTGAGAAAAGTGTTAATGCGCAATGTTAAAGAAAAATTGTAGGTTTCCTATTTAGGAACCAGTGTTAAAGAGAAAATGTAGGTTTCCTATCCAGGAACCAGTGTTAAATTATAGCATAATTGTGTTAAACGTGTTTAAAACACGAGTGTGAGGTCGTGGGTATTGTATAATTCATGAGCAGTGTCTACAAGAAAAAATGATTTTAGGGGTTGGACCTGAATCAGGAGGGAGAGGTCTCGACGGACTCTTCGGAGTGTAGGCCTTGGGAGTCACCCAGTTTGAGTGCTCATTTAAGCCTATGTTGATCCCATATGGTTGGAGCATTCTTGCAAAACACTGTGATCCTGACTGGTCTCCCTATGATTTTACTTAGTGAGAGTGACCTGACATACCCATTGTGTAGTGTGTCTTGTTATGTACTCCTAAGTGCCCCAGGGTAGTTTTTCGCTGACATGGTATCACATTGCATATAGGCTTGAGTTTTAGCATAACTGTCTCATGCGTTTGCTAATTGTTTATTATGAAATTGATGTGTTATTATGTCTTGATCAGAGTGTGTGATTCTTATGTAATGTGATTGATGATTGAAAAGTGTGATTGATGGTTGAAAAGTGAACTTTGAATGACAAAGTGGCGAAATTTCATGAGTTACGTGTAAGTAAGTTTTATTTGGTTTATATGATATGTATATCTAGTTGTCTTGCTTCTCTATTAGTTAGGAATGTGATAACTCACTCCCCGTGTGTTGTTTGTGTTTGGATCCTGTGATGATCTTGAACTTTGTACTTGGGGGAACAGATGACAAGGTGAATTGCTTTAAGGAACCTTGTACTGAAAGACGTCGAGACACAACGCTCTGACAGGATGTGGCATTGGTGTATAGGGTTTTATATTAATTGTATGAAGTCTTAGACGGTCTTGTTTGAACCGAGATGACTTTATTATTTATTTGGACAAGTTTGAATATGATGTAGACGAAAGTGAATGTGAGCCTTTTATCCCTTTGAAAGGCTTGTATTTAAAAATATTTTTTTAAAAAAATACTTTTAATTAATATTTGAATTTTTATTCCTTTGTTAGTATATATGCGAGGGGTAGAGGGTGTCACATATTTAATATTCAATGTTTCTAAATTACCAAAGTAGAATTGTAGAATAAATTAACGAAAAGGAGACAAAAAATAAATTGAACAAAACATAAACAAAAAACCCAATGAAACCCACCACAAATTGAACAAGAATGAATATTCCAAGATGGAAACTAAAAATAGTTCTAATTCAACAAGATTATGCTTATGCTATCCAAAATGGAATTAATCTTTAACAAGATTAAGCCCAAGAATATACATCCCCTCCTCAAACATCCTTTTGAAGCATGATTACACCAATTCATCTCCATCATTAACATTGGCGGCCTCCTCGATGTTCGAATTGTTGTAGTTTGAGACTAGGCAGTCGCGTTAAATGCATCATCGTGTGCGGAGAGGAAAAACTCTATCAATGGCGTGGTGGAACTCAAATCTTGATTTGTCTAGTTCCCACCATTTCTTAGATCTAGATTCATGTAGTTTTTAGATTTGAGTTGTTGTTGTTGTAGTGGTGGTGTTTCATTGTCAGCGTTGGTCGTGAGGGCAACAATGAGAGTGGGGGAGTGGGAACTACAACAGTGTCGTGGCGGAACTAATATCTTGATTCGTGTGGTTCCCACTCGTTTTTAGATATGGATTGTTGTGGTTCTTGTATCTGAACTTGTTGTGGTGGTGGTGGTGGTGGTTGGTCACTGTCACCGGTGGTAATGATGGGAGAATTAGATTTTGATTAGGTCATGAAGGATGTGAAGGGAAAGAATAAAGGAGAGGCCTTAGGAGAGTCAAAGAGTTCACCTCCTTATCTAATGTCCATCGGTCTAGTGACAAGGGCAATTTGGGTTTATCCAAAAAGTAAAATAATTTATTTCTTATTTAGAGAAGTGAGCTAAAAGTAATGTCCAGAAATGAAGGGGCACCAAGTTTAATAAGCCTAAACCTCAAGGTGGATTAATGTAATTTACTCTAAAATCAATTGACATCAAGTGAAGTTATTCAATAAACATATAAGTTACACCCCAAGGAATTAGGACACTTGATGTAGGATTTCCTTCATAATAAGAAGAAAACACTTCAATATATTTTATTTAAGGCTTAAATAACTTTTATGACCCTGGTATATATTCAATTTTTGTTTTGAGTCTCTGATAAAAAATTTTGTTGTTCTAAGTCCCTGATATATTAAAAGTTTTATTTTAAGCCTCTACAATCAGTTAAGTGATTACGTGGCATCATTCCAATGACATATATAATGGAAGAGCCGTTGAGATAGTGTCACATTATCATTTAACTAATGACAAAATTTCAAAACAAATTTTTTAATATATTAAGAACTCAAAATAACAAAAAAAATTATCAAGGATTCAAAACAAAAATCAAATATATATTAAAGATTTCAAACATATTTAAATCTTTATATAACTACACATAAATTCTGGAAGTATATGTTTTTATATAATGACACCATTGTGTTTAGTTAGTAAGACCGATCTAAGGCATGAAACCATTACAAAGATGAAACCGCCGTTATGAGTCATCTTAGGGTAAGGGACCCCAGCGCACGCAAAGGAACTCTACTCTCTAAATGTAACTAACTATCTCTAATTCTTTCTGATTCTCTTCCGTCTTCCCCGCTACTCTTCTTTGAGACTTGAATCTTCATTCGCTACCTTGTGATAAACACTATAGCAACAACCAACAACTAATGCAGAATCTCCCATACATGTAAAATGACCCGTCTGCAGTAATGTTTATTAATTGTCATTTGGAAATTAGAATATATTTAATTGTAATACTTGTTTATAACTTAAACTAGAAGAAAAATAATCTATGCCTACAGACGCTTTTTTGCTACAGACATAAATTAGTGTAGGTAAATCTCAAAAATACTTTTACCTACAAGTGAGTAATGTAGGTAAAACTCAATCACTTGTACCAACCATTATTTGGTGTAGGCAAATTCATTAAAACTAAAAAAATACTTCTACCTACAACTATGTTGTGTAGGTAAAACTTCAAAAAACTTGTGCCTATGGTTGATTAGTGTAGGTAAAACTCAAAAGAATTACTACCTACAGAAGCACAGTGTAGGCAAAATTTTAAAAAACTTATACCTACAACTACGTGATGTAGATAAAACTTCACAAAATTTGTACCTATAATTGGTTGGTGTAGGTATAACCTCAAAAGTCTTATACCTACATTGTTGGTGTAGGTAAAACTCACATAAATTGGAGAATCCAAAGAACATTAACATTAATCAACGAAAATAACCTCAAAAATACTTTTTTTAATAAAAAAATAAAAACTTAAATGGACCAAAATAATTAAATGGACCAAAATAAAAAAATAAAAACTTATAGAAACCAAAATGAAAATTAAGGAGGTGAAAACAAAAACAACCTAATATTGTAGGAACTAAACGATTATTTATGATAAACTATTTAGTTGTTTTGAATTATATACTTAAAAATATTTTGCCTTGTTGTCATGACCTGGTAAGATTTATAATCTGCATTCGTTTAAATAGATCGGCCCTGATCCCAAATTCTATATTCTAACCCTAATTTTACAACTTTCCCTATGACGAAAGTTAACGGCATGGGGTTATACGATTTCCGGCGCCACCGCGTCGCCGAGTATCCGGTGGTGGTGGCACCAGCAGAGTCGAAAGCGGTAGTTCCAAAGACCGGCGGCGGCGACGGCGTTCCGAGCAGCATCACTCTGTCGGAGATTCAGCGCGACCGGCTGACGAAGATTGCGGAGGCGAACTGGTTGAAAAGCGGCGATGCGGGGAGGCCTTAGAAGGACTTCGACCGAATTGTTGGTGAAAGAGGGTTCGAAACCCGTTCCCTTGCAACGTGTCATGATTCTGGAGGTTAGCCAGTATCTGGAGAATTACCTGTGGCCTTATTTCGACCCTCTCACTGCCACCTTCGAGCATGTTATGTCCATCATCATCATGGTCAACGAGAAGGTCTCTCTCCTCTTCTAATAATGTTAATCATTCATTCGTTATATGTATAAAATTCACTCATTGTCTTGTGTGCCTTGCAGTTCCGAGAAAATGTTGCCGCTTGGACTTGCTTCCATGAGAGGAAAGACGCTTTCAAAGGCTTTCTCGAGAGTGTTCTTCGCTTGAAGGAGGTCTCTATCTCTCTCCCTTTCTCATTTCTTTGCTTTTGTGCCTATTTGTCACTTTATTGTTGAGTTAACTTAAGGTTTTAAATTGCAATCCTTCAAATTGTGGCTGCAATTGTGGTTGCAGATAGTTCAAAAAACCTTATTGTTGAGTTACCTAGTTTTTATGATAAATGCCTTTCAGGTATACTGCCACTGCACTTTGTCTTTTACTTAAGTTTTACATGATGTTTGTTGGCTTTAATAAAACATGTGTGTTTGCTTGATTGGTGTGTAAGTTTATCCTATCATTGAAGGAGAGATTTACATTATTATTGAGTTACTACTGCTTTACATAGTCATTATATTTTCAACAAATTTAGATCCCTCAACTACAGTTGAAGTGATGTTCGTGAGAAACCTCATAGAAGAATTTCTGGAGGTCTTAATTTGTTAAGAAGTTTTAATCTTTAATACAATCTATAAATGTTTTCCCCTACAACAAAATATTTTTACTTGAAAGTAGTTAGCTGAACTTCTTTTGTTTTTGTTGTCTTTCTTTTCTTTTTAGATACTGGATTCACAGGTATTTCCCCTGAAACAATTATCTGGTGAGGACGATGAACTTATTGATGCTACTAGTTTGGGGCTAGTTAATGATGCCTGTGTCCTGTACTGTGAGAGGTTTATGGAATTTCTAATTGACCTCTTGAGTCAATTGACAACGAGGAGGTATTCTGTTATGACTATCTGCAATCTCTCTCATTTAAGGGTTAAGTTATTTTGTTTAATACTATGTATTGTATGTTTCTAGTTTTATGCATATTTTTATTTTGCAAGTGTTATTAATGATGACCATGTTGCTTCCATATTTTAAATTGGGAAATTTTTTATTCTTTCCTAGCAATTATGGTTGAACTGAAAAATCATCCATGTGGTAAGTTATATATAGGACCACGTCAAAGCTATTAGTGGAAGGGTGAATCAGGATGGCAGTGCTGTCTGTCAACGTCACCCAACTGCGATCCACTCACTTATAGAATAGAATGAGCCAAACAACAACGATGACGCGTTCAAACTTTTATTTAAATTAAATCAGCAATGAATATTATTAAAGGAAAACGCGTTCAAACTATTATTATATCCAGTAGTAATAGTAATACCCATTCTATTCTGGTCCCTCCACAAGCTCCCATACTTTTCCTTACTCCACCAGTGCTATTATTTAATTTAATTTAATTACATAGGTCTTAGAGTGGAAGAAGTTTAACGGGTAACAATATAAAATCAACATTTATTTTCTACTTTCAATTTTTACAATATTAACTAACTAGCTATAACTATTCTTTCCCTTAAATAGTTTCAAATAAAAAGGAAATGAACTAGTAACCAGTAAAGCTTTCATAGAATGAAATACAATAGCAGTTACTTGCAAAGAAGGAAAGTTAAGTGGCTTGTTTTAAACAAAATTTACCTTTTAATTTATTTAATCAATTTTTTAAACTAGACTATAATTTATTTAATTAAATTAGATATGTTTGGTAAATATTTTTTTCCCTAACTTATAATGTTTTTTAAATGTTATTTGAGGTTGTGTTTGAACCCAGTTCTTTTATCAATATTTTAAGATGTATTTTTATTTATCATTTCTTTTCATGTTATATTATTTATTTTAACAAAATATAGTTTTTAAAATCATATTATTTATTTTCATTACAACAGTATTTGATAAAATATTTATTTGATGTCAGATAACTTTATTATCATATATAGTCATTGCACAAGATCCTTTAATTAATATAAATATTCAATGATAAGTGAATAGTCGTGACATGGACAACAGAATTCATGAACATACTCTTTAATTCATTAACATTCTTGGAATAATATAATTGGCTAGATTTTAAAGATTCCTTATGAATGATTTTTGAGGAAGGAAACCTTATGAATGATTTTTCTGTTACTATGTATTGTATGAGGAAGGAAACCTTATGAATGATTTTTCTGGAAAGATAAAACGTGATGAGTGAAAGCCACCAAAGGGGGAACTGAGAACAGTAACTGTGGCTTTGGATACAGCTCAATACCACATGGATGTAAGTAATATTGCCGAAAAAGGGGCAGAAGATGTTTATGGTACATTTAATGTGTTGATGAGGAGGAAGCCAAAAGAAAACAATTTTGAAGCCATCCTAGAATCAATAAGGGATTTAATGAATGAATACTGTATTGTTCCCAAGTGGTTGGAAAACATTTTTCTTGGTTATGGGGATCCTTCAGCTGCACAGTGGACTAATATGCCTGATATATTGGAGACAGTAGATTTCAAAGACACTTTTGTTGATGCTGGTCACTTAAAAGAAAGTTTTTTGGATTATGAGGTTAGTATTTCATTTTCAAATTCATAGAAGTTATTGTTGCATGGTTGTGATTGATGTCTTCCATTATGAATTAGTGTATGAAACTAAGGTATTGATGTGACTTTCCTCTCACTGTATTCTTCAGGTGTCTTTTGTTAATCCTGATGGCTTAGGAAATTTGAATCCAAGGCCTCCTTTTAAGATCAAGCTTCCCCGAACACTCAAACCAAACAATGGTGCTCTTACTGGGCATGCAATATCTAATTCTGGTGCAACAAATGAAATCAATGTGGTTGATGCTAATTATCAGAAAGAAGCACTAATTATTGAGACATATACTCCTCCAGATCCTGGCCCCTATCCTCAAGATCAGCCTAAACAAAATTCAGTTCGATTTACTCCCACCCAGGTGAATTCAGCTCTTGATCTCAATCATATACTGTCACTTTTCATGCATAATGATTTTTCTTTTAATCTTTCTCTGCCCCCCTGCTTTCCTCACAATAGTTGAATCTGAGTATTTGACCAAAATCCAATTGATTCATATGGCTAAATTGATGCATGTGGAATGCAAAAATACAATGCTTGTGTTTCTTGATCCAGTACATATTAAGTATGTAGTGTAGTTAGCATCACAAGTCATGTCCTATTTCCCTTTGTACTGTCGCCTCGTCAGTAATATGAAATGGATGATCAGTGTGCCATGATATATTTTAAAAGTTTTGACAAGAATAAGGAGTCCATGATTTTGTGACAATGTAGATTCATGTTACCCTTAAATTTGTTAACGAATAGGATTGTGTTTACCATTACTTGTTGATGTTTTGCTGATGGTTGTTTTAAAGAAATTTCCATTGTTGATATGCAAAGAAATTGGAAAGTTCTTTTTGGCCACGTTGGCTTTCTGTTTTCTTTGTACTTTCTGTCAGTGGGTGCAGTTGAGGAGAGCAAGGAAAAAAGCACTTGGTTCACACATTTTAAAAAATTTTGAGGCCTTCCTGTTCTTCCTTTCTCTCTAGCTGCAGTTCAACTGCAGGTGATCAAAATCCCCCATATATACTTCCCCACATGTACTTTATGTCTTTATCCTCTTATTTATATTCCCTATCTATGAGTATTGGATAAATATTAATAATAGTGTGAAATGTTCCTATCAAGCAGGTTGAAGCAATCATCTCTGGCATTCAGCCTGGTCTAACTATGGTTGTGGGGCCACCTGGTACAGGAAAGACTGATCAATAAAGTGTAATTAGGAACTAGTTTTATTATTATTATATGACATTTACCTACAGAAGACCGTAGGTACAAGTAAATTGATTTTTACCTACCGTTAGAGATTATAGGTATAAATTAATATCTTTTACCTACACATTTGAAATAGTAGGTGTTAACTATAGTGATAGTTAAATTTGACTGTAGGTAAAAATATATCCGTAGGTAAAGCCTATAGTGACAGACTAATAGTCTGTCACTATATATCCCCTCAAAGTTGACGCAAAAAACGTCTGTAGGACAAAGTCCTTTATACATCTACCTACGGATTTTGGACTTCTAGTGATAGATTTTGACTGTAGGTAAAAGTCATTTTTCTTGTAGTAATTTATTAAATTGTAGCCTGGTTTGTGCAATCTAAACCTTAGCGTGAGCCAATTGCAGGTTGACTAATATTTGAAAGTAATATCCCGGCAAAAACAATCTAGATAATATAGGTTGAGTCTTTTCTTAGAGTGTTTAACTTTTTGAGTTTCATATCTTTTTTCTTAAAAAAAGAAACTTAGCCAAACACTATTTCAAGAAAGCAAATTTTGATCAAGTTAATAGGGAGAGCGACCTTTTTCAAAAAAAAATAAAAAATAAAAAAAATAGGGAGAGCTTTTTTTTCTATAGCTATAGGAAGCTTATTCGTTGAATCCTATCTTAGAATCCCAACTCGACCAACAGAATATTTTCTTTTGAGTTTTCTACTGGCTTTTCATTTTGAATGATTCACTAGCTTTCTCATTAAATAATTAAAACAATTTTAATTTATCTTAAATAATGCTAATTTATTTTGAGGGCTTAATTTATTTTTAAATTATTTATTTTAAATATTTAAACATTTTTTTTAAATTTTAATTACATGAAATAAAAAATGCTAGTAAAATGAGTAACTATACATATAGTTAAATTAAGTATTCATATTATACATATTTATCTCTTTAAATTTAATTTTTAAATTTTAATTTGTAGTGAAGTCTTCGAATTTTAATTACAACAATATATTTATTTAATAGTTATTGTTAAATTTTTTTATTGAATTTTAATGATATGGACATTATCAAAATTTCTTAAATAAATCATTTTTTATCTTCCCAAACTATTAAAAAACAATAATTTTTTGTAATTATTACTTAAACTTATTTAATTAATATTATATATGCTAAATATGTATATATCATATCTAGAATTAAATTCATTAATTAAATTTTTTAAATTCATTCATTCCATGGAAAGGATGTTAGTAAAATGAGAAAATAGTATAGTTAAATAAAATTTTGGTATTTTAAAATATTTAAATTTGTGTTCTTTAAATTTAATTGAGATTTTCAGTTATATTAATTTTTAATATATTTTAAGATTTTAAATTCTCAATTACAACAATATGTTTATGAAATACTTTTTGGAATTATTTTAATTATATTGACATTATTGAAATTTATTTAAATAAATCATTGATATCTTCTAAAAATGTTGTTGAACTATAATATAGAAGTTTTAAATATTTTAACTTTTGTAATTTTAAAACTTAAATTTATTTAATTGATACAATAAATAATAAAATAATTGTAAATAAATATATTTTTCAATTAAAAAAATTATTGTTGAAATTTTTAAATGTGTATCATTAAATATTTTTATGTACTTTTGCTATCATTAAATTAATTTTACGTTATATTTTTCATCTGTATCAATATAAACATCCACTAAGTGAGGCATTTAGTTTTAGATAAATTTATTTTTTAATTTTTTTCACGAAACAACTTTAGCTTAAAAGAAACATTAAAATTTAAAAATAAAGAAAAATAAAAACTATCAAACAATATCTATTTTATTTTATTTCTTAATTACACTATTTATCCTCAACTTTTTACTTTTACTAAATTTTATCCCAACAAATTATTTGTGTGTAAAAGTTGATGGTAGAATTTGATAAATATAAAAACATAGGACTAAAATTTGCCAAAAATTAAAAAGAAAAAATTGGGAAAAAGTAAAAAAAAAAAAAAGAAAAAAAGTGAAACTATATGGTAAAGTTCGCAAGTTTCTTAAATATAAGGGGTAAAACGCGCAAAATTTATTTGGCGAGGTAAAATTTGCGAGAAATATAAAGTTGAGCGATAAAAAAAATATGATTAAGCTTTTATTTTTGAAGTTCTTATTTTAAGTTTTTAAATTAAAGTGATTTTATGAGAAAAAAATGTTGGCAAAAAAAAATTAAAGGTTGACGCTTTTCACTATTAAGCAACTTGTGATAATTATAGCCACGAACATAACAAATAAATATAATATGTTAGAATGTAATTAAAATAGCTAGTTTTAGTGGATACACTTTAGAAATAGCTTTTTGACTCCTTCATTATAAAGGGGCTGATTTGAACAACAGAACTTGAATTCTCTCATTTTTGTGTGTGAATCTGCTATTTTCTAACAAACTGGTATCAAGAGTCAAGGTTTGAATTGTGGGATCCTTGCAACACACACGATGGGATCAATTGCGCGCGAATCTCTCAGCAAATCTTCTCGTTCTCAATGGAAAGAACTGGGATCGGTGGTGTGTGCAGATGAAGGCAATTCTGGGCTATCAAGAAGTCGTAGAAAATCGTTGAAGAATGTTATCCAACGCTCACTGAAGATTCCATAGATGCACAAAAGGCGCTTCACAAAAAAAAACAAGAAGAAAGATTGCAAGGCGACCTTCCTCATTCATCAATGTGTTGATGAGGCACACTTTGAGAAGATTGCAGGCGCTGCAACTTCACAAGAAGCGTGGAAGATCCTGGAGAAATGCAATGAAGGCGCAGAGCAATTGAAGAAGGTGAGATTACAGACGATGAGGCGTCAATACGAATTGATGTAAATGGAGAATAATGAAAAGATAGCTGAATTTTTTAACAGAATCATCACTCACACGAATGCTATGAAGAATTGAGGTGAGAAAATTTCACATCAATCAATTGTAGAAAAGATTCTGAGAACACTCAATCCTAAATTCGGCCACATTGTCGTAGCCATTGAAGAATCCAAGAAGCTCGAGGAACTAAAGGTAGAAGAACGTCAAGGTTCTCTCGAGGCACATGAGCAGAGACTATTTGAAAGAGGTTCAGAGAAGCCTGATGATCATCAAGAACTACAGGCTCATACATCAAGAAGAGGAGGCCACAACCCCAAAGGAAATTTCTGAGGTCAAGGTCGTAGGAGAAATTCCAGAGGTGGCTTTGGAAGAAACATTCAAAGCCAAGATCAAGGAAAGATTGATCAAGATCAACAAGAAAGCTCCAATAGAAGAGGGAGTTTTAGTAATTGGCGAGGAGGAAAGAAAAAGGTTGTTGATAGAAAAAGAATTAAATGCTTTAATTGTAATCGGATTAGACATTTCTCCATAGAATGTGTAGCTGCACCAAGTCATACAAATCATCGAGGGAGTCAATCACATAATGATCATCAGGTATGGCCAAAGAAGAGAGTGAAGAAAACCCTGAAGAATAACCTTTGATGTTGATGATGATCACCAATCCAGAATCCCACAACAATGAAATTTGGTACATAGATTCTGGGTGCTCAAATCACATGACAGGACATCGTGATTGGCTTGTTAATTTTGATGCAAGGAAGAGCACAGTAAGGTTTGCAGACAATAGAGTCATTCGGGTTGAAAGTGTTGGGAATGTGTTAGTCACAAGGGAAGATGGAAGACAAGTAGTGATCTTAGATGTGCTCTATGTCCTTGGAATGAAGAGCAACTTGATCATTATGGGTCAGCTCTGGGAGAAAGGATTCTCAATGAATATGATTAGTGGTTTTTTGGAAATCTATGACACAACAAAGAGAATGATACTGAAAGCTCCTTTGGCCAGAAATAGGACCTTCAAGGTAAGCCTAAACACCATTGAATCTCAATGCTTCTCTGTTGCTACACTATCAGATGACTCATGGTTATGGCATCTAAGGTTAGGCCACTTAAATTTCAAAGATTTAAGCTCGTTGAGATCAAAAGATATGGTATCTGGTCTTCCCTCAATTGTGACTCCAAAGAAAATTTGTGACAACTCTTGATCAGCATGCAAGCCAGAACCTCTTTTAGTTTATACACTATGTCCAAAGCCAGTGATGTTCTACATGTTGTCTACTCAAATGTTTGTGGGCCATTTGATGTTCCATCATTGGGGGGAAATAAATATTTTGTATCATTTGTGGATGATCTTAGTAGAAAATTGTGGCTATATTTGAATAAGACTAAGAGTGAAGTGGTCAACACCTTTAAAGGATTCAAGGCTCTAGTAGAAAAACAGTCTGGGAAGTGTATTAAGATTCTGAGAACAGATGAAGGAGGAGAATTCATGGCTGGTGAACTGGAAAGCTTCTACAAGGAACATGGAATAATACATGAAATAACTACTCCCTACACTCCCTAACACAATAGGATTGCAGAAAGAAGAAATAGGACTATATTAAATATGGTAAGAAAAATGCTCATGCAAAAGAATCTTCCTCATAGCTTTTGGGGTGAAGTAACCATGACTGTTGCTCATGTTCTAAACAGATGCCCTACTAAAAGGCTTGACTCAATAGTCCCATAAGAAGCATGGTCTGGTAGCAAGCCTTCTGTCAAGCATTTCAAAATCTTTGGTTCATTATGCTACAGACATATTCTAGATCAAAGGAGAAAGAAGCTTGATGACAAAAGTGAACCAATGATCTTTGTAGGTTACACAAAACAAGTTCTCTTTAGTAGAGATGTTTATTTTGATGAATCTAATTCATGGGGTGAGTCACAACCTATAACTGAAATAATTCCAAAATTGCAGTTTGAATGGGAAGAATACAACTCAGTAGGAGAAACCACTCAAGAGACAACAAATGTTGAATCTCAGGTAGTGAATAACAAACCTACAAGAAACAGAAACTTTCCATCAAAACTTTTATATTATCAAGTTTATCCTGATAATGCTATCTTAGATTATGGTGATTTAGTTCAACACCTGGCACTTATGGTTGATGTGGAACCTATTAGTCTTGATGAAGCCATCATAAGCAAAGTATGGAAATCGACTATGGAAGAAGAATTGAAGAGTATTGAGAAGAATCATACCTCGGAAATGGTAGAATTACCTCAGAACAAGATTCCTATTGATATCAAATGGGTTTTTAAAGTTAAACTCAAACCAGATAGATCAGTTGCCAAGCATAAGGCTAGACTGGTAGCTAAAGGTTTCATGCAGAAGAAAAGGATAGATACTCAGAGGTGTTTGCTCCTGTAGCTAGATTGGAAACTGTGAGGTTGATTGTAGCTTTGGCGAGTTTGAGAATTGAAAATTATGGCAGCTGGATGTTAAATCAGCTTTCCTCAATGGAACACTTGATGAGGAAGTGTTCATTGCACAACCTCTTGGATTCATAAGTAAAGGGAATGAACATAAGTTTCTGAAATTAAGGAAGGCTCTATATGGCTTGAAACAAGCACCTAGGGCTTGGAACAAAAGGATTGATACTTTCCTTCACAGTGTTGGTTTTCAGAAATGTTCAGTTGAGCATGGAGTTTATGTTAAGGCTGCAAGTTCCACTGAAATCTTTCTTATTTGCTTATATGTGGATGACCTATTGATTACTAGTAGTAGTTCAACTAGTATTGAGTTACTCAAGGAAAGCTTAAAGAAGGAATTTGAAATGACAGACTTGGGAATCCTATCATATTTTTTGGGATTAAAGTTTGCTTATACTGAAAAGGGAATGTTTATGCACCAGAAGAAGTACATTTCAGAGGTACTAAAGAAGTTTAATACAATGGAGTGTAATCCTACAGAAACTCCAGCTGAATTAAATGTGAAGCTTGTAAGAAGTGAGAATGAGGCTTCAGTTGATGGGACCTTGTTTAGGCAGATTGTTGGTAGCCTGAGGTTTATCTGTCATAGTAGACTAGAAATTGCCTTCAATGTTGGACTTGTGAATGACCCTAGAGAACCACATTTGTTAGCTGCTAATAGAATCTTGAGATATCTAAAGGGAACTCTGGGATATGGAATCATTTTTCCCCATCAAATCAAGAAGGATGGGAGTCTACACCTTGAAGCCTATTTTGATTCTGATTGGTATGGTAATTTGGTTGATAGGAGAAGCACTATGGGACAAGTCTTCCTGTTGTCTGGATCTCCTATATCCTGGAGCTCAAAGAAGTAAATAGTAGTCGCACTGTCAACTTGCGAAGCAAAATACATTGCAGCATGTTCAACTGCTTGTTAGGCACTATGGTTATCTTCCTTGCTTAGTAAGTTGAAGGTGTTTGTTGGTAACTCTATTGAATTGCTTGTGGACAGTAAATCAGCTATAGCCTTAGCCAAGAATCCAATATCTCATGGTAGAATCAAACATATAGACACCAAGTTTCACTTCCTTAAGGATCAAGTGAACAAGGGTAGAGTCAAGTTGAAGCATTGTAGGACAAAAGTGCAATTGGCAGATATAATGACTAAGTCATTGAAGATTGAAAGGTTTAAGAAGTTGAGAGAGTACCTGAACGTAGTTTGTTTGTAAGCTTTTGAATCAAAAGGGGGTGTTAGAATGTGATTAAAATAGCTAGTTTTAGTGGATATACTGTATAAATAGCTTTTTGACTCCTTCATTATAAAGGGGCTGATTTGAATAACAAAACTTGAATTCTCTCATTTTTGTGTGTGAATCTGCTATTTTCTAACATAATAAACTAATTTTTTTAATTACAGATATTTTTTTTCCTTATATTTGAGAGGAAGTAAACATAAACAGAGAAAAACAAAATAGAGCACTGATTATGGGCGTTGGGGAGCTTACTTGTAATCAAAAGACTTTATTCCTGATAAATCAGCAGCTTTCTTCAAAGCATGTCTCCAGTTTTGCACTGTTGTCAAATTATATTTCTTTTCATGTTCAGCAAGAGCTTTTTCATAACTCCCCTTTTGATGTCGTACATCTGTGGGATTTACATGGTAGAAAACAGGTATCACAGTTTGTCCATATGTCTCCCTGCACTCAATTATTTTCACAAGTTCTTCTAGACACCAACGCGAAGAGGAGTAGTTTCCAGAGAATATGGTCAAGGAAATCAATGATCCTTGAATTGCTCCAACAAGTGATGGCCATATTTCATCTCCCTTCTCAAGTTTATCATCTATGAAGGCATGTATCTGCTTTTGATGAAAAGCCTCAGTCAAATAACCAAGAAAACCGTGACGGATGTCCTCCCCCCTGAAGCTAACAAAAACATCATACTTTATTTGAGGACTATTATCTGATATTTCACCCGTCAATCCCGAGATAAGCATGAGATCACAAAGAAGAAGAACAACATATTTTATTTGAGAAGCTCCGGAAGAAGAATATGCCATTGAATCTGATCACAAACTGTATCTGGCTCGTTCTTGTTTTGATCTGCAAAAGAATGTCACAATATTATTAAAGGGAGCACAATATGCTATTGAAAAAGAACGACTAGTATGTACTCAAATAAGAAATTTTATCTTATTATTAGATCTTTTTCCATTTCATTCTTCTACGCCTTATGTTTGATCCAAATTGAAAATATCACTGTAAAGCAATTACTTACCTCTCGAATGATTTTACCCAACTGATGTTTTGGCATACGAGGGATCAGATTTTTAACTAAAGCTTACATGTGTAAAGCCATAACCTGCCGAGACCTGCAATTTAAAGTTCCAAAATTAACACATTGTATAGGGGTACCCAAAAAATAGCAGCATATAAAATTTTTTAATTTCATTAAAATCCAAAGTATTTAAAAAGTTATTAAGTCATTACTACTTCGGATCACTTATTTCTTATAAAAAATATTTTTTTTTTTTAATTTCATTACAATCCAAACTTGTATTGTAGTACAGTGGCTGAGGTCCTTCTCGGTACAAAAATTAAAATAAAAAAGGCATGTTACTGTTTTGATATATCTGTATGAAAACTATGCATCTTCCAAGTATGAATGGGGAAATTGATAATTGGCAACAACTTGAAAGAACATTAAATTTGGAATTGATGTTACGTAACCCTATTTAAATTCTTGGAAATTTACAACCATTCGTTGGTATATATGGTTTCACTTTCTTCCACGTGCGTCTCAACTCTCAATTATCTTAATTTATTGAAAATTTATGACGGTGAACTGTACTTGAAATTTAAAAATATTTTTTTAGTCTTTCAATTTTGATAATTTTTTTGTCCCTAACATAATAAATTGATCACTTTATGATAATTTTTAATACTTTGTGGTGAGTATTTTTTAGTACTTTGAGACAGTTTTAAAATATAAATTCAAGTAGTTAAAATAAAAATTAATTTTTGTGTGCTAAAAATCGTAATAAAGTATGAATTTATTATCTGAAAGACTAAGAATAATTTGTCAAAATTTAGGGAAAAAAAATTAAACATTAGATGTAACTCCTTAGACGAATCACATCGATACATCTGTGAGACTATATAATTTCATATAACTTAAAGTAATAATTAGTATTAGCTATACCAACAAGATGTATTTATTTTTTTTAATAACGTATCACATAAAAACTTAACAATTAAGCATTTTTAGCTTACCACATAAAAACTCCACAATTCTTTTGGTTTTTTTTTTTTATGAGTGAGGTACGTCCTTCAAGTTTAAGGTTATTGGTCAATCAAAACCGTGAGTGTCGGTACAAATATTCCTTAGTTATAATAAAAAAAATCTCTAGGGATATATTTATTGAATATCCATTAGTTTTCAAACCAAAAAACATGAAAACATGTATAATATCTTGTTTTTGGGTTCGCCGTAGTTTGTGGGGCACTAGCCCTACAATTAGTGTCAATCCCTATTCTCTAACGAGGAGTTTGAATGTGTTTTAGTTTTTTTTATTAATTCTTAAAAATTGAATTATAAAAATAATATTGAAAAACTATTTTTAAATCATAGAAATGATAGTAGATGTAAAAGGATAAGAGGGGGTGAATTAATTTTCCACTAACAAACTTTTAATCCCCTTCTAAATGATAGACTTAAAATGCACAAGAAGAAACAACAATCAATTTAATAATGTTCTTTAAACATGCAAGAAAAAATTAATTGCAATAAAATAAATGAGATAAGGGAAGAGAGAAATGCAAACAAGATTTATACTGGTTCGGCCACTTCTCGTGCCTACGTCCGGTCCTCAATCAATCCACTTGAGATTTTCTACTCTCTTTGTAAAAATCCTTTTACAAAGTCTGAACCACACAGGGCAACCCTTTCCTTGTGTTCAGGAATCCTTACAACTTAAGAGACCCTCGATCCCTTAATCAATCTCTTTGAATAAGAAAAAGAAGAAGAAGAATTCTCTCTTTAAGAGAAAGATATTACAATTGAAGTTCCTAGATGAAGTCTTTAATAAATTTGTAAGTGTTTCCGCAAGAGTTGTTGAGAGAGCATTTGACAATGAAGTTTTCTTGAAATATCTCTCTCTTGCTTTTTGAAGTCAGACACACACATATATAGGCCCTTTGTGCCTTTTCAAAATGGTTTGAAGTGATGTGTCTTTTCAAAAAGTTTTTTCTGAAATTCTTCACTAGTAATCGATTATAGGTTTCTCGTAATTGATTACACGGTTATATTTTGAAGGGTCGTGACTTTTGAATTTGAATTTCAAGAGCTCCGTTATTGGTAATCGATTACAAATATTTGGTAATCAATTACAGGTTCAAAATTCAAATTCAAAATCCTTTTTAACAGCTAATTTTCAAACTTGTCTTTTGATAATCGATTACACTGCCTAGTAATCTTGAAGACACTTTATTTTGAGGCAAGGCTTGATCTTGAGTTAATCTTGAAACAAGGATTTGTTTGTTGAAACAATCTTGTATTAATCTTGAAGCAATGTTTATTCTTTGAAGCAACCTTGTTTGATTCTTCTTTGGCATCATCAAAATCATTTATACATACATTCACATTCTCCCCCTTTTAGATGATGACAATCATTATCAAGCAAATTCTTTTTGACATTATCAAAACCTAGATGATTTACATTCTCTCCCTTTTGATGATGACAACCACCTGTAGGTTAGGAGCAACAACAAAAAAAATATCTATTTGTATATAGTTTATTCTCCCTTGGTTTCGTAATGATTGCTTATATGAGATAGTTGAAGATTTCTTATATAAAAAGCTATCTCATAAAGAATAGATAATTTCCCTTACTCTCTTATCTTTTATCTATCTCTCCCCTTTTATCAACATAAAAAACAAATCATGAGCAGAGAGGAAAAAACCATTTAGCAATTTATAATGAAAAAGAGTAAAGAATGTCGTACCGTACAAGTATCATTTCATCGCCTAAAAGAAAGTATTACCATTTGTTGCAATGTATGAGAGTCAAGTGATACTAAAAGGCATTAAAAAAAACTATTTTGCATCCACAAAAATACATATCTAGTATAAAACAATCAAAATATATAAAAAAATTTATCAAAAGTTATCAATAATTAACATAACCTTCAAACACAATCATCAAAGACAATCATAACTCTCAAACACAATCATCATAGATAATCAAAAACTCAATCAAAAGCAATCATAAAAAATAATCATCAAAGACAATCAAAATTCAATCAAGAACAATCATCAAAAGTTAACAATCATAGGCAAAAATAATCAAAAGTAACCAATCCAAGACAAGTGACCTGTTGGTATCATTTGATACACTTGTTAGACTTATTGATCAAGTGACCTTTGTTTGTTGTCTCCATAAATCACATATTCACTATCTTTGGGAGAAATATGAATAAACTTTGATGCATCTCCCGCCATGTGTTTGGAGCAACCACTATTAATGTATCAACTTTGCTCTTCTCTGCTTTCATAGTATTTCAACATGAGACCCAGATTTATGATTTTATTTTCTGAATCACTTGAAGAATTTATGTCATTATCTTCCCAAGTGATGTATGCTTTCTTTTCTTTGAAATTCCTCTTGTCGGATTTTTCCATTCTTCTTTTAAAGACACGACTCTCGAATCTCATGTGCCCAGGTTGATCGCATTCATAGCATTTTGGGGCTAAGGAGGAATCTTCTTCTTTCTTCTTTGGATTGATGTTTGATTTCCTTTGATTTCTTTTTTTTATCAGAAATTTATTGAACCTCTTCACAAAAAATTTGAAATCATCATCTTCTTCTATTTCAGTCTAGTCCTCATTGTCATTTTCTTCTTGAATAGAAGATGATGAGGTTCTAAGTGCTATTCATTTTCTCTTTATATCATTCTCTTCATGTTGATGGAGTCTCATAAGTTCCATTTCATTTTCTTGAAGTTTTCCAAAGAGAGTGACAAGAGACATATTAGTAAGATCTTTTGATTTTGCAATTGCTGTGACTTTTGGTTGCCATTGCCATGGCTCTTATATTTGTCAGCAAAAACAAAGTAACTTTAGTGGCAATACTTGCAGCCATTAAAAAATGGATACTAAAATTAATTATCTAATTCTCAATTCCAGCCTTCCTTGTCCTTTATAACTGCCAAAAAAAATCAAATTATTACTATTGCTTTAGTATGTATAGCAACCAACCAAATTATTACTTCTATGGTCTTGATAATAATGAAATCATTTTTTCTTAAAAATTTAGTTAAATAAAATTAACAGTGTTCTAAGCATACATAATTTTTCTTAAGCAATGGATGAACATCCAAACCTTCCCAACCAAGGTTATCAAACTCGAGACTTTATGTAGACTCGTGAGATTTTCATAGACTCAACTCGTAGACTCTTACAAGTTTACTTCATATAAAAATAATAACAAAATATCTATAAATAACATATTAATTAAATATTTCAACAATATAATAAAGAAAAATAGTAAATCATAAAGTTCAGAATATTTAAATAACCAAGTCTAGCAGTAATATATCACTACTAGGCATTAACTTGAGAGGTTATAGTAGTGATAGATCATTCTCATTGAGAGTTAGAGAACAAATGTTTAATATTATTAAAGGTGAGAATTTTGTATTTGAAAATAATACGCTAAATAAAGTTATGATGAATGTTAAATAGGAAGAAAACAATAAAAAATGACTTACATTTTGATCTAATTTTTTTAAATTGCTAACTCGTTGAATCGGTGGTAAACTCGAGAGTCTACTGAGTTTACTTAGAGTTTATAGAGTTTACCCAGAATCTACTAAAAAATAGTTTACTCAGAGTCTACTAAAAAAATAGTTTACTCAGGAGCCAACTCGTAGAGTACAAGTGAACTCGTAAACTCATAAGAGTTAACGAGTTAACTCAGAGTTTGATAATCATGTTCCCAACACACCAAAAATGTTTCATGTCAATCCTATAAACAATACTGATAATGTAATGTATTCAAAATACTGGATCACCAACTCCAAAGTACCAATTAGTGAAGAGTAAAGTTGATTGAGCCTCCATTGATCCACACATTGAGTTTGATAATCATGTTCCCAACATACAAAAAATGTTTCATGTCAATCCTATAAACAATACTAATAATGTAATGTATTCAAAATACAGGACCACCAACTCCAAAGTACCAATTATTGAAGAGTAAAGTTGATCGAGCCTCCATTGAAAGGTTGATTTACATAGATATATATAGGGAATTCTAATAACATAATTGTGCATATTCTATCCAAAAGGGATATTCTACTAATAAAAGATTTTGTAATTTTGTATATGTGTCTGCCTATGAGGGAGCACACACCACCAAGCAGGATTCGTGCTGATTTTACTGATTCACTATTCCAATTCTGCCCTTATATGTAGTCTACAAGGTAAGCTGGCTTAACCACCCCTTCTCTTGGTCTCTTCTCCCTTTTGCACCCTTGTTGCTGGTGTTTCCCCTGTTTCTGGTTTAGTGGGCTTGCTCGTATCATTCATGTCATTCCATGGCCCTTGGAAATACACCTTGTCCTCAAGGTGTTGGGGTTCAACACATGGCTTCCAAAAGTGATACCGAGATCCCAAGGTTTATTCCGACAAATTGTACCTATTTTAGCAGTGGCATGGGCTCCTTTTCCACATTCTGTATAACACCAGTTCTCAATGCATGCGCATGCATCTCTTTTCCACATGTCAAAGTTGCATATGCTATTATATGTAGATAAGACACAAACGGGAGTAACAAAGGTTGGATTCAAGCTACCAAGCATTTCCCTGTTAATGAGCAAGTTGGCAACTATAGCATAAGAATGGAGCCTTGTCTGCATGACCACCTTGAGAAGGTTGATCACCATGACTAAATTGCATAAACAAGAATAAGCAGAAAGTATAATGGGTATGGTGATTTCATCTGACATGATATTTTGTGCTTTCATTAATTTAAATGTCTCAATAGCTTTATGAGGCAGCAAACAAGTCACATAACTTGATATCATAGTAGGCCATGATAACTTGTCTCTATTAGGAATTTTGTCAAACACCACCCAAGCAATGTTGGTAGCTCTATACTGAGTCAACATACCGGGCTGGTCGTTCGATGCTCTGACATTTCCATTAATAGTCAGCTTGTGTTTCCTATTGAATTTTTGAACAATTTAGGTCACCATGCTGTTATCAAAATCATCACCTCCCAAGTGAGTATTAGAAGCAGTGGCTTTCACTTTAAAAATACCCTCCTCAATGGTGAGAAGAGAGACATCAAAAGACCCTCCACCGGGATAAAAAATGAGAGCATTCTTTGCACCTGAGCTAATGGCCTTCTTCTCGAGTCCATCAACAATGGCGGTCGTGAAAGGCTCGTTGATAATGCGCATCACGTTGAGCCTAGAAATGACACCATCATCCTTGGAAGCATGATATCATGAGGCACTGAAGTAAGCAGACACAGGGACAACTTCACAAAGGCTTGTACACTCCAAATATTGGCCATTGCCAACCATTACTCGAAGTGAGGTATCAATTGTTCGGCATGGTAAGCCCAACTGAGTTACCACCTAAGGTTGCACGAAGTTATGTGTGCTTCCTCCATCAACGAGGATGGTGACACGGTGACCGGACAGGAGACCCGTTAGTCGCAAGGCTTCTGGTGCCAGATGGCCCGAGAATGAGTTCAAACTAACTTGATCCTGATATTGAGCCGGGCTGTCGAGCGGGTCAAGAGTCAGATTCGGGTAGGGTTCATCTTCCTCTGTGATAAGGAGAAGAACCCTAGAGGTGAAATGATGTCCTCTGTGGTACTTCTCGTCGCAAGTTAAACATAGTCTGCACTCTCGGCGCGAGGTTAACCCTTCGAGGGTCAGGCGCTTGACTGGCAGTGGTGGAGGGCGAGGAGGCTATGGCAAGTGCGGTGGAAGCGGATTGGAATGCAAAGGAATAGGGGCCAGTGGCGGCGGACGCGGATGGGACGGCGAACGACAGTCTGAGAGCTTCTCTTCCTGAAGGCGTGGTGTTGTGCTGTCGAACTGTGGTACTTCTAATTTCATCTTGTGATTGTTTGCAGGAACAACGTTGTGGGGGTGCAGAATTAGTATTGGGTTTGCATTTGAGACCGGAATGGCAAGGGGAAATCGGTTCAGGAGTTCATCCATCTTTAGGTTCATGGAGTGCATGATATCACCGAGATGAGTGAGGACAGCCTCGATGTGAGTCAAGGACCCTTCGTGCTTGCTTGTGTCGGACATGGAAGGGGATTGGTGCTACGGAAATGGTTGTTGGTGGTTGGCTGTGTGATGGCAAGGGAAGGAGTGGTTCAGCGGATGGTGTGGGTTGGCATGGCTGGAGCTGGAAGGGCAGCCATGGAAGCTCCATTTGGCGAGTGGTGTGGGTGGTGGTAGTGGAAATTGGTATGGCAGCCATGGAAGGCGGTCATGGTCTCTCAATGAAAGCACCAAATTGTTAGGTGTAGGGAAAAAGCTAGCTAACTTCGAGGGTCAGTACCTCCAGAGTATAAGGAAGAAGAAGAAGATAATTCAAGGTAAAGGGAAATTGGTATTTTCTTATGTCCTGCTTGCTTATTTTCATAGATATATATAGGGAATTCCAATAAGAAAATTATGCAAATTCTATCCAAAAGGGATATTCTACTAATAACAAATTTTGTAATTTTGTATGTGTGTCTGCCTCTGAGGGAGCACACACCACCAAGCAGGATTCGTCACTACTAGGAAATAAAGTTTTTACATCGGTTATTTAAGACTTTCAACATCGGTTATTAACCGATGTTGAAAGTAATATCGTTAACATCGGTTTTTCAAAACCGATGTTAACTAATAAATACAACATCGGTTATTTAAATAACCGATGTTATATGATAAGAATTTTGAAAAAAAGGTTATAAATTTACATATCAACATCGGTTTTTTAAATAACCGATGTTAACTAGCACTAACAACATTGGTTTTTTAAATAACCGATGTTAACTGGCACTAACAACATCGATTTTTTAAATAACCGATGTTAACGACCACTAACAACATCGGTTTTTTAAATAACCGATGTTAACGACCACTAATAGCATCGATTTTTTAAATAACCGATGTTGTTAGTTCCAGTTAACATCAGTTTTTTAAATAACCGATGTTGTTAGTGCCAGTTAACACCCTAGGGTCTGCACAAGAAATTACCATAAACTTTACTTGGATTTATCGGTTAAAGACCACCATAACCAATAAATTAAGCTAAAATATGATGTTTTATAGATTATTCATGAAAAAAAGAGTTAGCAGTTTAGAAACAAATAAATTAAATCTCAAACCAATAAATTAAGCTAAAATATGATGTTTTATAGATTATTCATGAAAAAAGAGTGAGCAGTTTAGAAACAAATAAATTAAATGTCAGATGGACTAGGTAAATCTGTTATCACCTTTGGAAATTGAGCTTCAGCAATGGCTTGAAAATGCTCCAACTCTTTTCTGTCTAGAAGAAATATAACTTATAAGACTCTATACTAACAAGAAGAAATAATGAGTAAAGAGCATATTGATAACGTTTCTCATTTTTCTCATTGTATAACTCAAGCTAATTCAATTAATTGAATCGAAAAACTCTAGTTCTTAAAAAGGGACCCTTCCTTCGCAAAAAATAAAAATAAAGAGGGGCCTTTCACCTTTCTAATGGAAGTCTCTACCCTCGATCCCCATTTACGAATAATTTATTTTCATAGGACTTTCTCCCTTCTCTTTCAAAAAAAAAAGAAAGAAAAAGACAAAGAAACTAATAATAAAAATATTTTTTATTTAATTAAAGAGAAAATAAAAATAAAAATTTGAATTTTTCTTTCATTCTAATTTTTCTCTCCTTTCCATTTTCTTTCCATTGAACCAGAGTTAATAGCACAAAGCGTGAACAAAAGAAGCTACCGTGAAGGCGTGGAGCTATTTGTTTCCCATTCCATTATTACTTTCATATAAATAAATGTTATGAGTCAATACCCCCAACTCCACTCTTTTGAATAAGCATAAGCATTTTCCACTAGGCCTATGATCGGGAGTAGTTTAGTTTTGGGAATCTTATG
The DNA here is from genome assembly GCF_004193775.1 of Glycine soja. Classification (NCBI taxonomy): domain Eukaryota; kingdom Viridiplantae; phylum Streptophyta; class Magnoliopsida; order Fabales; family Fabaceae; genus Glycine; species Glycine soja. Next base: position 6,819,178 of record NC_041004.1, read on the forward strand.
ATTATAATATTCTTTCCTTTTTTTTTTGTTCATTTGTCAATGAGTATTTTTTTATTTTTGTTTACCTATCTATTTAAAAGTCAAAGAAAATATTTTCCATCTAGTCTTATAAATTAGACCATTCAAACCAATTTATAAGTATTTATTTAATTTGGTTAATAATATTAAATTTGTCAATAATTTATATAATCTTTTTGTCAAAATTACTTTTATAATTATTGACAATCCATTCTTGTAATTTGTTTCTATCTAATTAATTATATACGTTGCTTATAAAAAAAAATATACCTCCACTTAAATAATGATTTTCTTTTTGCATTCTATAAGAAGAGGCAAAGTGAATGATAGTTTAATATATCTAATGATCTTTTCCAATCTTCACAATAAAAAGTCTAAAAGAAATACTGCAACCATGGAAGAAGAAGAGGTGTGTCTCCATGATGTTAACTACTAAGGTTCTATATATGCAAAATATATACATACTTGAGGGCTGTATATAGTAATATATAATGGCTAAGTGTAAGTTTGTTTACGAATCTTAGTCTAAAATTAAATAATGAAAAAACAATACGCAGTTGGAAGTGTGTGATTAATGAAAAAATTACTAACTAAATTGCCACTCTCGAAGGCCCTGCATACTTTCGGGATTCAATTTCTTAATAGCAACCATGATTCCAGAACCAGCTTTGGTCGGTGCCAGTGTCTTCTCATCCAACCATTATTTTCCGTAAAGTTAAATTCTGATGTTGTAATCAATATTTAAGGGTAGGAAATGACTTCATCATGAATAGATATCTCATAAATAATAACTGACATAATAATAGATCAACAAAGAGAAAATCAAAATTTTCTTCTTTTAATTCAAAAAGATCAACTTATTTATATGCATAACAAATAAATTATAACCGACATGATATCAGATCAACAATGCATAAATCAAAATTCATTTTATTTTAATACAAAAATCTCAATGCTTTAAGAAAAAATAGGACGCAAAAGAACATAGTATTGTAACTAAGAACCTAAAAACTAAATGCCCTTTTGACTTAACATTAATTTGCTTTCACCAGGCTCTCATAACACAACAAATGAGAACAAACTACATGGCAACTTCTTTTTACATTCGAAAGATAAGAATGTCAGAAGTACAATAATAAAGCGCAAGAGCAGGAGAGAAACACTTGTCCCTTGAATGTAATGGTATAGCTCAAGATCTGATTATTTGCATATAAATAAGAGTCCAAATGGAATAAAGCCCAAGATTTTAAACTACAAAAATTCAATCAAGCATTGAGGACAAAAAGTAATTAAAAGCTGAATATAGTGATAATAAAAACTGATGAGCTTCCTTAAAAGTCCCAAATAAAAATTAAATCCAGTAACCTCTGTTGGGGAGATTCGAGGGGTACACCTGTGGACCACGAGCCACCACATAAGGAAGCTTGACACCACACTCTAACCCAAAACTTTAAGGCTCAAGTTTATGGGTCTTCTCCTCACTTATATGGTGTTCAACCTTTCCACTTCTACCCGATGTGGGACTTCACCTCACACTTGTACTCAACACATCTCCCCCTCAAGTGTGAGTCTCTTTCACATGGTAGTCTCCCCCTCTAGCGGAAGTCTTTTATCATCCACGAGTATAGCCATGGCCACCTGCGGTACTTGCCCTGCCCGCTAGTCATTCTGGCCACCCCGCTTCACCTGCGGGGCACGCTGTACCGCTAGCCATTCTGGCCACGCGGTACTTGCATACTCGTCTGAGCTGGTCATCAACTTGAACCATCGGCTCTGATACCAATTGTTGGGGAGATTCGAGGGGTACACCTGTGGACCACGAGCCACCACATAAGGAGACCAAACCCCTCCCCCCCTCAAAGAGAGAGAAAGGGAAGAAGAGTACTGCATAACTTTTTCCCCCCAAACCCTAAACTTGCTTAGCTGCTTTAACCTCATCTAGAGTCGCGCAAAAGGCAATGAGAACAACAAACAGAATTAAACAAGCACAACCTTAATCATTTGTTTAGAATTGTAGATGCTAATAGAATTACTTTTTATGATTAACCAGAAAAACATACATGAGGTTTCAGGAAAACCACTCTAACCCCGCCACTGTTTGGTAACAATTAGGAAAACATAAATAATTCCATAAAAAAACAAAACACATCCAATCGAACACAGAACATGGAAAGAAAAAGTGAGGTGTGTGTGCAGCGAAATCGGTAACTAAGAAAAAAAAACTGACCTAGCAAAGCTGTGAGTGCTACTGCGACGACGGAGAAACTGACCAAAAGCGAACCTCTGTGTGCTGTGAGGTTTAGGGTTTAGCGTAAACTTGTGCTCTCAATCTAGTTTTTTGTTGGCGTGTTTTGTTCCTCTTGAGTGTGTCGTGGTTACCAGACCTAATATGCTCTTCCTCTTCTCAAACTTAGTTCGTGAATTAAAATTTAAAGTTTTATTAAGTAAATCTAAAAAAATATATTTAATTGAGTATTAAAATAACTTTTGACAAAAAAAATTCATCACTATTTAAATATAATTCTTTTTCTTTGTTTCTTCTTTCCTAAATAATTTTTTTTATTGAATTTATTAACAAAAAATTCACATAATTAACAAATGAGATTAACAATAATAAAAAAATGACAAATGTAATAAAAGCAAATTACATGTGGATTATAATTAACTCTAAATTTAAAGACTTAAAACATAATTTTCATGTCTCATGAAAATATTTTTTTTTGTTCTGAAAAATTTGTTTAAAAATAATGAAAATATCATTTTTTTTTAAATCCTACAAATATACAAGATAACTATAATTATTTAAATTAAACCACTGCAACATATATTTTTAATAAATCAAATTAATATATACAAATACTTTAATTTACTTTAAATTTAAAGATAATTTGATAATATAAATATAGTAGGATTTCATAGAATTTTTAAACAATATTCTCCATTTACCTTTTTAAGAAGAAAAAAACTAATTTTTTATTTTTATAATAATTAAATAAAAATATATTAATAATAAATTTTAATTTTTTTACGATATAATTGTTTTTACCAACATTCTATAAAAATTCTATAAAAGTTAAACTCTATTATTAAAAACAGCTTTTTTTTTATTTTCAAATGAACTAATATCAAATAATTTATATAAATGTGTGTTATATTTAAATGATAATCATGAAATAATAAAATTAAAATTACGAAATTTATTTTAAAAATTTAGTTTAATTTTTAAATGCTTACTTTTTGAATTTATTATTGTTTATTAATTATTATATTTTTTAATTAAAATACAATTAATAACGCAATATATGATTTTTTTAAAATATACAAATAATTCAAAAAAAGAGTTTATATTAACATCGGTTATTTGAAAATCGATGTCGTTAAGCACTTACAACATCGGTTTTCAAATAACCGATGTTAAAACTGAATTATTTTAACATCGATTATTTAAAAACCGATGTCATTTAACACTTACAACATCAGTTTTCAAATAACCGATGTTAAAATCACACTATATTCAGTTTTAACATCGGTTATTTGAAAACTGATGTTGTAAGTGCTTAACGACATTGGTTTTCAAATAATCGATGTTAATAGGACGATGTTAAAATTCATTTTTTTAGTTGTGCGTGCTGGTTTTGCTGATTCATTATTCCAATTATGCCCTTATACGTAGTCTACAAGGTAAGCTGGCTTAACCACCCCTTCTCTTGGTCTCTTCTCCCTTTTGCACCCTTATTGTTGTTGTTTCCCCTGTTTCTGGTTTAGTGGGCTTGCTCGTATCATTTGTATCATCCAGCTACATTAATCTATCAGCATGGTGACCACATTGGTCTGGTGATGTTGATTTGTCTTCATTTGAGGTGTCAAAGGGCATAGAAAAATTTGTTGTCAATCTTAAAGAATAGACATGTTCTTGTAGAAACTAGGTGTTAACTAGAATTCCATGCACTCATTCAATAGCATGCATGTGGATCGATGGTGCTGAACTTGAACTTAGTGTAATTTCTTATTACAAGTCTTGTTTTCTATAATTGTTATATTGTTAATTTGTTGTTTTATGGTAATTGTTTTGAATTGAATATGTTTTATTTTTCACTTGACAAGAAATCTACTATTTTGGCAACATATTCATTTATTGTCTATCCGTGTAATGGACCAAACTTATGGCCTCCTTTACAAACACTAGTGATGCTTCCACTAGTAATGAGGATAGCTCTTGGAAGACCAAAGAAATCAAGGAACAAGAGAAATGATGAGTCTAGGAATAGCTTCAAGCTGCCAAGATAGTCAAAATCAATTGTTTGTAAAAAATGTGGAAAAATTGGTCACAACAAAGGACATGTAAAAGAAAGACAACTACATATAGGAACATTCCAAAATGGAGTAATAAGGTAATTTGCCTTCAATATGTGTTTTTCATTGCATTCAATAGAGTTTGTGACTTTAACCATTCTTATAATATTTGTGTTCAATAGTAACAGAACTTGAAGAGACGAATGACATCTCCACCAATGTAGTAACAAAGAAACAAAAGAATGTTTCATGTACAAGTGGGATCACATGTGTAGGAATTCAAGGAGGTGATAGTACCAATCAAACACAAGAATCACAAATTAGTTAAGGGATTCGACAAGTAGGACTTGGGCACAAATGGATTATTAGTTTAAGTTTTTAGGATGCAGAACTTGTATATTTTTTGGCTCTATTCAATGAGGCTTTGTAATGCACTCTTTATCCAATTAATTATTCAGTTTATGTTTAACTAATTGTTTAAGGAGGCTATGTAATGCACTCTTGTGTAATCATTTTTGTTGTTTAGTTCAAGTTACTGCTTTGTTTAGTTCAGGTTTCTGTCTCTATTTTGTTCTTAAATTTCAAGTTAAATCTATGTTTTCTAGTGAAAACAAACCACTAACAAGTACGCAGAGTACAAAAAACCAACTTATCACCATTTTTCCAATTTGTCCAATTAGGCTTTTGGAACTTGCTTTTAACTTATCACCATTTGTACAAAAAAAATAGCTGCACAAACAACTAACGAAACACAATTTGTCAAATTTAAGTGAAAACAAATTTCAAAGTTGAATACCAAATCAATACCAAACTTCAAAACCAATGAAATCTTCTTTCATTAACATAATTCAGCAATTACAGTGGGCGTACAAAAAACCAACTTATCACCGTTACTTTCAAACTAAACCATTAGAGTGGGCAGAGTACAAAAAACCAAATTACCACCAATAAATCACATTACCCTACAACATAATAAAAACACCAACAAGCAAACACAGACCCAAGAAAAAACCAATCCAATTCCTAAAAATTTTCCCTTCATCTTCATGTCATTGATCTTGGTTTGCAAATCTTTTTCCCCCAAGTTCAATTCATCAACCTTCTTCATCAATGCTACAATGATCCTCTTTTGACAACTGTTCACAACTAGATCGTGCCACTCAAAATAATTACACAATTTCCTATCTGTAACCTACATGCCCAAAATAACCAGAAATAGTCAACAAATAAACCATAACATAACCCACGATATACATTATTCCTTACCTTATATAGACCACAACCATAAAAAGCTTCCATGAATTATCCTCAGTCCACGATGTCACCAACGGAGCCTCTACGTTACACAAACACATCACGCGACTTCGGGGCTCTGAGGTGTACGATGAGGAACTCCTTTCCATGGGAATAACGTTGATGATGACATGTTTCAGGCGACAACCATGTTTTTCAACCACCACCTCTGACACCCAAACAGAACAACACTCTTGCTTCTAAAAACCAACTAGACAACAACAGCGAGGCAAAAAGCTTACGGGTTTGTGATTTCCACAACCTAGAAGGTTAGCGATTTTCCTTAAAGAAACGAACCAGGCAGCGAAGAACAAGAAACGAACCCATAAGGGTGCTTCAGGGGTTGTGATTGCCCGTGAAATCATGCGACAACTTGGAGATCACCTCGAAGAATCCATAAGCTTCGTGAGCTTCGTGGTTGCCATTGGCCGCAAAACGTTTTAGGGATTTCGTGATATGAGGCTTTTAGGTTTTAGGGTTAACGTAAAATAAAATTTACCACACTCAGTTAAAAATTGCAAATCGTTTGACGGACTCCTTAGATGTTGACACGTGTCAATCAACGTAAGTTGCTAACGGTCAACGTTCAAATCTGGATTTGGGGATCAAGATTACATGATTGTATAAAAAAAAAGGAGGACAAAATGTGTCAATAATTTTAAAGGGAGACCAAAATTAAAATTAGAGACAACTAAGGGAACCAAATTTGCAATCTTGCCAAATAAATAACCAAACTGGACAAAAGTGAAAATATAAAGGACGAAATATGCCTTTGAGCCTAAAATATTTCAAAGTTGCATATACAAGGATCTATTTTTTCCCTAATAAATCACATTAGTAGTTGCAAACTGAAATGGATTCGTTGTGCTACGACAAGTAAAGGCTAAAAATATGTAGATAAATGAACAATCGAAATGAAAATTTCACTATGAGCTAGACAATAAATATGACAAGCAAGTTTAATTTTTATTTGTACAACAGCTAACATTAACAGATTAATCAAATCACAATATTGGCAACATGCTCTAGTGTGGCAAGAATGAAAAAAAAGAAAAAACTCAACCTGCTAACTAATTAAATATTTAACGAAGCCCTGGGAAAACACAAAAGTCTTCCTTCGAATTGTAAACGTTAGGAAAATTTAGATCAGCAAAAAAGTCTAGCACACAAAATCTTTATTTCACCATTTAATTTTTGCATTTTTCAAATGTTAGATAGGATATAACCACTGTTTGTGTCTTGTAGTGGGTTTGATGTAAGATGCTTAACACTTTGGTATTTCTTATACCCTGTTTTACAGTATATTTACATTTTTTTAAAAAAATATATCAATGTACCACGGTAGCACTAATGATTGTAATTTTCTATGAATTTAGGGTTACCTAACACCATTTCAAAATGTTCTCTCGAAGTTCACATGTTCCCAATAATCACTGAGTGGTGATGTTTTCACATTTTAATATTTCAAACATCACATCAACAACTTTTATTTCTCTTTGTCTTCCTTTCACATTGTGTCATATATCATACTTATATTTTTTTTTCTCAATCTCCCTAGATGTGTACTAGCATTTGAGTATTAAAATATATTTTTCCTTTATTTTTTAATAAAAACCAAGGTCAAGTGATGTTTCCATCTTCCTTCTGTTAAATGAGCAATAGTAAAGTCATCCCTAGCAAGCTGGCCGAAGCATCAATTCAACGTCAGTAATTGCTATACAGTGGTATTTTTCATTTTCGGTCAAAGATAAGGTGCAGAAGAATGAATTATGCCAGAAGATATGAATATATATATATATATATATATATATATATATATATATATATATATATATATATATATATATATATGATCTTTTTTCTTTTTCTTTCTAGTCACATTGTGCTTCCTTTAGTGTGATATTCAAGATAAGATTGCAGAGACAAAGAACGACCCAGAAATTGTTCGAATTAATGGAAAATTCCTCTTCCAGTGGAGCTTCTCGAATGAAATTTGTTCTTTATCTTTTTCTCCTATTTATTTCCAGATTGATGGATGTAGCATCAAAGCAAATGCCGACAGATAACGTTCCTCAGATAAAGTATGATGTCTTTATAAACTTTAGGAGCAGGACATCCGTCACGGTTATCTTTGTTATTTGACCGAGGCTTTCCATCAAAAGAAAATACATGCCTTTATTTGTAAATGATAAACTTGAGAAAGGAGATGAAATATAACCATCACTTGTTGGAGCAATTCAGGCATGGATCATTGATTTCGTTGGCTATATTCTCCGAAAACTATACTTCTTCACGTTGGTATACGTATCACTACAAGGAAAGTTACCTATAGTGATAGAGAAAAAAATATCACTATAGGCATAATATACATATACACACAATTTTAGTGTCAATTTTAAATGGGATTCAACAACATAAATTATGTGTCACTATAGCCTATGCCTATACATTTAAAAGTTATGAGAATTGACTTAAGAACATATCCCAACAGATTTGTGTGTCACTATAACCTATATCTAAATTATGCAAAATAGTTTTAATTCATTTAATATTATATACCAATCTCATTGCATTGTAAACATCTGTGTTTGGCATGTTTTTGAGTATGTCTAGCTGACTTTCCCACACTTCTTTATCTTTTCCACAAAGAAGACGACCCAAAACTTTAAGAACTAATGGAATACCTTTGGCATAACACACCACTCTCTTCGATAATTTATAATACTCCATATCAAAAAGCTTTTGGTTAAAGGCATGTAAGATGAAAAGTTCAAGTGCTTCACTAGGGTTCAATACCCCAACTTGGTATATATCATCAACATGAACTTTATTAGCAATAAGCACTTGCTTGTCTCTAGTTGTTAAAATGATTCTACTACCTGGTCCAAACCAATCATGGTTTCCGAACAATTTTTCTAGTAGATCTGAATCATTTACATCATCTAGAACAATGAAAACCTTCATGCGACCAATCTTTCTCTTGATATAATTTGGCAATCCATTTGCTGTGATCATTTTCACATTTTCTTGTAGTAGTGTAGAAAAAAAAAATTCCTTCAAGGTAATTATTCCATTCTTCTTATTTCTTCCTTTACATTTACAAAAAAACAATAACCGTCATATCCAGAACAAAGTTTGTTTAAAATTTCTTGTGCAATGGTTGTCTTTCCAATACCACCCATACCCCAAATTCCAATAACACGGACGTTGCTTGACTCATGTTGTAGCATCGACTCTAGATATTGAATTGATCTATCAATTCCAATAAGTCCTTTTAAGCTAACTGGATTCTTATCCAACCTCATTAATTCAAGATCGACAATGTTGATGATTTCTCCAAGCAGCTCAACTTCAGTCCTATACAACAAAATTAGAGATTGAAAATAAAAAACATTGTTTATATATTATTGGTTAAATTACTCATTTGTCCCTATAGTTTCATGATTCTTACTTTTTTAGTCCCTATAGTTTGAAAGTGGTCTTTTTAGTCTCTATAGTTTACATTTTAATTCTCTTCTAGTTCCTGTAGTTTTGAAAGTGGTCTTTTTAATTCCTATAGTTTTTAAATTATAGGGACTTAAAGAGAATTAAAATATAAACTATAAGGACTAAAAAAACACTTTTAAACTATAGGGACTTAAAGGAAATTAAAATATATATTATATGGACTAAAAAAACCACTTTCAAACTATATGAACCAAAAAGGTAAGAATCATGAAACTATAGGGATCAAATGAGTAATTTAACCTACATTATTATAACTATATAATTTAATGTCACATGAGCAGAAGTTAGATTTTATCTTAAAATTAATTGGCATTAAGTGAAGTTGTCCAACTGATATATAAGTTGCATTCCAAAAATTGAGGTAGACGATGTGAGACTTTCTTCCTAACACCTAGGGATGGAAAAACAGGTTGGTTCAACTTATTTAGGCCCATCATACCTTCAGTCGGCCAAAAATGAGTAAGGACGAGCTGACCCACTAAAATTTAGGGGACTTGACATCCTGACTCACCCTACCAAAAGGTGGGCTAGCAGACCAGTAGGATAGCCCTCTATATTTTACAAAAAGAATTTTAAAAAATCCAACAGAAATGCTTGGGCAAGGAACACATCATTTTTCATTTTTTATACAAGTACAATAAAGATGCAAACAACAAACACATAAATACTGACATATTAGGAAACATAATCAAATCACAATTTAGAAAGACTGAAACTTGAGAGAGAGAGAACTCTCAAAGCTAGAGGTGACTTTGAGGAACAACGTCATTAATGTGAGACTCAAAGCGAGAGGCACACCGTGAGTCCGTGACTGAGAGCGAGAGCTTTAGACTCAACAAGTGCTGCCAGAGTGCAACAAAAATAAGGACCAACAGAGAGAGAGAGAGTGATTGGACGTGTGACTACGAGGCATAATGGCTTAAGTGTGAGGCACAACGACATCAACATGGTGGACAACCAAGAGAGAGAGATCGAATAGCATGACTATGAGGGACAATGTCATCAGTGTGGGTCCGTGACTGAGAGTGAGAGGCTTGGACTCTGTGAGTGTCATTGAAGTGTGACACAAAGAAGGACCAGGAGAGAGAGAAAAAATGATAGGAAAATGTGACTGGGAGGCACAATGGCATTGGCGTGAGACTGCGGGAGTGTGAGGCACAATGACACCGACATGGTGGACAACCAAGAGAGAGAGAGAGACCAAAAGCGTGATTGTAAGGCATAATGTTGTCGCCATGTGATTGAGAGCAAGAGGAACATTGTGAATCTGTGAGTGCTGCTAGAATGTGACACAGAGGAGGACTAGGAGAGAGAGAGTGGTGTTGTGAGGAGAAGACAAATGAAAGTTTAGACAATGAGAGAAGAAGACAAATCCAAACCCAAACTTTTTTTTAATTCACTTCTCATATATTATAAAATGTAAAGTATAAGTATTATTAAAAATAAATAAATATGACGGGTTGGGGGGCCAACCCACCTCGCCTTTAATTTGCCCCCAACGAGTGTGCCTACTAGATGGTGGGCCAACCCACCTGAGTTATCCACCCCGTCCTACCATATTGATCGATGGTGGGCCAACTAACTTGGGCCGACCTGTTTTACCATATCTACTAACACTATCCTCCACCTGGTCGTGGCCATAACAAGTGCACCTACTAGAATAGACAATTTATCAAGATAGGTTACAGGTTTTGATATCATGTTAGATTTCATCTTAAAATCAGAAGTAAATTACACAAACTCTCTTCAGGTTTGGACTTATTACACTTGATACCCATCCCTTTTTGAACCGTACCAAAAAACCCCTTAATTTACGAGGGTTTGTTACACGGACCTGACTTCTCTGTTGTCCTTTTTCGTGCGGTCCCTGTGCTATCCCTTCAAAACGACATCGTTTTGGAGGGACAATATGGGGACAACACGAAAAAGGACAACAAAGAAGCCAATTTGTTGTTACACCTACACCCCCCTAAGTCCCAGAAATTAAAATGCTAATTAATGTGTGACATGTGATTGGCACATGAGCTTTAATGATTTTTTTTCTTTCATAAAATCCCTTATCCTCTTCGTAAAGACTGAACATGTTCTGGTGAGGAATTCAGTAGCAGTTCATTCACCAAATGAACCAAAAAACTAGTGAAGGTGAGGCATGAATATTCCATAATTTTAGGAGACATGAATTCAGTAGTATGCGCCATTTTAAATGAGTTGCAACTTGCAAGTCCAAATCCCTCTCTGTAACCTATTTAATATTCAATGTTTCTAAATTACCAAAGTAAAATTGTAGAATGAAATAATGAAAAGGAGACAAAAAATAAATTGAACAAAACTTAAACAAAAAAAAACCAATGAAACCCACCACAAATTGAACAAGAATGAATATTCCAAGATGGAAACTAAAAATAGTTCTAATTCAACAAGATTATGCTTATGCTATCCAAAATGGAATTAATATTTAACAAGATTAATCCCAAGAATACACATCCCCTCCTCAAACATCCTTTTGAAGCACGATTACTCCAATTCATCTTCATCATTAACATTGGCAGTCTCCTCGATGTTCAAATTTCTGTAGTTTGAGACTGGGCCGTCGCGTTGAATGCATCATCGCGTGCAGAGAGGAGAAAATCTATCAATGGCATGGTGGAACTCAAATCTTGATTTGTCTAAAACAGAAAGTATATATAAAAAAATACTTGAAAACAACATCGGTTATTAACAAAAACCGATGTTAATATCATAACCAACATCGGTTATTTACAAAAACCGATGTCGATATGAACCTTAACATCGGTTGTAATAGAAAACCGATGTTAACGTTTGTATGTTAACATCAGTTATTTGTGTATAACCGATGTCAGCATTTGTATTTTAACATCGGTTATCTACAGATAACCGATGTCAACTCTTGTACATTAACATCGGTTAATTATAAATAACCGATGTGGACATTTGGATATTAACATCGGTTATATACACATAACCAATGTTATACACAAAGAACTACACCAAATAAGTGTATGCATCATCAACGTTGACATCGGTTTTCTAGCAAAACCGATGTTAAGGGCATATATTAACATCGGTTTTTCATTAAAACCGATATTAATGTATTACATTAACATCGGTTTTTTAGAAAAACCGATGTTAAACTAACATTTTAACATCGGTTTTACTGGAAAACCGATGTCAACGTTCATCATGCGTACACTTTTTTTGCTGTTGTTCATTGTGTTTAACATCGGGTATTTAGAGAACCGATGTTGTCATATACATGTTAACATCGGTTTTGGAAAACCGATGTTAACATTCATACATTCAACATCGACACTTTCAACATCGGTTTTAGAACCGATGTAGAGTGTTCTAAATAACCGATGTTGAAAGTGTATTTTCTATTAGGGAATTCCCACCATTTCTTAGATCTAGATTAAAGTGGTTTTTAGAGTTGAGATGTTGTTGTGGTGGTGGTGTTTCATTGTCGGCGAGGACAACAACGAGTGGGGGAGTGGGAACTACAACAATGTCATGGCGGAACTAAAATCTTGATTCGTGTGGTTCCCACTCTTTTTTAGATATGGATTGTTGTGGTTCTTGTATCTGAACTTGTTGTTGTGGTGGTGGTGGTTTGTCATCACGGTGGTGATGATGGGAGAATCAAATTTTGATTAGGTCGTGATGGAAGTGAAGGGAAAGAACAAAGGAGAGGACTTAGGAGAGTTGAAGAGCACCTCTATACCTAATATCCATCTGTTTAGAAACAAGGGCAATTTGGGTTTATCCAAAAAATAAAATAATTTATTTCTTGTATAATTTTATTTGTTAACCGGAGGCTTCACAAAATTTAGAGAAGTGAGCTAAAAGTAATGTCCAGAAATGAATAGGTACCAAGTGTAATAAGCCTAAACCTCAAGGTGGGTTGATATAATTTACTCTAAAATGAATTGACATCAAGTGAAGTTATCCAATAAATATATAAATTACATTCCAAAAAATTAAACATTCTAGGAAAACAATTATTATTGAAAATTTTTAATGTGTATAATTAAATATTTTTATGTACTTTTGCTATCATTAAATTAATTTTACATTATATTTTTCATTTGTATCAATATATACATCCACTAAGTGAGGCATTTAGTTTTAGATAATTTTTTTTATATTTTTTTCACGAAACAACTTTAGCTTAAAAGAAACATGAAAATTTAAAACTAAAGAAAAATAAAAACTATGAAACAACATCTATTTTATTTTTTTCTTAATTACACTATTTATCCTCAACTTTTTACTTTTTACCAAATTTTATCCCAACAAATTATTTGGGTGTAAAAGTTGATGGTAAAATCTGATAAAATATAACAAATTAGGACTAAAATTTGTCAAAATTTAAAAATAAAAAATTGGAAAAAAGTAAAAAAAAAAGTGAAACTATATGATAAAATTCACAAGTTTCTTAAATATAAGGGGTAAAATGCGCAAAATTTATTTGGCAGAGGTAAAATTTGCGAGAAATATAAAGTTGAGCGATAAGAAATACGATTAAGCTTTTATTTTTAAATTTCTTATTTTAAGTTTTTAAATTAAAGTGATTTTATGAAGGAAAAAAATGTTTGCAAAAAAATCAAAGATTGACACTTTTCACTATTAAGCAACTTGTGATAATTATAGTCAGGAACATAACAAATAAATATAATAAACTATTTTTTTTAATTACAGTTTTTTTTCCTCTTATATTTGAGAGGAAGTAAACATAAACAGAGAAAAACAAAATAGAGCACTGATTTCTGATAAATCAGCAGCTTTATTCAAAGCATGTCTCCAATTTTGCGCTGTTGTCAAATTATATTTCTTTTCATGTTCAGCAAGAGCTTTTTCATAACTCCCCTTTTGATGCCGTACATCTGTGGGATTTACATGGTAGAAAACAGGTATCACAGTTTGTCCATATGTCTCCCTGCACTCAATTATTTTCACAAGTTCTTCTAGACACCAACGCGAAGAGGAGTAGTTTTCAGAGAATATGGTCAAGGAAATCAATGATCCTTGAATTGCTCCAACAAGTGATGGCCATATTTCATCTCCCTTCTCAAGTTTATCATCTATGAAGGCATGTATCTGCTTTTGATGAAAATCCTCTGTCAAATAACCAAGAAAACCTTGACGGATGTCCTCGCCCCTGAAGCTAACAAAAACATCATACTTTATTCGAGGAATATTATCTGATATTTGCACTGATATTTCACCCGTCAATCCCGAGACAAGCAAGAGATCACAAAGAAGAAGAAAAAAATATTTTATTTGAGAAGCTCCGGAAGAAGAATATGCCATTGAATCTGATCACGAACTGTATCTGGCTCGTACTTGTTTTGATCAGCAAAAGAATGTCACAATAAAGGGAGCACAATATATATGCTATTGAAAAAGAACGACAAGTATGTACTCAAATAAGAAATTTTATCTTATTATTAGATCCTTTTCCATTTCATTCTTCTACGCCATATGTTTGATCCAAATTGAAAATATCACTGTAAAGCAATTACTTACCTCTCGAATGATTTTACCCAACTGATGTTTTGGCATATGAGGGATCAGATTTATAACTAAAGCTTACATGTGTAAAGCCATAACCTGCCGAGACCTGCAATTTAATGTAAAGCTCCAAAATTAACACATTGTATAGGGGTACCCAAAAAATAGCAGCATATAAAAATTTTAATTTCATTAAAATCCAAAGTACTTAAAAAATTATTAAGTCATTACTACTTCCGATCACTTATTTCTTATAAAAAATAATTTTTTTTAATGTCATTACAATCCAAACTTGTATTGTAGTACAATGATTGAGGTCCTTCTCGGTACAAAAATAAAAATAAAAAGGCATGTTACTATTTTGATATATTTGTATGAAAACTATGCATTTTCCAAGTATGAATGGGGAAATTTGATGTAAGCTCCATGTGGAGCTTGTAGGCCTAGGTTCTTCTTCATCAATGGATTCGTTTACTTTTTGGAAGATGAATGATAGCGAAATGGAGAAGGAAGAAAGAGAGGAGACACCACTTCAAGGAGAAGATGAGTCTAGAAGAAGCTCACCAACATAGGAGGCCATGAATAAGAGTTTGGAGAAAGTAGAAGATAAATGAAGGAAGAGGAAGAGAAGAGCAAGAAATTTTGTGCTTTAAAAGAACTCTGAAATCTGAAGTTTAATTTTCAAATGATCAAAGTTGGAAAAATGCACACTCATAGCCTCTATTTATAGCCTGAGTGTCACACAAAATTGAAGAAAATTTTGATTTCTATTCAAATTTTACTTGAATTTGAAATTAAATTTGTAGAGCCAAATTTTGGAGCCAAAATTTCACTAATTATGACTAGTGAATTTCAGATATGCTTCAATTCATTAATCGAAGATCAAGTCCAAGATTCTCCACTAAGTGTGCTTAGGTGTCATGAGTCATGTAAAAGCATGAAGGACATGCACAAAGTGTGACTATATGATGTGGCAATGGGGTGTAGCAAGCAAATGCTCACCTCCCCCTCTAAAATTTAATTGGATTTGACTTCTCCCAATTCAATTAAATTCATTTCTCAACACACACATCAAATATTCACTTAATGCATGTGAAATTACAAAATTTCTCCTAATACAAAAACTAGTCTAGGTGCCCTAAAATACAAGGGCTGAAAAATCCTACATTTATAGGGTAACCTACCTACATTATGGAGCCCTAAATATAAGGCCCAAAATTAATGAAACCTTAATCTAATATGTACAAAGATAAATGGACTCATACTTATCCCATGTGCCCGAAATCTGTGAATGTATGTATACATGATTTTGATGATGCTAAAAGAAGAATCAAACAAGACTCATTTGCTTCAAGATTTATACAAGATTGCTTCAACAAACAAAGTCTTGCTTCAAGATTTCTTTAAGATCAAACCTTGTCTCAAAACGAAAGGTCTCAAAGTCATCCAAGGCACATGTAATCGATTACCAATGCTTTGAAAGTGTGTAATCGATTATACATCATATGTAATCGATTACTAGAGACTTTGAACGTTGGAAGTTCATATTTTAAATGAAGAGTCACAACAATTCAAGAAAAATAACTGTGTAATCGATTACACCAATGCCGTAATCGATTACCAGAGAGGATTTTGGATAAAATCTGCCAACAATCACATCTTCTCATTTGAATTTTGAATGGTCATCAAAGGCCTATATATATGTGCGACTTAGGACGAAATTGGCAGAGAGCTTTGCCTGTCCAAAATGTCTTATCCTCTCAAAAGATAAGGAGAGAGATATTCCAAGGGAACTTTATTGTCAAATGCTCTCTCAACAATTCCTTGGCCAAACACTTGTGTTATTTAATGAGGAATTGAGTGCTTCAATGTAAACATCCATCTTTTTCAAGAGAGATTATATTCTTTCTTTCTTCTTACTAAAGGAGATTGATTAAGGGATCGAGGGTCTCTTAAGTTGTAAGGATTCCTGAACACAAGAGATGGATTGTCCCTGTGTGGTTCAGATTTTGTAATGAATGTTACAAATAGATAGTGGAAACCCCAAGAGGGTTGCTTGGGGACTGGACGTAGGCAACAGACTTTGCCGAACTAGTATAAAAATTGTGTTTGCATTTTCTCTCTTCCCTTATCTCATTTATTTTATTGCAATCAATTTTGCCTTGCATGTTTAAAGAACATTATTAAATTGATTGTCACTTCTTTTGCATTTTGAGCTTATCATTTAGAAGGGGGGTTAAAAGGTTGTTAGTGGAAATTAATTTACCCCTTCGTAAGTTATTGAGGCCACAAGGTCCAACAAAATCCCTACACATGTTCATTCTAACCCCCAATTGCGATAAACTCATCCCTTACCTCTGAGCGGACTCACGTGTCTTCAGCTAGCGATAATAACATCTCTAACGGTTCCCTGAGATTCCTTCAGTTATTCCTCCGACTGCTCCGATAGAATTCCCAAACGTCAGAGAGACGGAGAAGAGATTGAAACCTCCACTTATACTGTCTTCATGCGATTCCTTTTTTTCCCTCCACGAATATTATCTCGAAAATCCCAACGGTGTAAGTGTACAAAATTGAATTTCGAACATCATATCCAAATTTCATGAAAATCCAACGGTTAACGAAACCGGAATCGTAGTTTTACCAAGACAGTTTTGGGTTTTTGCGGGAAAATAAAAGGCTACAATGCGAAGGGTTTTCCTCTAAGCTCAGACATAATATCAAAATTTCCAACGGTGAGAATTCTCGGAATTGGGTTGCGAACATGGTGCTCAAATTTCACAACGATCCAACGGTGAATAAGCCCGAGATCATCGTTTTTCTAAGACAGGTTTGGTGGGCTGCGGGAAAAAGAAAGGGTTTTGGAGGAAAAGGGGAAAAACGAAAATGAGGCCAAAAAGAGGTACCTGACTTAACATAACTATTTATGCCTAGGGTACTCAGTCTATTATTTGCTCTATATTTATTTATTTATTTATTTTATAAAAACAAACTCTATTTTATTTTCTATCAAACAAATAAATGAAATACCCTTTTTATTTTCTCTCAAATCATTATTTTAATTAATAATTATGTCTCCTTATTTATTTATTTATAAAATCTCATCATTTTTCTAAAACTTTATTTATTTATAAATAATAGTCCTTTTTAAACTAGATTACAAAAATTGGGATGTTACAATGTAAAAGGATAAGAGAAAAGCAAGTTTTTTTTAGCCAGCAATATATATATATATATTGTTGGACCAAGTGGCCTTAATAACATAAGAGGGGGTGAATTAATTTCTCACTAACAAACTTTAATCCTATTCTAAATGATAGGATCAGAATGCAGAAGAAGAAACAACAATCAATTTAAGAAAAAATTGATTGCAATAAAATAAATGAAATAAGGAAAGAGAGAAATGTAAACTCGATTTATACTTGTTCGGCCACTTCTCGTACCTACGTCCAGTCCTCAAGCAACCCACTTGAGATTTTTCACTCTGTAAAAATCTTTTTACAAAGTCTGAACCACACAGGGACAACTCTTCCCTTCTATTCCGGAATCCTTACAACTTAAGAGACCATCGGTCCCTTAATCAATCTCTTTGAATAAGAAGAAGAAGAAAAAGAAGAAGAACTCTCTCTTTAAGAGAAATATATTACAATTGAAGTTCCTGGATGAACTCTTCAATAAATTTGTAAGTGTTTGCCCAAGAGTTGTTGAGAGAGCATTTGACAATGAAATTCTCTTTGAATATCTCTCTCTTGTTTTTTGAAGTCAGACACACATATATATAGGTCTTTCGTGCCTTTTCAAAATGGTTTGAAGAGATGTGTCTTTTCAAAAAACTTTTTCTGAAATTTTTCACTACTAATCAATTACAGGTTTCTCGTAATCGATTACACAGTTATATTTTGAAGGATCATGACTTTTGAATTTGAATTTCAAGAGTTTCGTTGTTGGTAATCGATTAGAAACATCTGGTAATCGATTACAGGTTCAAAATTCAAATTCAAAACCCTTTTTAATAGCTATTTTTAAAACTTGTCTTCTGGTAATCAATTACATTGCCTGGTAATCGATTACCAGAGCCTTGCATGTCTTGGAAACACTTTGTTTTGAGGTAAGGCTTGATCTTGAGTTAATCTTGAAACAAGGCTTTATTTGTTGAAACAATCTTGTATTAATCTTGAAGCAATGATTATCCTTTGAAGCAACCTTGTTTGATTCTTCTTTGGCATCATCAAAATCATTTATACATACATTCACATTCTCCCCCTTTTTTATAATGACAATCATTATCAAGCAAATTCTATTTGACATCATCAAAACTTGCATGATTTACATTGTCCCCCTTTTTGATGATAACAATCACCTGTAGGTTAGGAGCAACAACAACAAAAAAATCTATTTGTATATAGTTTACTCCCCCTTGGTTTTGCAACTATTGCTTATATGAGACAGTTGAAGATTTCATATATAAAAAATTGTCTCATAAAGAATAGATAATTTCCCTTACTCTCTTATCTTTTATCTATCACTCTCCCTTTGTCAACATAAAAAACAAATCATGAGCAGAGAAGAGAAAAGCATTTAGCAATTTATAATGAAAAAGAGTAGAGAATGTCGTACCGTACAAGTATCATTTCATGGCCTAAATGAAAGTATTACCACTTGTTGCAATATATGAGAGTCAAGTGATACCAAAAGGCATTAAAACAAACTATTTTACACCCACAAAAATACATATCCAGTATAAAACAATTAAAATATATAAAAAAAATTATCAAAAGTTATCAATAATCAACATAACCTTCAAACACAATCATCAAAATTAATCATCAAAGACAATCATAACTCTCAAACACAATCATCATAGACAATAAAAAACTCAATCAAAAGCAATCATCAAAGACAATCAAAACTCAATCAAGAACAATCATAAAAAACAATCATCAAAAGTTAACAATCATAGGCAAAAATAATCAAAAGTAACCAATCAAAGACAAGTGACCTGTTGATATCATTTGATACACTTGTTGGGCTTATTGATCAAGTGGCCTTTATTTGTTGTCTCCATAAATCACATATTCACTATCTTTAGGAGAAATATGAATAAACTTTGATGCATCTCCTACCATGTGTTTGGAGCAACCGTTATTAATGTATAACCTTTGCTCTTCTCTGCTTTCATAGTATTGAGACCCAAATTTATGAATTTATTTTCTAAATCACTTGAAGAATTTATATCATTATCTTCCCAAGTGATCTATGCTTTCTTTTCTTTCTTTTCTTTGAAATTCCTCTTGTCGGATTTTTCCATTCTTCTTTTAATGACACGACTCTCGAATCTCATGTGCCCATGTTGATCGCATTCATAGCATTTTGGGGCTAAGGAGGAATCTTCTTCTTTCTTCTTTGGATTGATGTTTGATTTCTTTTAATTTCTTTTGTTTATCAGAAATTTATTGAACCTCTTCACAAAAAATCTGAAATCATCATCTTCTTCTATTTCAGTCAAGTCCTCTTTGTCACTTTCTTCTTGAATAGAAGATGATGAGGCTTTGAGTGCTATTCCTTTTCTTTTTATATCATTCTCTTCATGTTGATGGAGTCTCATAAGTTCTATTTCATGTTCTTGAAGTTTTCCAAAGAGAGTGGCAAGAGACATATTAGTGAGATCTCTTGATCATGTAATTGTTGTGACTTTTGGTTGTCATTGCTTACTTAAACATCTCAACACTTTGTTAATGAGATCTTCATTAGGAAATATTCTTCCCAATGATGCAAGATGATTAACTATATGAGTAAATCTCTTCTGCATATCTTATATGGTCTCATGTTGATACATCCTAAACAGTTCATATTCATGTGTAAGAGTGTTTATTTTAGATCTCTTGACATCAGTTGTGCCTTCATGGATTCTTGTAATGTATCCCACATTTCTTTTGCATTTTTAAAATTTGAGACTCTAAAAAATTCATCCTTGCCTTTTGAAGTCAGACACACATATATATAGGTCCTTCATTTCTTTTCAAAATGGTTTGAAGAGATGTACCTTTTCAAAAAGTTTTTTCTGAAATTCTTCACTGGTAATCGATTACAGGTTTCTCGTAATCAAATACATAGTTATATTTCGAATGGTCATGACTTTTGAATTTCAAGAGTTCCGTTGTTGGTTATCGATTACAAACATCTGGTAATCGATTACAAGTTCAAAATTCAAATTCAAAATTCTTTTTAACAGCTATTTTTTAAATTTGTCTTCCAGTAATCGATTATACTGCCTGATAATCGATTACTAGAGCCTTGCATGTCTTGGAAACACTTTGTTTTGAGGCAAGACTTAATCTTAAGTTAATCTTAAAACAAGGCTTTGTTTGTTAAAACAATTTTGTATTAATCTTGAAGTAATGTTTATCCTTTGAAGTAACCTTGTTTGATTCTTCTTTGATATCATCAAAATCATTTATACATACATTCACACATATATATTAATCGAGTTAATACAATTTTTTTAAATATATTAAAATATGAATAATTTGATTGTTTATTTATTGATGTTTAATTTTGATAAATAATCTTAATAACATATAAATATAATACAACTGTTGGATTAATAAAAATCATATTTTATATCAAATTATCAAATGGACTTAATAATTATTTACTTACATCTCCTTTTATATATATATATATATATATATATATATATATATATATATATATATATATATATATATATATAAAGAGGTACAAAATATATGGATCCCAAACAATTACACCAAATATCTTTCTGCCAATACACCCATCAATCTTGGCTACACTACATTAATTGATAGACAATAATTAATAAGGGGTAATCGATGACAGAGACCGGCCTTAATTAATTACGAGCCGGCAAAACACCCACCAGTCTTAGATTACACAACACTAACCTTGTGTTTGGATGAGGAATTTAAAGATTTCTAGGAAATTCAAATTCACAGCATTTTGATTGCCTTGATTTAAATTCCTTTCATTTTGTAAATATTTTGTTTGGATAAGGCAATTCAATTTCTTGTATTTTAATTTACTTGTTTGGATAAAGTAATTCAATTTCAATGAAATTCAAATTTTAATTTTTAAATATTTATTTAAAAATTAAAATTTCAATATTGAATGAAAATAAACATGAGTCATTTTTTAAATAGTTAAATATTCAAAATAAATTTAATGTTATAAAATATATAATAATAAATTTTTTTAATACTTAATAATTAAATAATCAAAATAATTTTAATGCTAAACAATTTTGAATCTTATACAATATTTTTGTAGCAACACAAAAAAACTTGGATTAAACAATACTACAAAATTAAAAGATGAATGATATGTAATTCTTTATTCTTGTTTAAAAAATTAATTACCTAGTCTTGCAATAATTTTAAAAAACATATTAAAATTAAATAATTATGTAATTTAAGGACAATTATCTCGTACAAAATTCAAATTATATTAATTTCATTGTTCGTACGGGAAGAAAATTCAAATTGTTAATAACGCACCAACGCATAAACACGAATCAACACAAGCATTACAAGGTCCTAATTAATCAAGTTCCAAACAAAGATCTTAAACAAAAATTACAAGGTCCAAATTTTAAAAAAAAAACAACGTTCTTCATTCCATAATCTTCATTCATCATCAAGTGTAAAAGGTCGAACCTGAATAATTAACATCCAATGCTGCCATTTAGGGGAGAAGAAACAAGATAATATAAGTCACAAGAGGAAAGACAAATAACTATAGTGAAAATATGAGCTCAATTAAGCATAAAAAAAGACACAAATTTATAATTTGAAAATTGAAATTGGAAATGTAGACAAAAGGTTACTCACCAAGTTTCATTCTCCAAGATGTGTTAAAACATAATCTGTCTTTTGGTGAATTGGAAAGGCTTTCACAATAGCTAACTGCTTTGGATCGTCAGCTAACCATTTAATAGCTTTAGCCCATTGTTGTCTACTAAGATCTGGTATCAAAGCTGCCTCACGTAATACTTCTTGAATATCTTCATCATCAACTTTACCATCCATTTTTTCCACCATTCGGTTAAAAGAGTTCACCATTTTATCCAAAGAAGCTGTTATTCCTTCTTTTTCTCCCATCTTTCTCTTGTGAGGATGTGTGCCAGAAGAAGTCGAACATTGTCTTTTTCCTTTTGTATTAGAGCTTGGTTCTTCTAAATCTATGGCAGTAGCACCTAACCCCATGAATTCCACTTCATTTGTTTCTCTACTCATCGCTTCATCAGCATCCATAGCAGTTTCAGCTCCATGACCGGTGGCTCTATCTTTAGCACACAAATCCACTATATCATCCCAATTTTGAAGCACCTTGAATCGAAACGGTTTAGCCGATTTATGCGACTGGAAAACAAAGAAAAAGTCAAATCCAATCTACTTTGAATAACAAATAGCAACATATTAAAGAAAGAATACTTACAGTGCAATATTCATTCCAAGCATTTTCATTCTCAACTGTGATCATGTGCTTAGTGTCATCCCAATCAAATCCACTCTGGCCAAGGATGTCACTTACAATACCATACCATGATCTCCATAATTTGATACGATTTTTGACATTATCTGATGTGACATTAACATTGAAGCTTGTAGATAACACTGCGGCTGCAGCATTCAATGCTGACCTTTTCCAACCTCCGTCACCCTTGTTGCCCAAATTCCTTTGATCTCTAAGTACATCAGCCAATACACGTTCCATTTCCAAATTCCATGTAAAATAACTTCTTGTTTCCTCATTATTTTTTCCTAAAACTTTTCTTTTGTCCGTCATTTTTTCATTAGACGACTCCATTGAAGTTAATGTCACTTATTCAACCTGCACATAACAAATAGTAGATATGACCTACTTTATTCATTTGACTAGTTCACTGCACAATCATAGAAAATATTTCAAGCAAAGTTTTTATGCAATAGCAAAGTACATAAAAGTCTATCTTCAATAGAAAAGTACAATAGTAACAAAGCACACAAAGTTTGTCAGCAATAGCAAATTACATTTAAAAAGAACTATCCTTAAGCAAAGTTTCTCCTAACTTGATAGTTAGCAAACATATTCATAGCTAATGTATCTCGAAATCTTGTCCATTCCTCAGTAGCTTGAATAGTTGTGATATCATCTATGACATTATTTTGAACTTCTTCCCTTGATTGATGGACTAACTCTTCATCAACAACAGATAAAAATTCTAAGTCTTGAACTTCTAAAAGTTGATCAGTTTGTTGTTCGTCTCTTATGAAATTGTGTAACACAAAACAAGCATTGATAATTATTATTTGTGTCTTTATATAAAAAAATGAAGGAGTTCTTAATATACTCCATCTTTTTTTCAAGATCCCAAATGACCTTTCTATTGCATTTCGGGCACTTGCATGACGAAGATTAAATAACTCCTTGTAACTTTGAGGGGTGTTTCCAATCCACTCATTGAGATGATATCTAGTCCCTCGATATGGTGCTAAAAATCTTGGACCATTGGTATATCCCGCATCCACAAGAAAATACTTACCTACAATGTTTAAAATAACAAACATAGACTTAAACTAGACCAAAAAAAAAAAGAAAAAAAATTATTTCTAAGAAATATTACCCGTTGGAATTTCAAGTTTGTTTTGATGACGTAATGCATCTCGTAATACTCGAGAATCTCCTGCAGACCCTTCCCACCCAGGTAACACATAAATAAACCTTAAATCTGGACCACAAGCAGCTAACACATTTGTAGAGACATCACCCTTTCTATTACGATATCTAGGTCTCTCATCAGGAGAAACTGTAACCGGAATATGAGTCCCATCAAGTGCTCCAATACATCTCTACAAACAAGACAATTTTTTTAGATTTTAAGAAAATTTTATAATTAACTAATTTCTCCTAACAATTGATAAACTTACCTCAAACCATCTCCACTTGTTTGCTTCCGCACCTTCTAAAGTACAAGGTTGAAAGTTCAAATAGTCTTTGCTCACTTTCATTACCGCTCTCAAGACATCATTGAATTGCCTACTTATGGTTTCTTTAGATCTACAATAACTAAATTGCACTACCCTATATTTTAGGTTGTGAGCAAGGATATGTAAAAACATTGCTACTGCTTCAGTTGTTGGAACATTTCTTGTTCTTACTAATCCACCCTTTTCTTGTAAAATTCTACAAAGGTTAAAAAATGCATTTTTACTAAGCCTCAATTGTTCAATGCAATCTTTATTTGTTCCTCTATAAAGACGATTAAGGAAACTCTGATGTTCTAGTTCCCAATTACGGGTTGGTTCCTTAACAAAATAGTTATTATGATACCATGTCACTACACCAATGACCATATGAACAACACAAGCAGCAGCTAATAAGATTATCTTCTTATACTCTTCTCTTTTACGTTTTCTTGAAGTCATTGCAGTGTCAACTATGCTATGATCCATTTCTTCTCAATCCAAACTGCATGATAATGATATAAGATAATATGTGCATATATTATTTGGAGATTTAAAACAAATATCTAGGTAAAAGATGTAAAACAATGATACTAGTGCAATACAAAGATGATCAACTAAAAACAATGATACTATTAAATCATGTCTTGTTACTCTGCACTGATTCACCTTTGACCACCGTCTAATAATCCTATAGCAAAAATATCACTATCAGTAAAATTTATAAATGAATTAATAATTATATCAGAT
Organism: Glycine soja; assembly: GCF_004193775.1. NCBI lineage: Eukaryota > Viridiplantae > Streptophyta > Magnoliopsida > Fabales > Fabaceae > Glycine > Glycine soja. The sequence continues at coordinate 6,844,548 of NC_041004.1, forward strand.
TAATTTTATAAAATTACTACTTTTGTAAAATAAATTAAGAAGACAATTATAATAAAACAGAGTTAGTAGTATAAAGGTGCACAGTATTTAATTAGTAGGAAAAGACAATTAAAAGAAAACAAAAATATTAATGTGATTAATTATGTAGTGATTAAAATAGAATAAGTGAATGTATAATTACTTATAGGTTATATAGAATTAGAAGGCAATTGACGGGGAGAAGAGTGAAGTAGGAGGTGAGGACAATACAATAGGGCAGCGAAGCATGTTAGATGTGTGTGTTTTTGGAAATTAAATCTTCAAACGGAACAACAATGGGGAGCAGTGCTTCTCATTCATCAAGGCTTCGTTATTCAACTATTTCTCCTTTTCTTCTACAGACATAATTGAGTGTTATTAATTTTTTAAAATACATATCACCTAGAGATTAATCAAACTCCCTCTCAATTCTGGAATACTTAATGATTCCTTCTTGTATAATTTTACGAAATAAAATATGATTATATTTCAAAAATAAAAACACACATTTACGCCTTTCAAAAATAAAAACGCTATTAAATGCTTCCTCTGTGTTGTGTTGCTGCAAGCTACATGTATGTTGTTGCATGGTTATTTATTATGTTCAACCTATTATCTATGTTGTTTCTATGTTTTGAACTGTTGTGCAGTTTTCCTGCTGTGTTACTACTCTTTTGTGCCAGAACTAAGTTGCATAGAGAAGTAATAAGAAATGTTTAACAGAAGAAATGCTTGTTCCAATGGGTGGTCGATACAATCTGAATCAAGACATTTAATGTTGTCTCAACATTGGAAACAGATACTCCCGAGTCAATGGAACTACTATTAATAGCTTCTAACCATACTCATAAAATGAGGCTAGAAACTAAATAAACCTTTTGAAACATAAAAATAAAAAATTTGCTCCCAAGGACTAAAACATAAAATTTATATGTATAGGGAATAAAATAAAAAGTTTGTACAAATACTGGAACAAAATAGTTAATTAAACCTTTTGAAAACTACAAGTGAAATGAATAAATCCTAAAACTTATCCTAATAATAGTAGTTTTATAAGGGTCCAAATAATCATTTGGTATTTTTGTTTTGAAAGTCACTAATAATTATAATTGTTTTAGAAAGTAGAAGGCACGCTCGGGCACGGAGGAAGAGAGACCATAGACGTCGTGCTCAGAACCAAGTTTGAAGAGAAAACGTTGATCCGATTCTGAATTTGCAAATTAGAATAGGAAGCATTTCTATGTCAAGAGACATTCATAACCATATTACTTAGGATTATGTGTGAAGGTGGGTGGGGTCTATCTGCAATTATAACTATGTAATGGAGGACTTTGAATAGAAGATTTTTTTTAATTAACTACTAAAAGAATTTTGAAGACTGGTGTACATTTTTTACTTTGATAGCTGATGCAGCACCATATGACATTGATAGGTATATTATTTTATTTTCCCTTTTGCTTATATATTTCTTTTTAACTCTATGTGCTCTTCTATGTGATTATTATATTCCTGAGTCTATGATGTACAAGTTGTATAGCAGAAATCTCTTTACTCAATAGTCAATCCTCATCCTCATCCTCAAGGGACAAAATATAAATAAGTTTTGGCATTTTCTATTAGTTTCCTCTAGACATATGCTATAGATATCATGCATTTTTGGTCACTATAAGAGCAGATAAGTCTAGAATTTTGTCTGATAGTGTATAACTAAATAATGTTTGTTTGATTCTGTTATAATATTTATTCTTCAAATGTTCTGTTCTATCAAATATCTATCATGGGAATGAAGTCATTTAAACAAGAAAGCAAATGTGTCTTCTTTTAACAGTAATGATGCCAATACCATGGGATATTTTGGTCAACTCAAGCTAATGTGGTTATGTTAGCTGCACTGAAAGCTTCTTTTATTCTCCCCGTCCAATGACTTTTTGACTACACCGGAGGAGTTTTCAAAAGATAATGATACAACTCCTGCCGTGAACGAAAATTAAAACCATTATATCTTGAAAAGACACCATGAATTTTTTAAACATTCCAGACAAAAGAAGCGCTTACAGGTTCTTTTTATGTTATCACTCTTTTTATGTTCAAAGATTTTTCAATTCATAATTTGAAAAACTAAATTCACTGCTGGAATCTTCTTACCAGGATGATGTGTACTCCATAATCACTGAGAAATGTAAAATGTATCCTAAGTGTACACTATGCATACTTAAACTTGACACTAAGGATTGTAACTGTTGTAATGAAGTTATACAAGATCCAACTCTAATTTCATCTGTCATTCACAAGTGCTCTAGAAAAATTTCCTTGTTTTTTTTTTGTTTTCTTTGTTGGATTTTTGGTATTCCTGTCACAATCTTACTTTTTCCAACTAACCTTCCCAATAGGAAGGGTTTCTGCAGTTACACTGAGAGACTGGGACTTCTCTTATATTGATTGTGTTAGCAGGTACTAAGTATCTGGGGTCTTCACTACAGAACAAACCCATGTTTCCCTTTCAAGACATATTTCAAAGCAGCATCCTTGAACCCCATCAACAAATAACCAAAATGCCAAATAAATCAATTCCCTTGAACCCCCAGAAAATCATACAGTTCAAGAAATTTAAATAGATTTGTTTCTCTATTTCTCCTTGATGCATATTCACAAACATATGGTGCTCACAATCTATCTCAACTCCAAATCCATTCAATTCACACCCACCAACATATCAAAATCACGGAAACAAAATAGAAAACGAAACATAAATAAAAAAATCAAGCAACCCTTATAACTACAAAAATGAAATCAAAATCAAACAAACATAAACTTTGAAAAAAGAAAAAAAAACAGAGATAACGAGGGAGAGAGGAACTTACCAGCGAGAGGAAGAAAAGCCACGGAGAGGGAGTGGTAACTCGTGACGCTGCTGAGAGGGAAAGAGAGAAAGCTTGTGATGGTGTGTGCTGAGAGGGAGAGAGAGCTCGTAGGGAGAGAGAGCTCGTCTGCAGTGTGCGATGAGATAGAGGGAGAGCGCGTGTGGTTTGTGCTGAGAGAGAAAGGGAATTTTAATTTCTTTGCTTTTTAATGAGAATTTCAAATTCTCTCAAATTAATATATTAAAATACTTTATAAAAATGACAGCATTTTAATTACTTTTAAAATACCCCATCCAAACATATTAGATTATTGAAAGGCAATTTAATATCTCTGTTAAAATACTTTACCTGATTAAATTTCCCCATCCAAACACAGGGTAATTTGCAAGAACAATTATACTATGTATTCATAGAAAAGCATGGGTAATATAGAATCTTCAATTATCTCCACAGGAAAACATCCTTTCAATAGGTTACTTCAATGCGGATTTTTCTTTAGAGATCATCGAAATACCATTTCAATATTTTGCCCCAGTTCCTCAAATACATTGCCACCCTTAGTCTCATTGACTTCAAAGAAAATATCTGAGACTTAAATTCTCCTCATATCTCCTCAAAATGTCATTTCCAATCTACAACACATCCTGAAAGCTTACCAAGTTTAGAGTCCTCTCATAAGCTCCTTTTGATTTAGAAGTTGAAATGCTTCCTCAAATTTCTTCTACATGTACTTAAACTTTTCTCTTCAACAACTATCTTTTTTCACTTCATTCTTTTCTTTTCTTTTCTTGAGGAAATGAATAGGAAAGGATGATACATGTCCCACTTCAGAGTAAAAAAATCTTGATTCTTGCTTGAACAATATGAAAATACTAAAAGACATTTACGCGTATGTCTTCTGACAAATTCACATTTCTAGTATAAAAAAAAACACAAAACCTTATCTAGCAGTATGCAGGCCACCCAATAAAATTGATTCCTCCCATTATATCATTTTCTCTACTTGTAACAGAATATAAATGTCAATAATAGTGCAGCCATATTTTAAATCTAGTGTTGTCCATATTGATCTTCTGGAAGGGCAGTGATCTAACTGTTAGTGCTAGAATATACATATTATGTCTTCTTATAACCGTGAAAATGACTTTTTAGCAAACACAAAAGTAAGAAAATGTGACTTTTTTTAATGGATGATGGTCCACTTTTGCTTCCCAACATTGAAAATAAGAAAATGATAAGATTAAAAATGCAATCACAATCATTACAAATGAAATTTACTTTTGTTATCCAAAAACTATTATATACAACCCATTATATTCTATCCTCTGCCAGCTGCAACAGAGAAGCAAGAGAGAATAAAATAAAAAAAGTGACTATCATGCCAAATCAGATCTGTGAATGTTTCAATATATCAGCAAGAATATACATAGATAGGAAAATGATATAATGACAAATGCTAGAAATCAAAAGACAGAGAACTAGTGCAGCTATTGCAAGGAAAGTATAAAAAGACATACACAAGATTCCTGATACATGCATTTTGTAAAATTGAACTTGCAAAAGCTCGGCTTTGTATCTTCAGGCATGTCCAATTAATTTACTTCCTCTCTCTGTACTCCTTCTGCCCATATTCCATTTCCACATTAGTACACAACCTCAACTGCTAGAGGTTATCATGTTCTCTGATCACCCTGCAAAAGAAATGGACTTTTCTTGTATCAGATTTGTTTTTTGAGGAACAACTAAAGGTATCACAACTATCAACATGAAAATGAGATAAGTGCAGAAGGAGTGCAGAGGGGGGGATGAATCAGTGAGTACTCTCACATCATTTGTATTAAGAAGACGAGTTAATAAAAAGAAAAGTCTACAACAATTAAGAGACAAGATAAATCAAATAGAACATTGTACATTTTACATCATATAACTATAACAATCAATGACATCTTGCACGACACGTCAAAATAGTTTTTCAATTATGATTGGTCTTTCATGATAACTACACTGCAACACATGAAAGTATAACAAAAATATAAGGCATTATATTAAATTTTTGTTTTCATTTTTCAGAAAGAACTTTTATACCCGAGCCTGAAAGTTCTTTTCACTACTTTCAATAACCAACAATTCACCTTTTCCTTTTCTTTGGAGTTCGCTTCAACACCGGCCTAAAACCTTGGTCGCACAGTTCCATTTGTTGAACAAAATTGTGATATACTGAGGTGTTTATTGGGCTGACCCCAAACCCTTTTAACGCCTCCCACCGTTCACCATCTGTAAGCCATGATACTTTGATTTTAAACTTTGCCAGACTTTTAAGTCTGTTGTTCAGGTAGCAAGAACATCGTTTGTCATACAACACACAAACATGGTCCGAATAAATCATAGAATATGGCCCAGAAGTTTGTATTTCAACACTGTCCCTTTTACATTCATTCTCACCATTACTGATAGAGATGCTAAATTGCAATGCAGGATCCAAAAACTCCTCCGTGTCCTTGTCCAGAATGAAGCAGAAAATGAAACCCAAATGAGCAGGTGGAGCAGAAGAGAGATCAATAATTACATAATCCTTTCTAGTCTTATATGCCAACCACTCTGGAACATTGCTTCCTGGATACATGTACACTGCTTGATAAGAATCATGGAGATCCTTGTAATCATTGTAATTTTCCACATGATCAAGTATTGGTGCTGATAAATGTTGGTATGCAAATTTCATTACATTGATTTGCGCATTTAACTCAATAGCCATCAGAGAAAATTCATCCAACTTTAAGCAATTCCAAAACTCAACTCGTTTCCTGTTTTCCTCAAATTGTTCAACTGCCGTGGAAGGGAACAATACAGTCTCCAGTGATTCACACTCATCAGCATGTAGAGTTTCAAGGGATGGGGGAAGCTTCGGTAGAATGCAGAGATTGCTGCAACAACTCAAGTCAAGATATCGCAGTCTTGTAAGATTATTGATGCATGTTGGCAAGCTTTCAATGTCACTACGTATTAGATGTAGCATTTCTAACTTTCGTAGACTTCCAAAAGACAAGGGCAATGAACTGATGAGAATGCCGGTTAAATCTAGTTCAACCACATTCTCGGCTGTCACTGAGAATTCCCTTAGTTCTTCACAGTCACTGAGGTTGAGATAAAGTAGGGAGCTTAAATGACCATCATCACTTGAAAATTTGATGAGGGAACTGCATCCACTAAGGTCCAATTTCTCAAGCTTGTGTAGAGAGAAAATAGATGGATGCACACTAGTCAACCCACTGGAACAACTAACATCCAGTACCTTGAGATTTGTGGATTTTGAGAAGTCTGGAAGCTCATTCAGCAATACACACCAACGGAATTTAACATTCTTTAAATTCACCAGATTCTGCAACAAAATAAGAGATGACGCGTCAGATTAAGTTGTTAATTAAGCTTTGCTGAATTGAGAGACATATGTAAAAGGAAGAAACATATTTACTTTCACTTCATGCCATAATTTTTCCACTCTGCTACATGACAAGTCTAATATAACAAGCTTCTCAGCAGAAAATTGCTCTGGCAAGCATGTCAAAGGGTAATGCATCCAATGAAGATATCTTAACTCATTTGGCAAAGATTGAAGCCCTTGTGGAAGAGAAGGAGAATTATTACCAAAATCCAAAAATTGTAGATTGCTCATCCTAACAAATGCATCAGGACGTAACTTCAGATTCTTCAATGTTGACAAAGGTGTTGTTATGCTTCTAATTGCCTTAGTCCCCTGTCATCAAAGTAGAAGAGAAATTTACACATAATTAAAAGCTGCATTTCCTCCAAATAATTCAAACATAGCTAAAAACCATATTTACCTTGTCATTTTTCGAAACATCATAGATCTCAATAGGATCCCATAATCGACTGCGATTTCCAAGGTCATTAGATTCTTGGCAAACAATCTCCCATGCCATTTCTTGTATAGTATCATGCATAGATACAACATTATCTTCAGAAATAGTTATAAGAGATTTTTCTTTCAGCCTTTCTAACCCAACAACCACTGCATTATGACTTCCACAATCTCCCAATAATATGTTTATAGAATCCACTTTCATATTAAAATTCTCTGTCATATTTGCTCTACGGCAGAAACATGCAAGATCTAAAAGAATCTCTTGTTCTTCATGGTGTAGATCGTCAAAACTAAGTTTCACAAAATCATGAACATTGTTACTCTTGATTCCTTTAAGCTTTTCTAGTTGACTTTTCCATACCTCCTTATCTTTTCCACAAAGAAGATGAGCCAATATTTTAAGAACTAATGGAATGCCCTTGGCATAATCAACCACCCTCTTTGATAGCTCGTAAAACTCCATTTCAAGATCACCTTGGTTAAAGGCATTCAACTTAAAAAGCTGAAATGCTTCACAGGAACTCAATCCACCAACATGGTATATTTCAGGAACTTTGTTGGCTATAAGAACTTTTATATCTCTAGTTGTTATAATAATTCTACTACCTAACCCATACCAGTCTGGAGTTCCAAATAATTCTTCCAGCTGCTCTGAATCATTCACATCATCAAGAACAATAAGCACCTTCTTTTGGCCAATCATTTTCTTAATAGAACTGGACAATCCTTTTTGTGTTTTAATATTCACATATTTGTGTAATATTGAAGCAAATAGTTTTTCTTTTAAAGAAATTACTCCAAGTCTTCTTATTTCTTCCTTTACATTTGCAAAAAAACAACAACTTTCATATTCCAGATATAATTTGCTAAACACTTCCTGTGCAATGGTTGTCTTACCAATACCGCCCACACCCCAAATTCCGATAACACAGACATCTTTTGACTCTTGTTTTAACAAAGATTCTAAATGTGCAACTTGTTTGTCAATGCCAACCAGCCCTTTTGAATCTACTGTATGATTTCTCAACGTCATCAGCACAAGATTGATGATTTCTTGAAGTAGCTCAACATCATTCCTATCAAAAAAATAGAATGTATGAAATTCAATGACAACTTAGATCGCTTGTTAATACCCATATGCAGTTACCCCTCTCCTATTCCTTCCTACTTAGTGGGGATTACTTAACAGGGTCATATGCGCCCCAAAAAAAAAACAGGGTGGCCTTGTATGATTCTAGAAGTCTATCCAAAAAATATATCCATTAAAAATTGAAATATACTGAATTGTATTAATTGGGCCTAAGTTAACAATTACTAAATTCAATGGACTAACATAGTTTATAGCATGCTTGTCCCGTCTAAATCAGCAAGAGCCAGTTATGTCATATATGATGAAGAAGCAACTAGTAAACATACACTATTGTAAAGTCAATTTAGATAGTAAAGGTCATGTCTTCCTTCTATTTAAAAAACCAGCATATAATAATAGTAGGCTTAAATATATTTTTGGTCCCTGATAAATACGTGTTTTTTACGTTTGGTCCCTGATAAATTTTTCCTTTGAATCGGGTCTCTAATATTTGAAATTTTTTGTCTCAACTCCCTGCTATTAGTTGGGATCCGTTATTTGCTTACGTGGCTGTTAACGGGCCATGTAGATATGCCACGTGAGGTGCCATGTGTACTCGTTGCCTAAGTAGGATTACATGTGTCACTGCCACCTCATCAATAACTTCTACCACCTCCTCTGTGATTGCGGTTCCATTCACCACCACTCCCCCTCCGACACCAACCAATCCTCCTCCACTTGCCTATGCACATGCAGTCAAAACCAACTCAAAAGTTTCCCCATCAGATGACACCCCTGATTGCTTCATCTGCTGGAAAACCAATAAACCACCACACCTTAAACCATTACTCGTGTACCCACCAAGCATCAAATGCCATGAAGCAATGTTTTTGTCCAACATTTGATCAAACACTCGGCATGCATTCTTCACACTACCACATTTACAGTACATCCCAATCAATCTATTGCTCACACAAATTCAAGAGTGCGAGATCAACATGATAATCAGCAGCAACATCTTGATCCATGAGTTCCAATACTTGATCGAGGTTACCCTCTTCACACAGGGCCACCAAGTCCACATTCAAGTGGTTTTGTTTTGATAGTCGAGCTTCAATTTTCGTTCATTGGGATGTTTCTCCTTACATAAAGGAGAAATTTTATGAGTGGAACGGCTGCTGGTGTTGTCATTTCAACACCTGCTAGCATCGAGAACCGCATAGGTACAAAAAGGAATGGAGGAAGAGGAATGGGTGAAGATTGCACGTGGAATGGAAGTCATTGATGTGTGGAGTTTGAGCTCCATGCTTTCTGCTCTGCTAGTGTTCCAGTAGCTATTGCTAATAAAATATCCGATTTATCCCTCCCAACACTATTGATTGTGAAAGTAAATCTATGAGAAGTGAGAGAAAAGAAATGGTGATTGCATCAAGTGCTTGACCCAGTTCATGATGATAGTGACCCTATGGCTGCCATCGCGGAGCTTGCTTTCTAGTGCGTTGCGGTGGATAAGGACAACCGACCGAACGTGAGGGAGGTGGTGGAGGAGCTGAAGTGAGTGTTGTGACACCCTCTACCCCTCACATATATATACTAATAAAGGAATAAAAATTCAAATATTAATTAAAAGTATTTTTAAAAAAATTTAAATAAAAGTCTTTCAAAGGGGTAAAAGACTCACATTCACTTTCTTCTACATCATATTCAAACTTATCCAAATAAATAATAAAGTCATCTCGGCTCAAACAAGGTTGTCTAGGACTTCATACAATTAATATAAAATCCTATACCCCAATGTCACATCCTATCAGAGCGTTGTGTCCCGACATCTTTCAGCACAAGGTTCCTTAAAGCAATTCACCTAGTCATTTGGTCCCCCGAACACAAAGTTCAAGATCATCACAGGATCCAAACACAAACAACACCCAGGGAGTGAGTTATCACATTTCTAACTAATAGAGAGAAACAAGATAACATATAGGTATAAATATCATATAAACAAAATGCAACTTACTTAAGCATCATTCACGTTATTTCACCACTTTGTCGCACAACATTACATCGCAACACCACACGTCTCATTCGTTTTCACAACATTCACGTATTCAAGGATCAACACACAATATCACCAAGTCAATCAATATCGATCAATACACAAGTGTTATGCAACATATATACTAAGACTCAATCTTATATGCAATGTGGTGTCATGTTAGTGAAAAACCTCGTTGGCGCCTAGGAGTACATGACAAGACAAACCACACACTAGCAAGTCAGGCCAGTCTCACTAGGTAAGATCATAGGGAGACTAGTCAGGGTCACAGTATTTTGCGAGAATGCTCCAACCATATGGGATCAATATAGGCTTAAAGGAGCACTCAAACCGGGTGACCCCCAAGGCCTACGCTCCGAAGAGTACGTCAGGGACTCTCCCTACTGATTCAGGTCCAACCTAAAAAATATTTTTTGTACACAGACTCTATCCATGAACTGTACAAAATACACGACTCCTCAATTATTCTCAAAATATTTTTAACTCGTCACCCTTAAAGGGTCTTAGCATTAACTTGTCGCCCTTAAAAGGACTTAACATTAACTCATCGTCCTTAAAGGGACTTAACATTAACTTGTCGCCTTTAAAGGGACTTAGCATTAACTCGTCGCCCTTAAAGGGACTTATGATTGTATGATTGTACAATTCATAGTTCACAACTCAATGCACACAACATCTCAATGCACATATATATCTCAATCATATACATACTCAATTTATCACATACATTCGATCTCAATCATAATGGTATAATCTCAATTTAACACGTTATCACACCTCAAGAATCATATACACTTTACCTATGAACTATGCAATACACACAACTACTCAATTGTTTTCAAAATAATTTTAACTCATCGGGTTCTCATAGTGGATCTCATCACAATACTCGTCGCCCTTAAAGGGTCTTACAATTGTGTGATTGCACAGTTCATAGCTCACAACTCAATACACACATCTCGATACACATTTATTTCATCATTCATCACAGGTTCAATTTATTACATACTCACAATTTGAACCACTATTTCACTATTTCAATATAACAATTTTTACAAAAGGTTTATCACAACTGATAATCCCTTAAATAATTTCACACAGTTATACCAAAATCAATTAATCAAAATAATGGGTTAAAACACAAAAACATCAAGAACATCAATTGGTACATAAAACACAAAAATATTGTATTTATAATCATAAGGAAAAGTTATAATTCAAAAAACATCCCAAAATAAACCCCAATTTAATCCTCTAAGGATCTCTACACATGTTCTCACTAATCTCCAATTCTGAATAATTCATCCCTTACCTCTAAACGGACTCACGTGTCTTCCGACAGTGATAGCAGCATCTCTAGCGGTTCCCTGAGATTCCTCCAATTTTTCCTCCGACTGCTCCGATAGAGTTCCCAAACGTCAGAGAGACAGAGAAGGGATTGAAGCCTCCATTTTTACTGTCTTCGTGAGATTTCTTTTTCTCTCTCCATGAATATTATCTCGCAAATCCCAACGGTTAACAAAACCGGAATCATAATTTTACTGAGACAATTCTAGGTTTCTACGGAAAAAGAGAAAACTACGGTGCGAATGTTATTTCGCTTAGCTCTGACATGTTTTGACAATTCCCAACGGTGAAAATGCTAGGAATTGGGTTACAAACGTGGTGCTCAAATTTCACGACAATCCAACGGTGAATGATCTCGAATGATTTTACTGAATAGATGCTTTGGTTGTTTAGGGATCAGATTGAACCCTCACTCATATATAGAGCAACATCAAACAGGACGAGCAGTTTAATATAAGGAAGAAGCAATCTCATAGAAATTATCACAAACAGTACAAAAGTGTGACCTCATGGCATGGAATACATATATATTTATAATAGATAACCATTAATTTCACCTCTATATAAATTTAAAATAGAGCAGTGCACAATCAGGGTAACGTTAATGCGCCAAATACTATTTGTTTTCCTTTCAAATTGGATTCTTCTTTTAACATGTATTCCTTTGATTTTTCCCCCTTAGTAATGATAGAGACAAAAGAAAGGACAAATCAACTAGCTTAGAAAAAATAAACTTTATTTAACATGTTCAAGTTAGTGCGTGTTTGGGAGAATTTTCATTATGGATGTCTCTCCCTAATACCACGTCTATTGGGTTGTTTTGCACCGAAGCAGCCATTTGTCGATTCTGTGAAACGTGGAGAGAGAAGCTATAGACATGTTTCAAAATTGTATTCAAACATGCACTTAGTAATTAGCCTACCAGATCCTTCTGGATTAGCAAGTTTTCAGATTAAGCCTTCATCTTGATCCATCTAAATCACAATCAATGACAAAAAAATATATATTCTTTACAGACAAAGCGAGCAAGAAATCTTCCTACTTGATCACTGTCTGATGCTTTCAAGAAAACGAATGTCTGATGAAGATAACTGTAAAGAAGTTGCAGATTTGGAAAGATTTTGTTGAATCGATGCTTTGGCCGGTTAGGAATATTCAGACTGAACACTTGCTCGTATATTTTAGAGCAACATCCAACTGGAAAGCAGTTTAAAATAAGGAAGAAGCAATCTCATTGAAAGTATCACTAACAATCCAAAAGTGTCACCTCGCTCATTCTTATATTAGATAAACGTTAGTGTCACCTCTATATAAATATATAAGATAAAAGGCAGTTCATAATCAACATGACGTTAATTTCCAAACACTATTTGCTGTCCTTTCCCATTGGTTCTTTGCTTTGATTTTTTTCTCCTTTAGTAATGCTAGTGTTGCAACTTTATTTTGTTGTGTTAAAGAGATTTTATTCTTCCCTTAGTTGCTGATGAGGACTGGTGCAAAATTATATTCTGATACAAACGGCACTTTTCTTTCTTCATCTCTTTCTCCTTTCTTTCTTCAATCAACTAACATATAATTGAGAACATCATGATGTTGGTATACCATGATGGTTTTATTTTTATTGGGAACACAAATTAATATGGTCGCCAGACTTCATGATTATGATATGAAAATATAGCGATAAACTAATAAGACAATCAAACTATGAGCTAGAGAAATGATTTTGTATTTTCAAATCATATTAGTAATGTTAGTATGAAACAAATAGTATTTGGCTCTTCTCTTTTTTTTATCCAGTTTTCAATTCTCTGTTTTTATTTTCGCTGCATATTTTTTCTCTTTTTCCTTCAGTTTTATTTTTTTCTATTCACTTTTCCTTTTACTTTAATTCTGATCGCCGTTTTTTACAATTATTCTCCTTTTTCTCTCTATATTTATCGTTGTTCTTCTTGTAATTGGGTGGCTTTGATCGTTTCTGTCAGTGCTGTTGTTATTATCAAACTTTGTGCATATGTTATGAGACTTTGGTCTATATAAACACACGCACACACGCACACACTAGGCCGACCTTAGTGAGTAGTGCGTAGATTGTTATTTCTGGTGTCTGAAATAACTAAGATGTCAGATTGTTATTTCTGGTATTTTGAAGAAGCAAACTCCTTTTTAGGGGGAAACCTTGAGTTTGTTGAAGTTTGTACACAAATCTGACCTAAAAGACCAGATTATATTCAGAATTTAGTGTATTTATTTCTTCAGAGTCTGACCTATCAGATGCCCTCAATGAGAATGAAATGGACTCATAATTGGAAGGATTGGAGAAGCAAATGATGGAGCATATATTTGCAAGTCAAATGAAGACATACAGATTAATATTGTCATCATTGTGGTAATAATGAAGAGACTCTTATTCATGTTTTGAGAGACTGCTCCCTTGCTTCCTTTGTTTGGTCTAATTTGATTTCATCTAATGAGAGAAGTAATTTTTTTGGGTTTCACTTTCTGGAGTGGGTGAGTTATAATCTCCAGATGGATGTGGGAGGGAAAAGAGATGGTAATTGCAGTGCATTTTGGGATCAAAATTGTTATTTTATGTGGTTGTGGAGAAACAAGCATGAGCACAAAGATGATTTCATTAGACCTTTGAAGCCTTGGGAAGTCATTTTGAAGGCTTGTGATGAGTATTCTAATGGTGTTGTTGTTCATGTCATGGCTTCAGGGAATACTAGTTCGGAAGTTATGATTGGTTAGAAGCCACCGTTGGTATCTTGGGTGGCAGTCAACACCGATGGTGCTGCTAGAGGGCAAGGCAGGTGGGCAACTAGTGGTGGTCCTATCAGGGTTAATGATGGCCGTTGGATTTGTGGTTTTGCTAAGAAAATTGGCAGTACCACAGCCTATGTTGCTGAGTTGTGGGAAGTTTCAGAATGGCTCAGATTAGCTCATTCCAGGGGTGTGAAGTTCATTAATTGAGATGCAAAATTCCCAGGTGATTATTAAGTGTCTTTAAGGTGATGCTGTTGGGAGTGCTTCTGGTTTGAGAATCATTGCGGAGATTCAGCGTTTGATGTTGTTGTTTGAGTGAATTTGGGTTTGTCATGTTTATCTCGAGGCGAATTTGTGTGCGGATGCATTGGCAAACATGGCGTTTGAGTTAGAGAGTGAGTTTTTGATGATGGAGCATCCTCCTGCTTGTTTGCAGGCCTTGTTTTTTTGCTGATTTAGTTGGAGTTGCTACTTGTTATTTTATTGTAGTTTCATTTTTGGGCCTTTTAGGCACAGTCTAATATCAAAAAAAAAAAAGAGCGAGAGAAAGAGACTGAGTAGATTAAACAGAAAGTTGAAAATGAGGTAAAGAATTTTAAATATTTTAATTGAAATTGTTTTATTTTCAAAATTATGTGTTTGAATAAAGAAATTAAATATCTTTAGGGGTTGGAGCCCAAATCACATCCGAAGGAAGGTGATAGCTGTACATACACGACTCAGCTGGAACATACCAACTCTCCATACCGCCACTGGAAACCGATGGAGACTATACGTCTTCTTCGTTGGAGAAGTTGTTCTGCATGTCCTCCGACAACAAAAGCCAATGATATGATGGGTTGTTGAATAATGCAGCAATCATGAACACCATGCTCGCAACGAGGAGCCTCCCGGCGACGAGATCGTCGACAATCTGCCTAAGAACCATAGTGGAGGAAGGTGACGGACATGGAGAGGATATTGAAGCGGCCATGGAAAATGATGGTAGCGACAGTGGCACGGCGGGAGTAAAAGAAGGTTGACAGAGAGTGACGTTGGCGACGGTTCCAAACCGGTTAAAACGCACAGGCCAGTGTTCTTTCAATGGCTAAAGTGGGCTATGAGAGAGAAAGGTACAAGAGAATTTCAATTTGTTACATTTTAGAAGGAAATTAAAATTTCATATTTTTAGTTATTCAAAATTTTGTTTTAAAATTTGAAAATTTAGATTTTTATATAAAAAAACATTCAAACAATGAATTTTAGAATAAAAAATTTAAATTCTCTGATAAATTATTCTTCTCAGTTAAATTTTTCTATCCAAATGCACTCAGGAATTCATGAAGCAAAAGGCTTCCATGTCTAGTTGCAAAAAGTTCTAGTCATTCAAGAACCACTTTGCCACATGTCCCTAAGCCATTGGATGCCCAGTCAACCAATTTTGAAGATGATACTTCTAACCAACTTAATTAAGAAGGCACTCGATAAGTTTGAATTCCCTGATTTTGATGGGAATGATCTCATTGGTTTGTTGGCTAGAGCTGAGAAACTTTTTGAAATTTAAAATATCAAACCAAAATTAAAGGTGTCACTTCACTGGCTTTTGTTTGTGTGGAGGATTCTTTTGTACATTGGTTTAGAACCATTAGGTATTTAAGGAAGAGATTACAAGAGAGATAAATTGGGAGACTTTGGGATATTTTATGGATTGGTAGTGTGATGTTATTAGGAGAAAGGTAAGAACTCGTGTAATCCGTTGATAAGGGATAAAATAGCAGAACTTGTTTTCGAGGGTTCCAGCACCTCCAGAAAACAAGATAAGAACGGAATTAGCTTTTCATTGATGAAATTGTGCCATTATTACATGATGATTTATACTGAATTCCATATAACGGATTTTGTCATTTTGCATCTACAGAATATCAGCAATATCCTTATTGTTATTATGATTTTCCTACGTGTCAGCACTAAGATTCTATGCAGAGCAACAGCTATATTCCCGTACGGTGATAAAGGATTCACACGAAATCCTTGAGGTAAGCAGGCCTCATAACCTTCCTCTTGAATTTACTTTCTATTTGCACCTTCGTATTAGACTCCCCTGTGTCAGCTTGTATACTTGACTCCCCTGTGTTAGCTTGTGTGCTTGGGTTCTCTGTGACTTTGTTGACTTCTTCTTCTGCGTTGTCCATGCTATCATCCGGTGGCCTTTGCAGAGTCACCTTGTCCTCAAGGTGATATTCTTGCCTTAGAGAATTCCAATCTTCCCACGAAGTCTCGTCCGACGAAAGTCCTTCCCATTGCACCAAGACTTCCCATTCCCCAGTCTGAGGATTCCTTCTGTGACTTAGAATTGCTAACGGAATTATAAGGGGTTGATTCTGGAAGTATTGACTAGGCAATTGGGTGGCTTCATTGGTCCCTGGAGAGGTTGGGTCGCCGTGAAATGGCTTCAGGAGTGAGCAGTGAAAAATAGGATGAATGCGAGCTTGCTCCGGCAATTTTAAATGATAGGCCACAGGTCCAATTCTCTCAATTACCTCGAAGGGCCCATAAAAACGCTTTGCTAATTTCCCTTTTGTTTCAAAAGCTCCCTTAGCTGAAGCTTGACAATGTGGTCGGAGTCGAAAAAGGACCCAATCTCCCTATCGATATTCCACTTCCCGGCGCTTGTTGTCAGCTGACTTTTTCATAGCTCCCTGAGCTTTTAGAAGCTTCTTCCTGAGGGCGCGAAATGTTTCTTCCCTTTCCTTAATCATGTCTTCCACCGCGTCTATCTTAGAGGATCCCATCAAGTAATCAGGAAAATTGAATGGTTTTCGCCCGAATGTGATTTCATACGGGGTCGAACCAATGGCGGCATTCCACGCAGTGTTGTGACACCATTCAACCCATAGGAGGAGTTTTCCCCAAGTTCGCGGTTTGTTGTGCACGAAAGCCCTTAAATATTGCTCAATTACCCTGTTCATGACCTCCGTTTGACCATCACTCTGTGGATGGTAAGCGGAGCTCATTCGGAGCTGCGTCCCATTATACCGGAATAACTCCTGCCAAAATTGGCTGACAAATAGGGGATCCCTATCGGAGACCAAGCTCTGGGGAAGCCCATGGATTTTACCAACTAAATCCATGAAGAAAGTGGCCACTGTGTGAGCTGTGTGGGACAAAGGAAGCATTCCCAAGTGAATTCCTTTAGAAAAACGATCAACAACAACCAGAATCATAGTATTGCCATGGTATAGAGGAAGTCCGGCAATGAAATCGAGAGAAAGGTCTTCCCAGGGACGGTGGGGTACCGGCAAGGAGCATAATAAACCTACGCTTCTCTTCGTTTCATACTTCGTTTGTTGGCAGGGAAGGCACTGAGAAACAAATCGAGTGACGTCATCTCGAAGACCCTACCAATAAAAGTTTTCAGTGATACGAGCAAGAGTCTTGGCAATGCCCATATGACCTCCAGTCGAAGTGCAATGATACTTCGTGATCAAAGTGGGTATCATCGGAAATCCTCGGGGTACCCAAATCCTGCTTTTATGAAGGATTAAGTTATTGGTAATTGAGAAGTGGGGATGACTCAGGGGATGTTGCAGAATCGCATTTCTTTGTTCCACCGTAAAAGGTAAGCTAAAATCCGGCAGTGCAAGGACAGGGGCCTCTGATAAAGCACATTTCAAATTATCAAAAGCAGCTTGAGCCTCTGCTGACCATTGAAACTTGTCTAAAGTGGTGAGGGCTACTAAGGGAGCTGCGAGAGATGCATAGCCCTTGAGAAGCACCTATAAAAGCCTGCGAGGCCTAAGAAACTCCGAACAGCACGAGTCGTCTGAGGGATTGGCCATTGCTGAATTGCAGAGATTTTGGAGGGCACGGGTTGAACTCCGGCAAAGGATACCATGTGTCCTAAGTACTCTACCTGGGCTTGTGCAAAGAAACACTTGGAAAGCTTCAGAACAAATTGATGACTTAGCAATACCTGAAAGGCGACCTCGAGGTGAGTGAGATGCTCTGCAAAAGTTGTGCTATATATAAGAATGTCGTCAAAGAAAACTATAATGAAACGATGAAGATACGGCCGGAACAATGAATTCATGGTTGCTTGGAATGAAGAAGGGGCATTGCAGAGCCCAAATGGCATAACACGGAACTCATAATGACCATGATGAGTTCTGAACGCCGTTTTTGGTATATCGCTGGGATGCATTTTAATTTGGTGATACCCCTGAAGTAAATCCAATTTAGAAAAGCAGCATGCACCCCCGAGCTCATCCAAGAGCTCATCAATGGTGGGTAGCAGAAATCGGTCCTTCACTGTGAGGGAATTTAAGGCTCGATAATCCACACAGAAGCGCTATGTACCATCGTGTTTCTTCACGAGTAAAATGGGTGAGGAAAAAGGGCTATTGCTGGGTTGAATTAAGCCTTTTTGATGCATGAGCTTGACCTGAGTTTCAATCTCCTGCTTTTGAAAATGAGGGTATCGGTACGGTCTAACATTCACCGGGGTAGCATTAGGAACTAGGTGGATACGATGATCTGTGGGTCTCGCCGGCGGAAGCTTCTCAGGGGCCTGAAAGAGGGGATGAAAGCGATTAATGAGTTCCTGAATGACGGGGTCAATGTCGGAATTGACCATAGAATTGTCGTCATGGAGGACATCAACATGAAAGTATAAACTCTCTGGTTGGTTATGAAGAAGACGATGGAACTGGGATGACGATAAGGAGTTCAGTGTTGTCTTTGTGCCTCCTTGAAGTTCAACAAAAGTACCTGCATGGAAAAATTTCATGCACAATGAGTTGTAATCCGTGAGCACAGGGCCTAATGATTTCAACCATTGGACGCCCAGAACCACATTAGCCCCTGCAATAGGAAGAACATGGAGGTCGACGATGAATTCAGTAGCTTGGATGGTGACCGGAACGGATTCACAGACACTGGTGCACTCTAATTGTTGTTCGTTCCCCACCATAACACACAAAGGAGTAGTCGTGCGAGGGATCAAGCTTAATTGAGAAACAAGCTGATGTTGGATGAAATTGTGAGTACTACCGCCGTCAACCAGCAGTACCACATGGCGGTTTCCGATGGTCCCCATGAAACGCAACGTTTCAGGCGTGACATTTCCAGCTAATGAGTTAAAGCTAATTTGGGCCGGGTACGGGTCTATCGGGTCGGGTGTTGGTGTTTCGGGTTCGGGTTGCGGGTTGGGCTGGGGTATTTGAACGGATGAAGGGTCATCATCCTCAGAGATGAGGAGAAAAATGCGAGATGAGCAGCGATGCCCCCAGTGGTATCGCTCGTCACAATTGAAACACAACCCGTGCTCCCTGCGGGTTGCAATCTCCTCTGGGGTCAACCGCTTGACGGCAGGTGGTATGGGACGAGGAGGGCTAGGTAAAAGAGGGGTTGGGTTAGGGGTTGTGTCAAAGAGGGAGAGGGTAAGGGTGGAGGTGGTTTGGGGCGAAGCTGGGGTCACGCATCCATGATTTTTTCCTCCTGCAAGCGAGCCAGGCCCGCCGCTTGAACGAGGGTAAGAGGCTGGTGAGCCTGAACCTCGCGGCGGATTTCGGGGGTGAGGCCCGAAAAAAAGCTGCTAAGTAAAAAGGGAGGAGGGAGTCCAATCATGCGGTTAGCAAGGTCTTCGAAGGCAGCAAGGTATTCAGCCACCGTGCCACGCTGCGTCAATTTGAAAAGGGTCCCCGTCGGATCCTCGTACTGCGACAGGGCAAAACGGGTTTGAAGCGCCTGTAGGAAGCCTTGCCATGAAGTGAACTGTCGGTTACCATTCATCCATTGGAACCAAGACAAAGCTCGGCCATCCATGTAAAAGGATGCTACGGTAAGTCTCTCATTTTCTGGGGTCTGATGATATTCAAAAAACTGGGTGATCTTAAAGATCCAACCCATGGGGTCAGTACCATCGAAACGTGGTACATCTAATTTGATTTTGTAGGTGATGGCAAGAGGAGCAACAGGGGTCGGGGAAGACGAAGCTACGGGGTCAGGGAGCACAGGAGGGAGACGATGGAGGAGCTCATCAAGTTTCAGAGCCATGGTCTGAAGGGTCTCAGCAAGGGAAATTTGATGGGTAGTGAGCTTGCGAATGGCCTCTTCGAGAGTAAGGGGAGAGTCAGCCATGGAGGAATCAACCAGAGCACCAAGATGATAAGGGATAAAATAGCAGAACTGGTTTTCGAGGGTTCCAGCACCTCCAGAAAACAAGATAAGAAGGGAATTAGCTTTTCGTTGATGAAATTGTGCCATTATTACATGATGATTTATACTGAATTCCATATAATGGATTTTGTCATTTTGCATCTACAGAATATCAGCAATATCCTTATTGTTACTCTAATTTTCCTACGTGTCAGCACTAAGATTCTATGCAGAGCAACAGCTATATTCCCGTACGGTGATAAAGGATTCACACGAAATCCTTGAGGTAAGCAAGCCTCATAACCTTCCTCTTGGATTTACTTGCTATTTGCACCTTCGCATTAGACTCCCCTGTGTCAGCTTGTATACTTGACTCCCCTGTGTTAGCTTGTGTGCTTGGGTTCTCTGTGACTTCGTTGACTTCTTCTTCTGCGTTTTCCATGCTATCATCCGTCATTTGGGCTATCCAGTACCAGTTCAAGTCCAGGTAATTGAAAATCATCTAAGTTCAGAAACAAGGCCATAGACATTTGCCATATTTAGAGTTTGGAAGGAGAAAAGACGAAGGTTGCTGTTTTAAATGTGGCCAACCAATTGGGCCACTCAATAAGTGCCGCGAAAGGAAGTTAAGAGTGCTTATTTTGGGGGATGGTGTCTAGGAGAAGGAGAAATAGAAAAGTTTGACTTAATGGAACCGTATTGAGTGCTTATTAACTAACCATAGCTCATAAAGATTCCATACCAATTTCAGAACCTGATTCTTCAAGTCTCTTCTTTTCAGCTGCTTGAAAACCAATCATCACCTGTAAAAAAAAAATACACATAGTATAACCTAGGATACAAAGCCACTGATATAAGCAGTAAGCACTACACATTGAGCTATGAGGAGGACTTTATAAATTTCAGGTGATATCCTCAAATAATGAAGAAACTTGAACACCATTGTTGTAATCAAAAATCATTTTCCAAGTTCTGTCCACTTTACCTTCATTTACCTGGAGTTTACTTTTCGAAAAGACAAGTTTATAATAAGCAACTGTTATGCTACATCTATATCTTCTCTGATCCGATATTGCCTGATTGGTTGCCAATGCAATTCTATATAACATGAAATCAGTGCTATTATCCCGAAGAATTTGTTTTTGCTCTTGCTCACCAAGTATCCTGAAGAGATCAACAGCAGCTGCAGTATATATATAGGTTTTCCCATCACTACTGCAAAAGCACCTTTTCACGTCGCGGTATCTATATCGGTTATAAAAAACTGATGTAATACATAATGCGGTGGTATTTTTGTAATTAACGCCAATTATATATGTTGTCAACGACGGTTTTAGTGAAACCGCCTTTGATTTTAATCTTATTAAGGCGGTTTTATAAAGACCGTCTTTGATTCAAGTGATTTTTAATTATTTTATTTACTGGAAAATAATTTTTAAATATAAAAACTCGTGTTGGACGTTGTTCCCATCTTCGTAAACCCTAAATCCCCTTTTATATATGCAGCTGGCGAAGAAGCGAGCCGACAACCGTATTCTGATCGGCGAGTCCGGAGCGGTGGCCGCTCTGATTCCGCTGCTCTGGTGCAGTGATTCGTGGACGCAAGAACACGCGGTGACGGCGTTGCTGAACCTGTCTCTTTTGGAAGAGAACAAGGCGTTTATAACGAATGCGGGTGCAGTGAAGTCGCTAATATACGTGCTGAAAAGAGGGACGAAGACTTGGAAGCAGCACGCGGTGTTAGTTTCTTGTTGATTAATCTCTCATTTTTCTCTTAATCTTTTTGTTTTGAAAACTCAGTTTTTTCAGAAAAGGCTTGGTCTTGGTGTTAGTTTCTGTTGATCATTAGTCTCTTTTATTTTTCTCATTTTTTTTTTGTTTTTAAAACTTCCCGTTTTTGCAAGGAGGTGGTTCATCAAATAGGAAGCCATATTTTAAGCTGAAAATATTGCTTTAACTAATTATAATTACCTTCAGTTTTTGCAAGGAGGAGTGACAAAAGCAGAAGAGAGACCACAAAAGAGGGCTTCATTTTGAAAGAAAAATCTTGGGAAGAAATGAGCAAGTTAATCCTTAAACAAAGAGGGTAGAGTTTTCTTCAGGTTTTTCTTGAGGTTTTTCTGAATAAATTTGTAAATCTGTTAATTTCTCTGGATAAAAGATTACTCACAATTTTTTTGTATTTCCCTTTCTTATGCCTTAACTAATATTTTAATGCACGTATTTATATCTGGTTGGAACTTATTTGACAAGTACGTTATTGTAGACCTATTAGCTGAGCTAGCTCGAAGGGAAAAGGAAGCTGGAATATTTCCAGAGGCAGAACTTGACCTTTTCATGAAGGTAGTACTAATTATGTTATTATTATGTCCCAAAGACTAAACAACTTTGTTAATTTATTGAATACTGGTTCTCACAATTTCAACAATTTTAGGCTATTGCAATGGAAGGAACAGAAAGCAGAGTCTCATTACGGACTATACACTCAAAGTAAGTGACTTTTCATACTCAACATTATGTTTAAGGTTAGGGAGAGAAGAGGACTTCTTGTTCTTAGATATTTTTTCAAAGAATTAATAATTTTTTTATTGTAAATAATTTTAATATATTAAATTAAATTGGCGTGATAGACAAAATAATTATTTCTAATTTTCGGACTAACGACTTTGATTTTGTTATAAAAAATCACATATTCACTGTTTGCTATATGAATAGATATTGGGGCTTGATATTTGCAAAGATACCATTGTGGGTGATGAAATGCAGAGAGGTGTATCTGGTGGCCAAAACAAGCGTGTAACCACAGGTAATAACTAATTTGCCCTTCTAATTTTTCATTTTTATTATACTGAGTCTGGGGTAGTTGAAAATGTAATAACTAAGAGTCAAAGTACAAATCTTTTTGACATAGATACTAATTGTTTCAAGAGAGATCTTTTGTGTTTTGAAACCACTTTCATTCTAAGAAACATTATAAGTTATAATTCTTAATTTTGAAAAGAAGAATCTATCTAAACGGATTTCTGTTTTTTCCTTTTACCTACTAATCATAGCAAATTTCCTTTATAGCAAAATTGTCCAAATATAGCTTGCTTCTTCTTTGAAAATGTGTTATATTGCCATTATGTATAAATTCTGTTTATGTTACTCTAGCTTTTATAATATGTTAATTTGTGTGTGCTTGTCTCTATGAAGTCAGGACACTGCATTTTGATACCTGTGGAACTGCAAAGAGTACTTGGATAAGGTACACACATTTGGTTTCTTCCCATTCAATTGGATCTTTCTAACACAGAAGTGAACTGCTTAGTAGTTTGGTTTCCTCTCTTTGTTTTTGTAGGCAGTTCGCATTATCCTGACAACTGATAATGATCCACTAGGTCAAGCTTTAGCGGAAGAGCTGGCACGGTGCCTTAGGCGAGAAAGGTTGTATATCATGTCATTGATTTTCTATGTTAAACAGTCTGTAAGTACCAAATATATCCTGTCAATAATCAAGGTTCAAGACACATATTCATGGTACCTCAACTACTTAATGTATTATTAGGTTCATGCATGCAAAGGTGTCCATATCTAACTAATAAATCAAAATGTGAACCAAATTTGGCACTCTAATAATGGTTCAGAAAGTTTATTGGATCTAAGGATAGGTTATGCATTCTGTTCTTTTCCAACACTTGAGGCTTGTGAAATAATAAATGTTCACTTTTGCTTTACTTTTTCAATTGTCATGTATTTTGCATTTGTCTACTTATTGTAGTGCCAACTGAATTCAGAAATACTGATGAGTGATTATTTACTTTATGTACTGATGGGTTGCTTGCATTTTATTTAGGGAATAGAGGCTGCAAGGTAGCTGGAATCTGAAGGCATACAGACACATTTAACCTTTGTCTACAGGTAGTTTTTTTTTAAAAATATTTTACAGCAAGCTCTTGAGCTTAATACATGAAGGATTCTGATTAATGGGGTACTGAGATTCCACTTGTACCATCTAAAGGGTACTCAGATTATTGTTGTAAAAAGTTGCTTTTGCTCTTTGGATTTACATCTTTTATTTGGTTGTTATTGGACAGAAGGACGTATGAGACTTTCAAAAGCTTCTACGGTCTTTGATCCCTAGGTAATAGACTATTATTTCTTTGTATCAAATGCCTTACTTACAAAAGAATTTTCACGAAAGAGCTTGTTCCCACCCAAGCTCAATGGTATTTCTATTTTCTTTTACTTTTTATTATCACAACTCTCTTTTGACAGTGCATATAATTTTTTTTAAAAGATTTTATAATTTTTGACAGTGCATATTCTCCAACATTAATTAAATCAAAATTCAAAAAAATAGCAGTGCATGTCCTGGTTTGCTTGTGGCACACCTTTTAATTACAAGGAGACAATTTATATAAGAAAGAAAGAGTGTAATTTTAAATTACGGAGCTGAATATGACATTGGATCCTGATGCTTATTTGATGGAACTATTTGATCTCTATTTTGTTTTTTTAGTGCACATGAGCAGTTTTATTACTTTCTTCCTCTGACTTTTGGCTTTACTTTTTCTTCTATTCAGAAATTCAAGAGGATAATGCGGGCAACCCAAGGTATGCCACAAGCTTTGATGTAATTATGCGGGCAACCCAAGGTATGCCACAAGTTTTTCACTTTTAGTGCACATTAGCAGTTTTTTTTACTGATATAATAATAATAATAATAATTAATAATAATAATAATAATAATAATAATAATTATTATTATTATTATTATTATTATTATTATTATTATTATTATTTGATGGCATTATTATTAAGGTCTATCTTCTTTAGCTTTCAATTTCAATAAGTTGGACCAGCTTTGTTTGTGACATAACTGGGTTTCATTTTCTTTTGTGCGTACCTGCCTTATTTAGTCCACAATTTTATAAGCTAGCCTGTGGACCAAGAATAAACAATACAATGTAAAAACTAATAATAAGTAAACTAAAAATTTGAAAATTTTATAACTTATATTTTTATTTTTAATTGATTAAATTTCAATATACAGTAAATATATCAATGAAACACAAGTCTGTTTAGTGGGTGTGGTAAAAGAAAAATAGAAAAAGAATGTTATGTAGGACAACTCTGTTTAGTTGGAAGTGTCAATGAGAAAAATATTGGAACAAAAATTAAAAAATAAAAAATAAAAAATAGAAAAACTTAGAGGACTATAGTAGGATGAGAAAACTTTTTTGTCATAGAGCCCATTTCAGTTGGTTTACTCCAAAACTTTTTTGTACATGAGTTAGAGTACCCGTGTACCTCATTTTTAGAAATATTTATTTATTTGCTGATAAAAAAAAAAGTAAGAATGACAATTTAGAACCATATTCAATGAATACCTATAAAAATTCTCACAATATATATGATATATATACCAATCAAATGAGTTAAGTTCTAATGAGTAATTACTTAAGCATATTCAATGTCTTACTATCTTTAGAGTTTCTTTAATGATGTCTTAGCATATTTTGAAAGTTCAAAATCAAATTAATTCTTAACAATAGATTCAGGTCATGTAGATCTCTACATTGTTTCCTTTAGTTATTTTCTTTTGGTTCTTTTATAATAAGGATGGAGGGAATCGTAAATGGCACTCTTCAATCCTTATTTTGTTACCTTAAATAAATGAATCACTAAATATTAGATGCTAGTCACAGTAGTGTACCTTCTATCATATTTGTATTTCTTTGTATTGTAGAATAACTTTGACGTGCATGTGCCTAAAGTAATTGGTTATGTCTCAGTGAATTGAAACATTCAGAGTAATACAGATATTTTCCTTCTGTATACTTATATGGCTATTTGCTTTCTTATTTTTTTCTTGGATCTCCTTGATTTGGATGAGGAGGCTGGCATGATCCAGAAGTCAACTAACCAAACTGATCAAAATGAGGATGCTAAGGAACAAGTTAATGGTAATTCCAAAGGGAAGGCTGACAAAACATTAGTAAGTTTCCTGATAGTCATTCTTGGTTTTTGATTTCTCCTTAGTGAATGAAAATGCTGGTGCATGCATAATTAATTGCTGAAAATCTGGATGCAGGGTGCTGGAAAGAAAAGAGGTAGAAATACAGGAGGAAAAACACAAGCAAAGATAGCAAAGAAAAAAACTCCAGGTTCCAAAAAGGCAAAGATCAAGAAATGATTCAAAGAAACTCTATGTAATTTCTTGTATATGCCATGAACCAATAAAACTCAATCCTTGGTTTAAATGCAGTTTGGAGCATAATCTCCCTGATAGCCCTTTTGCTTCCCCAACAAAAGCTGCTGTTCCTGGAGACTTCATGGCTCCCTTCTCCAATGGACCTAATGTGGCCATTGATGCAGATGCCTTATACAGATTACATGAAGCCTAATACAGAGACTTACAATTGGGTTATTCAAGCTTATACTAGAGTTGAATTTTATGCCAGCTAAATACAATGTAAATATTATTATTATTATTATAATATTTTGAATTGCAGATTCTAGTTCGGTTAACACTTAATTCTGATGAGAATAATTAATTAATTAATTAATTTGAATTGCAGATTTCATGAAGCCAGCTCACGATCAGTACGTTTACAGCCATGCCAATGGGTATATACTATTCATTCATTCTTTTGAGATTCTACTTGGAATTGAATTGTGTTAGTATGTTTTTTCTTCTTTTTTTTAATTCTCTATAACGGTTGTTGTTACCTTAAAGCTTGTGCGTGATTGGGTTGGCTCCTTCCCACATTGCTTTCAAGGATGAAGGTGGAATCACAGCCGTTGATTTCAATGTTGGAAAGTCTGATCGTAGTGGGATAAAAGTCACTGAAAAGCAGAAGAAGGTATGTATTTCTCAAGTTTGAATTTTCACACTCTCCTCCTCTCTGTTTCTGGATATGTATGAAGAATTAGTAAAGCTGATTCCTGCCTGCCTGATTCCTATTGTTTTTTGGTGCAAAATTGAAAAATACTTTCATATTAGTAATATTACTTTTAAGACTAGAAGTCTAGAATGAATAACTTTGTCGTTGTTAATGATATCCTTTCATTATTTCTTCAAGTGAATTGAGTTGCAAATTTTAGCAATTAATAATTAAATTTGTAAACTTGAATGATTTCGTTAACGAAGCTCTGATATATAAATTAGTGTTTATTCATTCCTATTTGTATATACATACATGTACAAGCAAGTAGAGATTAACGATATATATATATATATATATATGCTAGTTGTATATACTGCTACTTTTTTATTTAATATTAATTTCTATAATTGGTAAGCATGTAGAATTCATTATTTCAATAATACAATTGTTTACGCCTACCAATATTCATTATTTTTTATTTCATATGCCAATTTTTGTTAATTTTTTTTACTTAAAATGCCATTTACACTAATAACCCAAAACACATACTAATAATGTAATTAGTACTTTTAATTAGCCTTTTTCCTCTCTTAATCAATTCAAATCTTCTAAAAAAAATCAATTCAAACTATATCTTTTCTTTTCATTACCTAGATACTTTGATATTCGTAAGTGTTTATCCCTTTCAATTTATAATCTTTTATCCCTATTTTTAAAATAAATTTTGATAGTTTTTAAAGAAAAATTTAATTAAAAATAATCTTTTGTTTTATAAACTTGAAATACAATTCATATATTAAAAAATATTTATGTTTATTATGAATTTTAATTATAATATAAGTTATATATTAAAAAAATTATTTATTATAAATATAATTATATGAAGATAAACATTTATTTATATTATCTAATACACTAGTTATCATGCAAACAGAAAAACACTGGCTTAATTGAAAGATAGTTGAGTCTCTTAAACTGTTTTTTTTTTTCGCTATTGTTATGAGTTTGATTCGCCACTATGGAAAAGCTTTTAAAGAGACAAAACAATATCCACAGTACTCAAAATTAAGAATTATTTTCTAACTTGAAAAAGTCTTTGGTGCAATCCAATATTTGTTGGATACGCTGGCATCCATCACATGTCTAATATTTTTTCATCCAAAAAAGCAGTGATGAATTTAAAATTAAAATTTTAATTTATTTTATATATCTTTTTCTATATTTTTATACTCTTTTATTATTACATTATTTATTATTGCTTTCAATTTTTTATATATAATTTATTTTCTGTTCTACACTCATCTCAAAAGCCAACGATTAGGTGTAAAACTTATTATTATAAATCTAATGTTCATGAAAGTGATGGATGTGGTATAACTATCTGCAGGATATTATGCTACCATATTTCCCGCAAATGGATTGAAAGTCGTTGAATTTAATAAATGGGATGTATTGAGTGTTAATAGGTGTATATTAATTATTAGCGGTTAAAAAAATATGAGTATATTATTAAATATACTGAATTACTTTAACAATAAATATTCAATATTCTTTTTTGTATTTTTATCATATAGCCATGCATGTGAATACAAAAGAAGTTAGTAAATTAATCGCTATCATTATGCTTCACTTGTTTTCCCTCATTTATACTTTCTAAATTTATTGTTGTGTGCAAGTTTATTTTTTTCAAGAGTTAATACTTTTTACAGAGATAATTTTGTTCGGCTCAAATATTAGAACAATTATAAATTAAAAATTAAGTGGGATGGAATGAAATGGAATAAAATTACCGTGTATCCAGAGTCTTGATACAATCCACTCTTATACAGTTTCATTGTCCCTGAAGGTATCCCTCTAATTTGTATTTTCTTATTCCTTTACATTATCTTCTTGAGGAAATTCACCCGTGTGTTATCAACAGTGTGAGTTGTAGTAGTCATATGAGAAAACATTAAGTGCTAGCTTCTACACATGGATAAGAATTATTAGTTTATACTGTCATGAGAAATCGCATCCTGTCATCCATGTCATACAGTAGCATACTAATAAGTTCTACAAAGGTCTTAGTTATACTCAGTTGTAATCACTTGGACCTGAAAATCAATTTTTAAAATTTATAAAATACTAATTTGATTATTATTGGTTCAATCACAGCTAGAATATTTATTATTGAATTGATGCTCTTATCGATTTAATGACCAGGTTGGTTTTCAAAATATTGATAATTTTCAATTGAATTGATGCTATGACGGTTGTCTAAAGAAATGATGTAGAAAGTACTCCTTCTACATCGTTTATTAGCAAAAACCGATGTAGAATGATATAATATACTACTACGGTGCCCAAACACATGATGTAGAAGAACAGTCATTTTACATCGGTTATCAGAACAATCGATGTAGAATGGTTAAGAAAAATTGACATTCTACTACGGGTTTAGCAGCACCCAATGTAGAAAGAAAGACATTCTATATCGGTTATAGGCTCAACCGATGTAGAATGGTTAAGAAAAATCGATATTCTACATCGGTTCGTCGCTAATAACCGATGTAGAATGTCTTCCTTTCTACATCGGTTTTGCCTAATAACCGATGTAGAATGTTCACTATTCTATATCGGTCAGATAACCGATGTTGAAGGACGCGAGACTTTCAACATCGTCTACTACGATGACGCATAATAACCAATATAGAATGGGTCAAAGAAACGATGTAAAAAAACTATTTTCTAGTAGTGCATCTTCGATTTTCCTTGGGGGGATGTGTTCTATCACTATCAGCCTCCAAAATATTAATTCAAGTACCACTTCTAGAAAAATTAAGGATAAAGCTTAGTCTTAAGTATGATAAAGATCAAGCTAAGTCACTCAAGAATCATAGATTGCTAAAGCTAAATAATTAAATAAGCAAAATAGTTGGGATTACCCTAGTTGTAGTTTGCATTATCTCAACATAAGAGTTCGTAAGAGGATCTTGTACCACTCTCAGAGCACACTTTGGCTAGAGACTGATCAACACCAAGATCAATCAGATTATCCTATATTCAACCAACCCAACTCAATTACCTGCTTTGTACAAAAACACATAAACATATATGTATTTTTTCCCATAAAACATTCCCAAGGAGAAAAAGAAAATATAGAGTACAAGAAAAAAATGTTACTAAATTTAAAATTGTAGCAATTATGCAATGACAAATAATCAAAGACTACTCTGGTCTCAAATATAAGAAGAAAAAAAACATTATTTTCTTAATCTTAAATATAAGAAAATTTCAATTAATTTATCTTATTTAACATTACTATATCTCTAAAATATCATTCACTTAATTAAAAAATTATTTTTGATATCAAGTTTCAATAAAGGGTAAGTTAGAAAAAAAATTATTTTTAATTAAAATTGGTAAAATTAAATATGGTTAACTAATTTTCTTTAGTTAATGTGAATTAATTTTTTTCATGTATTTTAGACCAGAGAGAGCACTTCAATAATAAATATATTAAAGATATTGGGAGAAAATGAAAAAAAAAACTTTTAATGTGCGTGAGTATCATTAGTAAGTTGAATTATCTATTTGTATTCAAAAAGATTACAAAGATAATCAACCAATGCCAACTACAATATACAAGAGAGCAGTTAAGTTATCACTACTTCCTAAGATGAACTATAGCTATACAAAATATCTAGGCTACTTGGAAAGAGGAACAACATTTAAAATGCTCTTGTTTCCTTTAATGTTTCTATTTCCAAGAGATAAGATAAAGGGTAAATAGTTACTTTGGTCTCTCAATATGTAATTCGCTAACAAATGCATCCATGAAAGATGAAAATACAAAATTTAATTCTTGAAAGTGTAAACAGTGCGACAAATATGTCTTACCGTCAACTTCCGTTCGTCACCGTTAATAAAATAGTTTATGTGACACAGAGGGACAAATTTGTCACGGAAATGATTGTCAACGTGGATTGTCAGCATAGGGGCATATTTGTCATAATATTTTTTTTAACTTTTCAACTTTCCACTATGCTGACAAATGAGTCCTTAAAAGATGAAAATACAAAATTTAGTCCATAAAAGTATAAAAAGTACAACAAATATATTTAGACTTAAATAATAGATTGTGACTAATTATTATTATTATTATTATTATTATTATTATTATTATTATTATTATTATGTGTTTATAATTTACTGCTCCTATTCGTTTAGTACTTATACAATATATTTTTAAAATTTCCTTTTAATATATATATTTTTATTATTTTGATTTCCTTATCAAACCTTAATCTTTGTTACTAAAAAAATTATCTTATATCTTATACTTTGAGAAATTTAAGAGCCATAAGTTCAACCATAATGCTTGTATATAATATTATCATTTATATATGTCACATTAAAGCTATAAAACTTTCATTCAAAATGAGTCGTACTTTGGCGTTCATACTTAATTCGATATCTCCAAGATTTGTTATTCTACTACTATATATTATATTTTATATGGTTGAACTTATGGCTCTTAATCTCATCAAGTGCTAGAAAATTTTTCATGAACACTATCTAATTCTCTCCAAGATTTGATATAATTTTATCAAATTTCTACTAAATTTCTAGTATCTTATATTTTATACTTTGAGAAATTTAGTAAAAATTTGATAAAATTATAAAATATAAGATAAAGTCAACAAATATTAAGGTTTGACAAGAAAATCAAAATAATAAAAATATATATATTAAAAAGAAATTAAAAAAATATATTGCATTAGTACTAAACGAATAAGAGCAGTAAATTATAAACACATAATAATAATAATAATAATAATAATTAGTCACAATCTATTATTAACGTCCGAACATATTTGTCGTAATTTTTATACTTTTAGGGACTAAATTTTATATTTTCATCTCTCAGGAACGCATTTTTCAGTAGAGTGAGAAGATAAAAAGTCAAAAAAATATTATGACAAATATGTCTCTATGCTAGCAATCCATGTTGACAATCATTTCAGTTACAAATTTGTTCATCCGTGTCACGTAGACTATTTTATTAACAATGATGGACGAAAGTTAACGGCAGGACATAATTATCGTATTTTTTACACTTTCAGAAACTAAATTTTTATATTTTCATCTTTCAAGAACGCATCTACTAGCGAGTTACACGTTGAGGGAACAAAATTAACTATTTACCCTAAGATAAAATCATGTTTTCAACCTATTGTAAACTGTTTATAGTCTTAGAAATTACTCAAGCAATTAATGGAATAGGACAGTGGAATGAAACTAATGTCTAAGATAGCGGAATGAAATTGATGTCTAATTACATTTTTTGGTAATGTCTTTTGAGTGTTAATTGGGTAATCTTTAAACCATTAATGTTTCCATATGAAGAGTTTTCCTTCCCAAGTTCCTCTAAGAGAAGTACCACAAGAACCTTATTTGATGCAATTTGTTTTATAAGTGAAACAACTTTGCTCCTATCAAAACTAGAATTGTCAACAGGTTTTTGTTCCTTTTCCACAATGCCTTCCTCAAAAGGCAAAATAAGAACATCATACACCTTGTTCAGTTCCAAATCTCCAAATATAACCGCCTTCTCACAACAAGCATTTCTTACACAAACTTGAAACTAAGTGTCTTGGCTATATGACATAGTGTGCAAATTAATAGGTTGTTGACCTCGTTTCTTCTAACAAAAGTTGCAATTGCGCGAGCCTTCACACTTTGGACATGTCCAATCACCCAACTACTATATATGTTCTACATTCTTCCCATACCTACTCAAGAGGTACTTGTGCTGAACTTAATGGTACAAGGGTTCCCCTTCTTTAAATTCTTATAAGTAGCATCAAAATCCATATTTTTTGTCACATTCGTTACAGTTTTTCCATTTGCAAATTTATGGGGATTTTTGCCACTTGTGAAATCCCATTTTTGAAACTTGTTCCTATTGCCAACTAAAAGCTAATTAAGGATTTTGCTGCTACTTGTAAAAATTTGAAGAAGGGAATCCTTGTCCCATTAAGTTTTGCCACCATTACCCTTGGAATAGGTATCAGGAAAATGCATATAGGTGGAGTAGTTGGGTGATTAGACATGTCTAAAGTGTAGTAAAGGTTTTTGTAATTATATTTTTTGTCAGAGAAAATAAGGTAAAAAACTTGTCTACTTTTTCATATAGTTAGGCATGTAGTTTCAAGTCTATATCAATACTGATTGTTACGAAGGCTGTTAGATTTTGAGAATTTAAGTAGAACAAGGTGAATGATGTTGGTGTTTTGCCTTTCAAGGAAGGGATTGTGAAAAAAGAGCAAAACCGTGTTGATAATTCATGTTGTCATAAGGTTCTTATTAGCAAAGTTGTTTCACCTATAAAGCAAATTGCATCAAATAAGGTGTTGCTGTACTTCTCTCACAGGAAATTAGAAAGAAAAACTCTTCAAATGAAAACAATTGTATAAAGCTTGATCCTATTAACACTCATAAGACATGACTCAAAAAATCTAAAGAAAACAATTATTGAAAAATATGGTTCTTGATAGGATTAAACACGAGGGACAACAACAATTGCTTTCTCGATCCAATAAAATTCATGAATTTATCTATGATGGCATACTAGAAATTTTGTTGAAGTAGATAAGCACCTTATCTTAATTGAAATCAACATAAGTTGACCAAACACCTAACAACTCCAAATAAAAAATAATGAAGTATAGGGAAGATAAATTTGAAAAGGGTACAATTTTTGCCAAAGAAATTCCTAATATATGGATATAGAACCGAAGTTTTGAACATTTTATTCTTTGAAAAAAAAAATAATTTAATGAGATAATTGATAACGAACATATAAAGTTTCCTAAATATAATCATTAGAATTGATTATTTCTTACACATAATAAATCAAGCAAGTGTACATTATAAAATACATTTGAACAATTTAAAAAATAGGCTAAAATAGAATTTTAGTCCATTTTCATTTTTTGTTTCAAATAGGCTAAAATAGAATTTTAGTCCATTTTCATTTTTTGTTTCAGATTGGTCTCTTAAAAGTATATTTGTTAGACTAAATTAATCTTGGTTAACTTTGTGGCCCTAGCAAACAAAAAGAGATGCAATGTCACACAAAATTAACACCATTAGTACAAACAATTGACAGAATGATCAATTTGATTTAACAAAACACTTTAAGGGACTCACATGGAATTTTTATGGTAAACTATATTTTGTTTCCCTCAAAATATTTTAAAATATTAGTTTTAGTCAAGAGACTATTTCAGCTTATACCGTCAAGAATTTCTTGCGATTGCATGGGAACAAGTTCATCTTTAAAGTATTTTTCCCTTCCAATATTTATCTATTGGAGTTTGTGGGATTCCTTTTATTGAACATAATGATGTGAATCGAGCTTTAATGAGTTCTAAAATGCATCGTCAAGCAGTTTAGCTTTCTCAGTTTGAAAAATGCATTGTTGGAAATGGATTGGAACACCAAATAACTTTCGATTCAGGGATTTCCGTTATAGCTTATAAAAATTTATTGTGTTTTTAATTCCTATATTTATTGAAAGTTGTGTAGTTTTTGTCTTTCATTAGGGACTAAAAACATATATATTAAATTTTTATAGGAACTAAAGTCAACTTTCTAAAGTATTTTTAAGGGCTAAAAAATATTTGTGTGGGCCGGGAGCCAATATTGAAACTTTCTTCACATTGGTTTCAAGATTTTGAATTTAGGTGACTCTACATTTGTTTGCCACATTTCATTGGAAGGTTAAAACATTTGAGATATCTCAATTTTTGTTATGATAAGAAAATTAGTGATAAATTAATAAGAAAATTAAGAGATTCCCTAATTCCATTTGTATGGTGCAAAATATTCAATTTTTGTTTCAATCTAAGTGCACTGAACTTGATATATTCCCCAATGGTTTAAGAGATTTTGATTAGTCTCCAAGATTTAAAGATGACCACAAAGCAACCTGTATGCCTGAGAACAAAATTGCAAACTTGAGTTCTCTTCAATATTTAACTATTAATTTTAGCGACAATCTGGAAGAATACAAGCCGCAAGAGTTAGAGAGTATTGGAGAACCAAATATCACACATCAAATAATATATTAGGATGGGCGAATAGAGGATCTAAAAGGAGAATAAGTGGAAGAGAAAGAATTTGATGAAGTGGGAAATCTTTAATAACCTTGATTAGATGTTGAAGGCCTTTCTTTTTTTCTGGGTTTCCGTAATGCAGGTTTTTTTTGTTCTTGAGCAGTTGAGCATTTTTTAAGAGTTGGCTTATTGTTAAACATAGGTTTGTTGGACCTCTTATGATGAACACAAAAACATATTCATTACTTTGTCATTAGTCCTTGATATAGTATAAGAATAAATACATTCTTAAATATATAAAAAATAGAGTATAATGTAGAAACATATTTTCATTAGTCGTCATTGTTCTTACAAGCATTAAAAACTCACAATTCAACTCACATGACAGAGAAAGAGAATAGGAAGAATCTTCTAACCTTAAGTCTCAGCCTTCTATAGATGTGTGAATCAATGAATTATCACGGGCTTTATATAGACAACACTTTCTTGCCTATATAAAATTTGTAATGTTCCATTGATTCATACACATTTAAAAGACTAAAGTTAGAAGATTCATCTTATTCTCTTTCTTTGTTATATGAATTAAATTGGGAGTTTTTAGTGTTTGTTTCTTTTACTTGTAATAACAATAATTACTAATGGAGGTATGCTATTTTTTTTATTTTTTTTGTGTTCAAGGTTTATTTATTCTTACTTTGTATATCAAGGACCAATGACAAAAGTAATGAATATATTTTTGTATTCATCACAAGACACGTCTAACAAACCTATCTCTAACAATAAGCCAACACTTAAAAAAAAATATTAACTAACCATATATAGCACATAAAGGTTCCACCAATTTCATCCCGTCTTTAGCTTCTTGAAAATCAATCATTGCCTGTAAAAACACATAGTTTAACCTTGGATCCACAGCCACTGATATAAGCAGAAGCACTACACAGTGTCTAGTTAGTATACCTTATTTATCTGGAGTTGACTTTTCGAAAAGATAAATTTATAATAAGAATTTGTTACATTTTAAGCCAATTCTGTATAACATGACACCAGTGCTATTATCCCGAACAATCTGTTCTTGCTCACCAAGTGTCCTGAAGCGATCAACAGCAGCTGGGGCATATAGCTTCCCACCTTCCGTTTTCTTTGGGGGTTGTATTCTGTCAGCCTCCAATTAATTCAAGTACCATTTCTAAAAAAATTAACAATAAAGCTTAGTCTTATGTATGATAAAGAAGTCACTCAAGAATCATAGATTACTAAAGCTAAATAAATAAGCAAAATAGTTGGCATTACCCTAGTTATTGTGGTTAGCATTCTCTCAACACAAGAGGATCTTGGACCACTCAGAGCACACTTGGGCTAGAGACTCATCAACTCCAAGCCCAATCAGATTATCTAGGTATTCAACCACCAAACCGTTTACACGGTTCGTAATAAAACATAGGCATGGTTTTATTTTCATAAAACATTCAGAGGGAGTAAAGGAAAATATAGAAACCAAGCAAAAAGGGTTACTAAATTTAAAAATGAAGAAATTATGCCAATGACAAGTAATCAAATACTTCAATGATGAATATATTAAAGATATTTGGAGAAAATGAGAAAAAATAAATAAAATTCTTTTAATATCGTGCTAGAGTATCAACACACTGAGCTGAACTATCTATTTCTATTCAAAAAGAATACAAAGTTAATCATGCCAACTACAATTTACAATAGAGCATGTCATTACTTCTTAACATGCATTCCAACTAGTTATACAAACTATCTAGGGTACGCGTACTTGGAAAGAGGAACAACATTAAAAATACTCTTATTTTCTGAAATGCTTCTATTTCCGAGCGATATGATGAAAGTTGAAACCCTGGTTGCAACCTATTGGAAAATGTTTATATTGTTAGGAATTAATGTCTAGAACAGTAGAATGAAATTAATGTTAGGATAGTGAAATGAAATTGATGTGTAAAACAGTGGAATAGCAAGATTCATGTATAGTGGCTATTTGTATCCTGGAGAGTTTCAGATTCATGTATAGTGCCTATCCAACATGGTATCAAAGCGAGTTTGAACCCGGTCTATCGTCTTCTATGTCATGTCTTCGGTGCCAGTCATTGTTATCTGCCAATTTTCGGCACTAACCACTACCTCCTGATGCAGTTTATCAGGTACTGTTCATCCACACGTACAATTCATTGTAAGGGTATTGTTCATCTGCATGTTACTATTCATCACGTGGCCTGTTTATTCGTGGGTACTATTCATTCACGTACTTAATTTGCAGGTATTGTGTCCCACTTTGTTGTTTCACCCTTATTTACGCATGGGTCTGCATATATCTCTTCTCTTAGGGTTCTTCCTTCATTGTTACAACATTATATCAAGATCTAACTGGGTCTTTGTCACCGATGCTTAAGGTCTTTGTGCCAAATGCATTGACCTCCTTTGTCTTTCTCATAGTTGCACTAGCCTTTGTCTCTATCGCTAAAGCATTTGTTGTCCCTTAGGTTCGATCCTGTCAAGAACCATATTTGTCAACAATTGTTTTCCTTTTAGATTTTTTGGTTCATGTATTGCGAGTGTTAATCAATAGGGTCAAGCTTTAAACCATAGTTTCCATCTGAAGAGTTTTTTCTTTCTAATTTCCTCTTAGAAAAGTACCATAATTAAGCACTTTATTTGATGCAATTTGCTTTATAGGTGAAATAACTTTGCTCATAAGAACCTTATCAAAACATGAATTATGAACACGTTTTCTCTCCTTTTCCACAATACCTTATGCGAAAGGCAAACCAACAACATCATACACCTTGTTTAATTCCTAATCTCCAAATTTAAGAGGTTTCACAACAAGCATTTTTGACATAAACTTGAAACCAGGTGCCTTGGCTGTATGACAAAGTGGACAAGTAGAAAATTTAATAAAGTAGATAAGCGCCTTATCTTAATTGAAATCAGATCATGAGCTCTGACAGCTTCAATTCTAGTCAAATAACCACACCTAACAACTGAAATAAAAAAATCCAATGAGATTTATATCAATGAAAAACAAGACAAGGAAACAAAGACTCACATGAAAAACCTACATTTGCGTTTTTCAATTTTTCTAATTGTGTGAAGAAAACCAATATCTTTTTTTTTAATAAGATTAATATAAGCAATATTTTATGCCAAAAAATAAATATTGTGCACTTACCAATATAAACTACAATGATTGAAGGAGCATTCAGGAACATTTATCTTGTAGATCGGAGTGCCAAAGTTCTACATCAGCAAAGGGAAAGCCACTATAGCCCTTTAACACTTTATTAAGCAAAATTAACTGAAACTGACAGCAAATAGAAGGTAAAGACTGATTATGAATCATTCGCATATATCTCTGATAAAATCCCTTTCACGAAGAAATGAGAGAGGAAAAAACAGAATACGTGTTGAAAGTTATTGCTGTTAATTTGATAAAGAAAAAGAATAACACTTATAGCTAATGAGCCTAATTCACTAAGATTGTGGGAATGGAATCTACGCCTAAATATTGGCTTGACTAATGGGTGGATCAAAGGAAACAATAATCGACACCAATCCTTGTCATTGATTAAAAATTAGTTTATATGCAAAAGTTTTCCCAAAAACACTTATACCAAATAGATCAAAGTTGTCGAACCAGCGGTTGTGATTCTTTCTCTACGCAAGTTTGGAGTTAATTTTGGGGTGTTTTATGCATTTTAATTTTGCATGTACAATGATAACTACAAATTGCTCATGTTTGACGGGTCAATTGATGTCCTTATGCAAATTGAATGGTTTAATTAAGTGTTCGGCTTTGAATGTTAGAAACCTAGAAATTTAAGAATTATTGATTCTTGCACGTTTTCTTGAAATTGATTGAGTGGTTTGTTTCCCATGATGTGATCACATGTTCTATGTTATTAACAGAATGAATAAGTGAATGATGCCTTAAATGTTGGAAGATTGCATTGTATGAGAAGTGATAATGTGTTAGTGGGAAGGTGAGATGAGACATGTGTTATGAACAAGTGTGGGATTAATATGTTTCTCAATGTGATTATATATGTTATTATAAAGTGTAAAGTGATGACATTGAGTTGTGAGTTATGAACTGTATAATTACACGACTGTAAGACCCTTTAAAGACGACAAGTATTGTGATGGGATTCGCTGTGGGAACCCGACAAGTTTAATCACTTTAAGGCGCGACGAGTTAAAATTATTTTGATAACAATTAAGGAGTTGTGTGTTTTGTATAGTTCATAGATAGAGTCTACGTGTTAAATATTTTCTGGGTTGGACCTGACTCAAGAGGGAGAGAACCTGACAGACTCTTCGGAGTCTAGGCCTTGGGGTAAATACACCATGTTTGAGTGCTCTTTTAAGCTTGTGTCGATCGTACATGGTAGAAACATTCTCGCAAAACAGCGTGACATTGACTGGTTTCCCTATAATTTTACCTAATGAGAGTGACCTGACTTCTGGTGTGTGGTCCATTTTGTCATGTACTTCTAGGCGCCCGACGAGGTTTTTCACTGACATGGTACAATATTGCATATAGGATTAAGTCTTGGTATATTTGTTGCATAATGTCTTTGTAATGATCATTGTAACTTGTTACGTGATAGTGTGCAATGAATTGTGTGAGTGTGAGATGTTGTGTTGTACTTAAGATGTGTTGTTTTGAACATGCGATTAATCATTAATGTGAAGGTGTGGAATGTGATTTTATGATTAAATCCTTGGGACAAGTGATGTTATTCAATGAGTGT
This sequence comes from Glycine soja, assembly GCF_004193775.1. Lineage (NCBI taxonomy): Eukaryota > Viridiplantae > Streptophyta > Magnoliopsida > Fabales > Fabaceae > Glycine > Glycine soja. The sequence continues at coordinate 6,884,426 of NC_041004.1, forward strand.
TAAAATGATGCGAATTATGCTAAGTTGAGCTTGTAATACTTATATTATATTGTCTGTGTGTGTGTGTGTGTGTGTGTATGCACTTTCGTTTATCTCTACCTGTTTACGAATGTCATAACTTGCTCTCTGTGTGTTGTTTGTGTTTTGATTCTGTGATGATCTCGAATCTTGTGTTCATAGGAGCATATGGTTAGGTGAATGACTTTAAAGAACCTCGTGCTAGAGGATGTTGGGACGCAATGCTCTGATAGGAAGTGACATTGGGGCGTGGGTTTCTATATTATTTGCATAATATTTTGAACATATGTTACTTTATATTGTTCCACTACTTAACTTATTTTCCTTTTGTAAAAAAAGATTGGACGACCTTGTTTTGGGCCAAAGATGTTTTCATACCCTTATTTGATAAATTTTTAATTTGATGATTAACTTAGATGTGAACCTTTACCCACGTCAACTCTTTTAGGCTCAGAAAATAAAATCTCTTTCATGTAATTCCACATTTCCATATATTTTATTATATAAATATGTATATCAGGATAGAGGGTGTCACAATCCTCAACTATACAGTCTCATACCTGCACAGCCTCTAAATCCCTCTTATTCTAGTGTGATTTGTTCAGGTGTTACATGTCCATCAGCTTCCGCCTAGTTTGTCCCTAAACCCCACCATACCAAGAAAGAGGTTTGCTCTAGTACCATTTGTAACATCCCTAATTTTTTACTTCTCAAAGGCTCTCACACCATGGCATTTCACGCAATGACACTTCACTCAACATCCTTTTTGGTCAAAACCCATCGGTCTAAACCCTTCATAAGTAGCCCTTTTTGAGACCTTGAAAATCACTTTGTCTGCTTCCAGGATCAACAACTGACTCCATAAATCAATACAAGACTTTTCAGTATGTTTTTCAATATGTTTTGTTCTCACTCACACGCTTTCTAGCAAACTTTCCAAAAGGTCACCCATCCCAAAATTACTCTAAGACAAGCATGCTTAACTATGAAGTTCTTAATTGATTGTTTATCGAAAAGTAAATGTATCTTGTTGGTATAGGTAGTACCAATTAATTCTTTTAACTTATCCTCTACTATACAATCTTATATTTGCACAATGTTTAGATATCTCTCATTCTGGTGTGATTCGATCGGGGTGTTTACAATAATGATTCTTTTTCTTCGTCTCATCTCATGGCTCCACTGATTTTAGACATGAGCTTCATCTTCAGAGGAGATGGAGTCCAATTACAAACCCTAATTTAGACATCATTGAAATTTTTGAAAATGAAAGATAACACGAATGAAACATAAATATGTTGGTTAAATCCCTAATATATCCAAATTACTTAGGGTCGGCCAAGTATTAGGTGGCCCAAGCCCTTTCTATAGGTCTTTGTTAGGTAATCAATGCTTCCATAAACAAAAATTACCCACACCCACAAAGGATCATGAGAATACACAAAGATTACACCATAGAAAAAATAATAACAAATATAAGAATTTAACGTGATTCGGCACCTCTTGTATACGTCCACGAAACCATCTCAAAAAGTATTTCATTATCACAAAAATGATTACAAGATTGTAACTCACCCCAAATAGTGTATCACTCTACAAATCCGAGTACCCCACTTAATGGTTACAAGAAATTATAACACTCTCACACAAATACTTTTTTCTCTCAACAAAGTGACTTTGTTTCACAATCTCTCTTTTCACACTCTCTCTCTTCATGTGTTGTTTCTCCACTAATTCTCTTCTCTATTTATAGTGAAGATTGTCATCAACTATAATAAATAATTTTTGTTGAAAGTTGAAACAAAAATAACTTCCATTGCATCCATTCAACTAAGGTTCATCTAGTAAAATGCAATTTTTCACTTTGCATTTAAACTACCTAAACTTTAGTGATAAAACTTCACAATCCTATAGAAAGGGCTTCACAATCCTCATTTGGAATATAAAACTTCACAATCCTCATTTGGAAGGACTTCTTCAATTTCCTTTCAAATAAACTCATCACAATTAAACAATGGGTTAGAATAAAAACAAAAGTATCATTCCTTTTCTTTTTCTATTTTTCTTGACTTTTTCTCTTAACTCTTTCTCTTAATTCTTTTAAGGGCTACAATATAAAACTTGGCATTCCTTATTTGTAAGGAATTCTTCAACTTCCTTCACTGAATTATACAAGAGAAAAATTACACACCAATTGACAGTTATATTTCCAAATGCATATATGGCTTACAGAATAATGTTAACAATTCCTATATATGACATTTCAGTGAAGAAGTTTTTCAAAATTGAAATTAATAAAATATTTTAAGATCAATGTCTAATGTAACATCTGAGTGCTAATGAGAGCGGGGAGTGATTGTCAATGCAAAAGAGATTAGGCATGGACAAGGAGAAACTCTTGGAAGGCTTTCAGTAGGAGGTGTAACATCCCTGATTTTTAACTTATCGGCAACTCTCACACTACATCACTTCACACAGTGACACTTTACTCAACATCTTTGTTGGTCATAACCCTTTACTAGTCAGAATCCTCCATAGTTAGTCCTTTTCAAGACCTCGACAATCAGCTCTAACTGCTTACAGGATCAATGACTGACCCCACAAACCAACACGAGACTTTTCAGCATGTTTTTCCCTCACTTTAAATGTTTTCTAGGAAACATCCTAGAAGGTTACTCATCCCATAACTACTCCAAGTCAAGTACATTTAACCATGGAGTTCTTATGTGTTAGGCAACCGAAAAGTATATGCATCTTATTAGTATAGGAAAGGTAGTACCAATTAATTCTTTTAGGTCATCCTTAACTATACAGTCTCATACCGCACATTCTCTGGATCCCTCTCTTTCTGGTGTGATTCGACGGGTGTTACAAGAGGGATACATGAATGAACCTTTTACACACCTAAATAAGAGGGATCTAGAGGTTGTGCAAGTGTGGGGTTGTGTACAGTTAAGGATAACTTGAAGGGCTTAACTAATACTATATATACCAATAGAATGCATCTACATTTTGATAATTCATCACTTAAAAACTCCATCGTTAAGCGTGCTTGACTAGGAGAAATTTTGGGATGGATAAGCTCCTTGGAAATTTCATGGGAAGTGTATGAGTGAGATCAAAGCATGTTGTAAATTCTTATGTTGATTTATAGGAATAGTCAACAATCCTTAAAGTAGTCAAACATTGTGTTGATGGATTTGCAAGTGCACCAATTCATCCCAAGTAGCAAAGTTAAAACGGAAGTCTGAATATCGTATTCACAGAGACTTTGTTTATACTTAAGTAGATAAATATTTGATTAAGAAAAAGATTTGAAAAGATTATAGAAAAACAATAATTTAAACTGATAGAAAATTAAATCAAACAAGAGGAGAAATTAAACAAGAATTTAAATTAAAAGACAGAAGGATTAGAGAACCCAATAATATTGTAAAAGTAAATTCAGAAGATGAAAATGTTTGGAACTTAGTTTTCCAGAGCTACTCTATGATGTAATGTTAATGATTTTTCTCTATTTATAATTATTCCAATTTACACCTGCATCTACTAGTATACTCTAACTTTGGTCCCGCATGAAAGAGTCTAATTTATCTATTTTCTCTCTCAAATCCCTTTATAGAGCTAAAATAGTAAATTGCATTAAGTATAGAGATGTATAATATGCTAAACAAATATCAACATATCTCTAGTGATAACTTTATTTATATACAATTTCTCAGTTCTATTAGAAAATAATGTTTTCCAGCACTACCCCTAAAACTTACCATGCAAATGGGTGATCAAGCTACAAGCAATAATATTAAGCACAAGAAAAAAATAATGCAAATGTAATATTCATAAATAGATAGGAAGAAAAATTACATTAAGAATAGTAAGGCTGTCAAGTTCCCAACAAAGGGGGTTTAGCCTCTCATTGTCATGAAGACTTTACAATTACAAAAAGGAAATATTTAATAAAGGGGAAGAAGATATGAAAGGGAATGGATGGAAGGAATAACTCCCTATGTTTGCTTCTCCTTCTTCTAGCTTTTGTCTTCTATAAGGAATTATATTCTCTTGGAATTTTTGTGTGTGTTTTTTTCTTCTTCTCTCTTCTTCTTTTATATGTGCAGATTAGCGGGATTTTTTACACTAAATCCGCATTTACTTTCCTAAGTTAGTCATACTTTTCTTAATTAGTCATGTTTTTCTTAATTAGCTTTGCTTCCTTAATTAGCTCACTTTCCTTAATTATTCATGCCTTCTTGAATTATCCTTCTTTTTTGGGCTTTATTTTACTCACTAAGCATCATAAATTCATCACTTTTAATATTCTTTGCACAAAAACTTAAATGATATTAATTTAACAATTATTTACTCAAAAAGGAAAAATTATGAGAGAAAAATTACAAATTTCTATATAATTTAACCTCAAACTATATTCATAGTTAGCAGTTATCATGTTGCAAGTGGCACAGAATAGGTCTCTTCCGTAGTACAATGTGGTTCGAGGATGTAGATTTTTATTTTGGCCCCTAAATGTTTCATTTTAGTCCTTGTTAATGTAGTCACAAGAAGAAGAAAAATTAAAAAAAAAAAACTTTATTTTGGTCCTTGAAAGTTTCATTTAATGTCTGTTAACATAGACACGAGAAGAAAATATTTAAAATAAATAAAGATTAAACTATCATTTTGGTTTTAAAAGTTTTATTTTGGTCATTGCTAATATGGATGTGTGTGGCAAGTTAGTATTGATAGAACATGACTTTTTTGCAAGTTTCTTTCATTTGGAGACCGACTAACCCACGCCTTAGACTTTCATGAACACATTTGGTTATTCACTCTATAATTTTTATGTAGCTCACTTCCAAAATCAACACACTAAAGAAACAAACAAGATCTAGAAAAAAAATCAAGTAAATGATCACTTTAGTTCTTGAATTTGTAAAGTGTTGTCACGTAAGTCCTAGAATTGAATATTTTTTAAAAAAAGGAAAATCTAAAAGTGTAAATCAACAATCAAATTATTCCAAAATTCATAAAAAAAAAAGTGTGAATAAAACGATAATATTAACATATGCTTAGAGACTTGGATGGTAGTAAGTAGTTAAATTTAGGGACTAATTACAATATGAATTTTAGGAACTGATGTGACAATACCTACCACTTTCAAGGACCACCTAAAAAAAACCTTTTGATCTTTGCTGTCCAAATCTTCAAAACTTAATTTCATTACATCATGAATTTGTTTTACTAGGCAGCTTTTTAAGCTTGTAAAGTTGACTTCCCACAACTCCTTATGTTTCCCACAAAGGAGATGACCCAAAACTTAAAATAAATAAATAAATAAATAAAAACTATTGGAATTTCTCTTGCATAATTGACAGCCTTTATTTGTCACCCTGTTATGTTCTTTTTACAAAAAAATGAATGTCTTGTGAAGATCACAGTAAAGCAATTACCGTCTTCGAATGATTTTACTGAATTGATGCTTTTGGCTGGTTAGGAATTAGATAGATCAACATCCAACTAGTCCAGTAATAGTCACCAATTGTCAATTCAATATATTAAACACAGTCAATAACACTCTATGCAATATCCACAAGGAACAGGGCATTTACACACCAAATTTCCTTTGGTTTCTATCATCAAATCTTATCTAATTTATTCATACTCTAACGCAGAGCTCAAAAGAACAATACACCCAACATTTGGCATCATAAATCAAATTACAAACATGATAATCTCCTACATGAACAACATTCAATTTACAGAATCATCATCAGTTGTCCTACTCAAAAATTTGATCATGCCCCAAACTATAACTTTAGTCCATCTTACTTAAACACCAAGGCAACCACCATAGGGACTCAGAACATGTCCCAAACATATTCTATTATCAATTAAACAACAGCCACTTCACTTGGAAGTAGAAAAAAGAGGAAAGTAACATTCTAAACAGCCATTCTTCAAGCAACTCAAAATTAATCGGATTGGAGAGATCCTAACCTCCTCCTTAAGCCAACTAAGAGTTAAGATCCAAAACAGACTCATATATCTCAATAAATCAGACTTAAAATAAACATTTGAGATTTGAATTATCTTATCTTTGTCTAATAGTTGTAACTAAAACGAGTTCCACCCAATCCCACAAATCCAAGTACCACTTTAGGTTCTCATTTATCCTTAGATCCTTTTTGTCTCCCTAGAGTGTCATCCCCATGCTGAGTTTTCAAGGTCCCTTTTCCCACTCTCTGTTCAACTTCTTAAAGTTTTTATTTCATGTTTTACTACTTCGCTCCTAAACAAATTCCAACCCAAATAATCCCTTTTCCAAACCCCAAACGGCTACAAGTACTAGTGGTACATGCACAATATCATCCAGAATTAATTTGCAAACTCAAATAATAATGCAAGGTGTTGTGGCATTGCAATAACATTTTGGAGGAAAAGAGATCAGAACAAAAATTAAAATATCTTACAATTCCGATATGTAACAAAAAAAAATAAAATGAGAATGGAATGTAAGTGAGACCGTGATAATTACATCTCTCCAAAAATTGCTTGAGTTCCAAAACATAGGTAAAGGGCTTATCCAAGACGGAAGGAACAGAATTGCAGCACCATATTGATGCCCAGCATAAAAACCATCTTAGTGTTACCACAGAAATGCATTGTTAGATTGAAGTGCATCTTTTTGGTACATAAATTGCAGTCTCAGGTTGAGTCCTAGAGCTAGCACACTGCGCACGTTCAAACATTACGTTCCAATCTTATCAAGATTTTCGCAGACAGTTTTCATCCTAGGCCGAGCCTCTGGATCTTCCTCAGTGCAAGACAGTGCAACATGAAACACAGCCAGAACCTCTTTCTTGACGCGCACTTCTTGGAGCAGAGATGGATCAACCATTTCGGATAATGGGCTTTCTTGATCGAATCCTTTTCTAACCCACCTTACCAAGTCAGGGACTTCCATGGAAGTTGATGTGGTGGGAGATGACTCTGGTGACCTCCCAGTTAGTATTTCAAGCAGGACAACTCCAAACGAATACACATCCCATTTCTGGGTGGTTCTGCAGCCAGGGACTCGAGCCTCGGGGGCTTTGTAATTGTTGGTTCTCTCATTCTGTGATGAGTTCATGTAAGGAAGAGCTCCACCCATGAATCCACCGGTGGAGGGGTTGTTGCCGGTGATGCTGATTAGACGGTTGAGGCCAAAATCGGATATGTAGGGTTGAAAGTCGTTGTCTAGCAGGATGTTGGAGGGCTTGATGTCGCCATGGACGAATTTTCTTGGACTGCATTCGTGGAGATAGGCCAGGCCCCTCGCTGTTCCTTTGGCGATTCTCAGCCTGGTGGACCATGAAAGATTTGTAGATGGTTGGCCATTTCTCCCTGCAGCACATTGTCAAATTGAGTGAAGTAAAGCATTAGCACCAGTGAATGTTTGTTAGTGGCTGATAATTTTAATTGGAAAGATTGTTTGTAACATCTGGTACAGAATGCAAATGCAGATCATGATATACATTTTATTGCAACTTCAAATTTATGTCGACTTTAATAGGAGTGCTAGCAGCACACTTTCATACATTCTTTTTAACACATTTTATTGTTTAAATTTAATTAGAAACTACTGCAAAATCATGAGTAGAATCTCACTAAATGAGAAGTGGAATACAGTTTTGTGATTTTAACTTAAGCCAATTATAAAGGACGCGACTGATGAGTGTATTAGAGAATGTTCTACTAGTATTTTTCTTTCTTCTAATAGTATGGGTGAGACATAGGTGCAGTGGAAGCAAGGAAAAGGTAAGAAAACAATTTCTAGTAGGACCCTGGTTAAGAGTAACGAAGATGGTAGAGATTGTGCTTCATAATCGAGAATGGTTAGTAACCTAAAAGATAAAATAAACCATGAAATAAAAAACACTCATTTTCACCAAGATATGAATAACTTATTTTCCTGAGTAAAAAGGCGCAAACGTGCCTTCTTGAGATATTTTGAAGGAGGCTAGTTTTGAAAAATATGGATATGGTGTGTAAGTAAAGAAAGGTATAAGGGGGATCCAAGTACTCAAAACTCAGAAGTCTTGGGGAAGAAGTAAAACAATGATTTTAAAAAGAAAAAAGATTTTAACCTCAAACAACATTGCTTGCAGTTGACAAGAGAAATGGATTGGAAGAGTGAAACTGGAACTTTGATATGTAAGTTTTGTTTTGTTAGTAAATAGTGATTAAAGCTCAAGAAGACAAGAAATTGTTCTTGGTCCCCACCAAGAGCGTGTGTGTCTTGCCAATTCATCTCCCAGACACATGCTGAACCAACAGAGTTGTCTTTAGTTCTAGGCTTCTAGCAAGTGGCATATCCCTCAACGTCATCAACCCCGCAACAGACAAAAGCTCCAAATCCAATTTCCCTCTTACTTTCTAAGTAAGAAAATATACTACTGTTTTTAGAAAAAAAACAGAAATATTCTAGCCAGCATCGTGAAAATACCTTCTTATATCACGAGAGATAACTCAGATAAGTAAACAATTTGACCTAAGGATTGATATTCTTTCATGCAAATTCACTTTGCATCTAATTGTTTTCTAAAATTGGAACAAAAACTTATAAAATCCACAAGGAATGTAAAGTTTCTTTATCTTTTCCTTACCGAAAATTTTTTTTATCTATCTTCATAGCTACCAAATATACATGTCACAACATAAAATTACTCATACCTACTTTCTCATGAAAAACAACAGAAAGTTGCCATGAACTGGACAAACTCAATTCACGGACCACAATAGAATATGTACTTTTTGAGGAACAATAGAATGTAGAGTATATACCGTATATAAATGTGGGCCATTTAACAAAAAAGTAGACAAAGAACTCAAATCCTATTGAATAAGTCCCAGTACCAGGTCCTGCTTAAACTAAATCACTAAATAAAATAAACTTTCCCTTTAAGCAAAGAAATTAAAAACTAACATATAAGTTATAAGCCACATGGACAACAGAGTACAAAATTGCTAAATGTGTGAGTGTGATGCTTTTTCCCCATCATCCATGTATGAATGACTAGTCTTTTTTGACTCATACATGTCATGCATCATGTTCGAAATATCCACCTATCATTAATTAATTTATTGGTTCTTTTAACCTTTTCACTATTTCCTATCAATATCACTCTGATTCAAATTCCTTGTTCACTTTACTGCATGAACCCAACCTAACAAACAAAAACAATCAGGAAAAGAAAAAACATCACACACATGCTGAACCAACAGCATTGTCTTTTGTTCTAGCAGGTGGCATATTCCATCAACGTCATCAACTACACAACAGACAAAAACTCCAAATCAAATTTCCTCCTACTTTCTAAACAAGGAAATCTAAAGTATCTTTTCAATATCTAATTGATAAAGGTTTCAACTCATTTTCTTTTGGTAATCTTTATATTCTCAAAAAAAAAATTATCTTTATAGCTACCAATTCTATACATATCACACAACATAAAATTACTCATGCCTAGTATCTCATGAAACATAAGTTGCCATGGACTGGACAAACTAACTCACGGATCATGATATATATATATATACTTTGAGGCACAGCAGAACGTAGAATATACAACATATATAAATATGAACTATTAAAAACGAAAAAAACAGTTGACATGGAACTCAAGTTCTATTTAAATAATTCACATTACGTGCTGGTGCTCCCTTTTAAACTAAGTCACTAAATAAATAAACTTCTCTTTTAAGCAAAGAAATTAAAACTAATTTATCTGCCACATGGACAAGAGAGTACAATATTACTATATGTGTGAGTGTGATGCTTTCGCTATTATATTAATCCATCATCGATGCATGAATGATTAGGCTTTTTCTAACTCATACATGTCATGCATCAAGTTCGAAATATTCACCTATCATTAATTAATTTATTGTACTTTTAACCTTCTCGATCACTATTGCCTATCAATATCACTCTCAATCATATCCCCTGTTTTCAAATGCATGAACTCAACAAACAAAATCAAGGATAAAAAGTTATTTTGCTCGCCAAAAGTGTACAGCATTGTAACATTAATATAGTAAGAATACTAAAAATTCCTAAAAGTGTAAGTTATTTCATTTATGTTCATGTAATTAAGTTTCTAAATTTAATCGTTTGTTATATTTTTATCCTTAAACATATATTTATATCATACTTAAGTCATATGTTAAATTGCAGTTAAAGAAATTATTTTTGAATTCTTTTACTTTCCGAGACTATAATAACAGTTTATAGTCTATATACACTTTCCGAGACCAAAATATCTTTTTAACCCAAAAACAATCAACTAAAAAGTGAAACAGAAAAGAACTAACCTCTAAGGGCATGAGCCAAATTGCCATTGGAGATGAAATCACTGATGAGAAGCTTCTCATCATGTGCCCAATAGTAAGCCCTCAACCTCACAACATTAGGGTGCTTGACCTTCCCAATGGCCATAACCTCAGCAGCAAACTCCTTATACCTCTGTTCCCCACCCTCCCCCAACCTCCTCACAGCCACAGGAACCCCATTCCCCAACACCACCTTATACACAATCCCCAATCCACTCTTCCCCAACACATAAGCTGAAGCCCTCAACAACTCATCAAGCTCAAAACTCAAACCCTTATCAATCCTCACTAATTCCCCTTCACCCTCACCACCTTCAAACTCTTCATCATCATCATCACTCTTCACCCCACCAAAACATGATAACCCACCACACACACACATGTTCCCTTTCTCTTCACCAAAACTCCTCTTCCTAATGCAACTACAAGCATTCTCATCATCCTTTCTCTTCCAATAAATGTAAACAATCACAAGACCAATCAAGGCCACCACAGCAGCATCAGCTGCCGAGATTAAAATAATTAGCCCCGGACTCAGCCCCTTGGACCGGTTACCGTTGTCCGGTTTGTTCTGGTCCGAACCGGAAGAAAAATTTCGGTCCGAACCAGAACACGATTTCCTGAGTGGAAACCCACATACGTCTGGGTTTCCGAGGAACGCGGTGGGGCCCTGGTTGGAAAACGACCCCGTCTGGGGAATCTCGCCGCTGAGGTTATTGTTTTTGAGGTCAAAGATCACTGTTGCCGGTAATTTTCCCAACGAAGACGGAATTTTACCGGAGAGGTGGTTGAAGGAGAGGTTCAGCGTGCCGGAGAGGGAAATTAGGGTTCCGATTTCGCTGGGGATTGAGCCTGTAAACTCGTTATCGGAGAGGTCGAGTTGGAGGAGGTTTTGCAGGTCCGGCCACACGCCGGCCGGAATCTCGCCGGAGAATTTGTTGCCGGCGAGGACGAGGCGCTGGAGGTTCTTGCAGTTTCTGAGGTGCTCCGGGATGTGGCCGGAGAAGGCGTTTTCGGAGAGGTCAAGGTTCTGGAGGCGGGGGAGGGTGCAGAGGGAGGAGGGGATTGCGCCGGAGAGGTTGTTTCCGTGAAGGAAGAGGCTGTGGAGCGCGGTGGCGTTGGAGAGCTGCGCCGGGAGGACGCCAGAGAAGGCGTTGTCGTGGAGGTTGAGTCGCCGGAGGAACCGCAGCGTGCCGAGCTCCGAGGGGAGGTAGCCAGAGAGCGATTTTCCGGCGAGGGAAATTCCGACAACTCGCGGCTCCCCCTCGCCGGAGACATTGGCGCAGGCGATCCCCGACCAGGCACAAGGCGTGGGGTCGCCGTTGTTCCAGTCGGAGAAAGCTGCGGCGGAGGGCTCGTCCACGGCGGACTTTAGCGCGAGAAGCGCGAGCCCATCGGAAGACAAAGAGAGTGAGGGGGATGTGAAGAAGAAATGAAATATGAAAACAATATACAAAAACGAAGAAAGTGTCATTGAAGTATTCTTTCTATTTTTTCAAGTGAATGGTGACTTCAACGACGGCGTTTTAAGGATGGGAAGTAAGAACCAAAGAAGAAAATGTGTATTTGTGTAGTTGCAGTTGCAGATTGTATGAGTGTTAAAAATGGTGTTATGTTATTATTTGTGGTGTTTTTGTTGAGAGAGAATGGGAAAGAAGGAGGTTGAAGTATTTATGAGAAAGATGGGTTTGTTTTTAAGTTGGTGGGGTATAGCTCCCGCCAAAAATAATAGGGAAAGACTTGCTAACCGAAAAGAGTGTTAGAGTAGAGACAAAGAGTGAAGTGTAATGTAAGAAAAAGAGAAGGAGAATGAATGTTTGTTGTTGTTGTTGTTCTTCTTTGCTTTGTTGCACGCTTGCAACTTCAAATCGTGGTCCAGTTTGTCTCATTAGTTCTTGATTTTTCTTTTCACACTTTAAAATATAAATTTCTCTTTTTTTATATATATATATATATAATTTCTCTTTCTGTTTTTATAAGGTTGTGAAATGGTGAAATATAGTACATGTAATTTTAAGTGTTAGAACTTTTTGTGTGACTTTTTCAAGAAATAAATTTAACACCGAAGGGAAGGAATGCGTTTGGAACTAAGCATGTCATTCATTGAAAAATATTCAAGAAATCTTTATGCTATGTTTGCATTTTGCAGGGTAGTTGAAGGAAACTTTGGTCAAAAGACATTAAAGGGAGGGGGGAAATTAAATTTAAATTGAAAGAAAAAAAAACTTTAGTTATTAATTGTTTTTTGTGTATTAATTATTTGTTGGCTAGAACAATTTGAGTTTTTTTTTTCTCTCCTGTGTAGATGGGAGAAGTGAGTAGGTTTCAAACAAAATTAAGAATAAATTTGAAAAAATGTTATAATTATAAATAAATTTAATATTAATAACTAAATAAACTAACTTTTATGGAGGAAGTATTTTATATGTATTATCCTGTCTGTATAAATGTTTACACATAAAAAATTATGATATATATAATTTTAAACTAGTTATTGTTAAATTATCTTAATATTGATTAATGATTTAATAGTCAACGTATACAATTTGCATAAATGTTTCTCTGCTTGGGTTCACCTGCAGTTTACTTCATTTGTTATAGCTGTAAAATTAATATTATCGGATTGCACATTTTTTCCTAGAAAAGAAAAAACCTTTTTTTTAAATATAAAAATAATTTGGTTAGTTCACTAAGAAAATCCAATGGTATACATATTACGTACGTTGACAAGTATTTGTTCAGGGTAAGTAACAAATAAACCAAATACTCATCTAAGTAATCTCACTTGAATTTATTTATAAATATAATATTCAATACTGCGAAAGTTTATGAAAGCCAGAATGGGTTAAATAGAGTCGAATCAAATTAAGAAAACTAAAAAAAAAAAAAAAATACACCACCCCTGAAATGTACCATAGCAATTTCAGAGAATGATAAGGTGAAACTTCGAAATTATTACTATATAATTAAAATGCGTAAGACCTTACGATCTTGAACACTTCTAAATCGAAGTTAAAATAAATAAAAAGGACATCCCGATCGTCCACATAATATTATAAATTAATTGCTTGTTAAAAATTGCACCAAATTTGGTGATGTTACAAAGCCTAAACTTGAAGCAAAATTTTGGTACACCTCAGAAAACAATATTCGAATGTTTAACCTTTCTGGACGCATATAAATTCCAGGACATAATAATCACTTTTCGGTTATCATGGACTCTTATTTTTACATGACATTTCGCACTAGAGACCAATAGAATGATTAGTGCAAATCCCTTTCTTCAACCCACCCACCACTTCCTCACTCAATGGGTCACACCATCATCAACAGTGTTCCTTTAATTTAATTTACACCTTAAGTCTCACTGCAATTACAACAGTAATTTGTTACTTCACGTAAATGAGTAATGCACATAGCCCCCATTATCGTCTGTTGTAATTATTCAATTGTTGAGTGGAATCATCAAGTACAATTTCAATTGCATCTACGTCTCAATCATGCAAAGCAAACTTAGAAGCTAACAAAGCCACATAAAATTAACACAATTTTTTTGTACTTCCCCCCTCTGCAAAAGAATTCAGTAATGATTTCTATCAGCGAAAAATAAAAGAACTTTGGACAAGTACACAACATGAATCCCCATATTTCAAAAGAAAACACCTTGAATCCATCCCACGAACTTTATACAACTCCAACAACAACAACAACAACAACGCCTTATCCCACTAGGTGGAGTCGGCTACATGAATCAACTTCCGCCATAATGTTCTATCAAGTACCATACTTCTATCCAAACCATTAATTTCGAGATCCTTTTTGATAACCTCTCTTATAGTCTTTTTGGATCTTCCTCTGTCTCGAATTGTTTGTCTTCTCTCCATCTGGTCTACTCTCCTCACTACAGAGTCTACCGGTCTTCTCTCTACATGCTCAAACCACCTAAGTCTATTTTCCACCATCTTCTCTACAATAGGCGCTACTCCAACCCTCTCTCTAATAGCTTCGTTTCTAATTTTATCCTGTCGAGTCTTACCACACATCCACCGCAACATCCTCATCTCCGCTACACCTACTTTATTCTCATGTTGGCTCTTGACCGTCCAACATTCTGTTCCGTATAAAATCGCCGGTCTTACCGCAGTCCGATAAAACTTTCCCTTTAGCTTGATCGGTATCTTTGCATCACATAACACCCCCGATGTTTTTCTCCATTTCATCCATCCTGCTTGAATGCGATGATTCACATCCCTTTCAATTTCCCCATCATCCTGTATTACAGACCCAAGATATTTAAACCGTGTGACTTAAGGGATAATATGGTCTCCTATTTTCACCTCTGAGTTAGAAATCCAACAATTGAAATTAATTAATAATCTCTTGCTTTGTACTCAAGGGACACACTTTGTTGGTCCAAATAAATATATAAATAAATAAAAGGGATAGGAATATGTTGGATTATTTATTTGTGGATTAACATTAATCAATTATTTAGAATCAATTCTTTGAATTATTAAATATATCAATTATGGTGATTATTAATTTAATCATAACACTTTAAGTGATGGATATTTCATGCGACTGACGTATGATGGATTGGACTGCTTACTTAGTGGCTAACATTATAATAAGGAGTCCTTGCTCTCATCTAAACTGCCTATAAAATTGTTGCCTAGATCACCAAACAGTTTAAAAGTATGCACCTTTGCACAACCTTAGCCATGTAGCTTTCTCTTTTTTTTTTTTTCTCTACATGGTTAGATCAAGATTGTGAACATGGATTAAATTGTGTTTATTGAATGTAGTTTTCTCTCAGATTTTCTTTTAACACATGCCTCACATATTTTATCCTTCCCTCTAAGTACACACTTTCTATGATATTCCTTAATTAAATTGCGTTATTACATGTTCTACTATGTATCATTGTGTGACAATCCAAATCTATTTTTCTAAAATCACTTGCAAAATAACTACAACCAGCATTAAACCGAATTTGTCTTAGTTCAATCGCCTGTTCATCAGTTTTTAAAAAACATTGATTCCAACTATTTGATCAGGATACTACAGTACTCATTTCAGTACAATTTCCTCCACCCCACCTCAACAAAAAACAAAAATTGAAAGAGTAATACAAATACTGCTATATAACACTGAGGGAACGATTCTAAAGTGACACTGCAACAACACCTCTAAGTTTTTATGGTAATATTCTTTTATCAAAGCCAAATTTAAGATACTTGAGCATTTGTGAACTTAATGTAATACGTATGATTTATTACTTTAAAAAGATCCACAATGAATGATAGCGGCAGACATTGTCACTATAAATCTTATTGTCAAAATCAAGCTTGCCTTAATATTATGTTTGATAAAGGAGAAAGGGAGAGAAACAAAGTGGATACAGAGAACAATGCATTTTCTTTTGTTTGATTTTAAGCGAAAATACAAAAGGAAAAAAAAAACAGAAAATTTGACTTTAAGAAATAAAATTTCAATCTTTTGTCTCCCCTCATTTTTTTCTCTGCATTCAAACAGAGGGGAAGAGTTAGTACCGAGCATTCATCATCTGTATTAGCAGTTAATTAAAGACTAAATTTGGTAATAATCCTACTTCTAAACGTTTTTTTGGTCACGATCATTATTCGAAACTCAATTGCCCAGCTTAGTTTGCATCTTTCAATTTGGGCCAACGTTTCTATTGGATCCCTCCCCTACACCCCACAACTACTTCTGTACATGATCTCTTCCCAGCTTTCAACTTTAAGTCTCACTGCAATTACAACAGTAATTTGTTACTTCACGTAAATGAGCAATGCACATATGCCCATCATCTTCGTTGTAATTATTCAATTGTTGAGTGGAATCATCAAGTACAATTGCAATTGCATCTCCATCTCAATTATGCAAAGAACTTATAGCATCTTTTTAATGGGAGTTTTTGAGCTGGATTCTTGAAATTAAGAACTTTAGATCTACCACTAATTTTGTTCAAGAGTTCTTTATGCTAGAGGCTAGGTTGGATTCTAAGGAAAGAATTACCAAGAACTCCTCTTTTTTCAAAAAATATTATTTTTTTAATGTCTTTCTCCCTAACTCCCAAGAAACTTTGTTGTTCTTTCTGGGTAAATAAAATCCAAGAACCCAAATTGAATTCTACTGCTAAAGCAAAATATGAAAAAAAGTTCTTGCATCCTATATGATATCATTGGATCCAAAAAAAGTGGTCCAAGAATCCAAAATGGGTTCTTTCATTAAAGATGTTCTTAGAAGCTAAGAGCATCTTTAATGGAATCTTGAGCTGGATTCTGAGTTCAAGATCCCTTCTTCATCGGATCTTCCACAAAATAGACTCTCAAGATCTTCATGCTAAAGATTGGGTTCTTGTGAAAAAACTCTAAACATGTGCTCTTTAAAAAAAAGATTATTTTTTAATGTCTCTCTAAGAGCATCTTTAATAATAGATCTCATTTTGGGATAGACCTTGCAATGCCACATGCATGTGCATCAAGATTTTACCTCTTTTTTGCTCTGATGGAAAATTCAATTTGGAATCTTGAGACAATTTTATTGGGTCACAATGGAAGCCACTTAAATATTTTAATCAATTATTTTTAAGTTAAATTTAAGTAATTAATTATAAACATTTTAATTATAAAATAAATAATGTTAAAAAATAGAAAATATTGATAATTAAAATTTTATTTATGACTTAAAGTTAAGCCAACGAAAAATACACAACATTTATAAGCAACAAAATACAAAATATTAACATTTAGTAAGAAATATTAAATTTTATCATTGTTATCATTGAAACATGTTCAAATATGTTCCATCAAGTTGCTTGAAGTTATTGATGAATTTCTCTTGTATGCATATAGTGCCTTGTTTGTAGGTATGTAGCAAAGTCTCGGGAGAGCGCCACAAGATACATCAACGTTTGAAATCTTTTGGTCTATATGATCATAATCAACATTAATATTATCATTATGTGTATCTCAATCGTCTTCAACAATCATATTATGTAATATAATGCATGCCAAAATAATATTCTTCATCGTATCAATGTATCAATTACGCGGTGGACCGCATATAATCGCAAATTGAGATTTTAGCACACCAAATGCTCTTTCACATCTTTTTTGTCAATTCTTGACATTTTGCATATAACTTTATTTTTCTCTCTGTGTGGCATAGGAATGATCTTCACAAAAGTGGCCTAACCAAGATCTGCAATTACACTGGAGGAGCTCAACCTTGCAAAATGTCATTAAACATGGGCAATTAATATAACACATTAATGTCATTGCTTGAATTTACAACTCCATAATATGCATGTCAAATGGACAAGTCTTGTGAAGCGACAACTTTAAGTATTACTGTCGGTTTGTGATGGTCACCTTTACAATATTGGTCTTGCCGTGTAATTTGACAATTTTTCATTCCCAATGCATGCAATCAATAAAACTCAACATACTTGAAAACCCACGTGTCTCTCCAATTTGTAGTAGGCAATTGATGTGATTATTGTTTAGCCTTCTCAAGTACACATCCTTAAATATCTTTTTCATAGCCTTTACAAAAGTTTCTAAGCATTGAATTGCAGTGCATTAGACAATTCTAACATACTATTGATACTATTTTGAGAAGGGGGAAATGGATGAAGATTTTGAGAATTTTCAGTGAAATAGAATTGATTATTTTGCATAAAATTCATTGGTGATGATGGTAGGAAATAGGGAAAAAAATGGATGAGGATTTTGAGAATTTTTCGTTTGAAGGGGTCATTTGGTAATTTGGCAACAAATTGTAATAAGCTTGCCAGTGAAATTAATTTGAATCCATTTAGAATGAAATTAAAGTAAGAGATTAAGAAATTAAGGATGAGAATGAGAGTTGGTGTGTAAAATGTGGTCACCAATGAGGCTATTTATAGTATTTTTCATGTCTAAGTTTGACAATAATTTAATCTAAAAAAGTTATAAAAAAATTTAACATGCTTGAATATGGCAAACGATATAATTTTCTCTCACGGATGGTATAACAAATATTCAAATACCTACTGATCGACAAACAATGTTTAAAACAAAATTAAATTCACTTGTCAAAATTAACAAGTAACGGTAAGAAAAACAAGATCACACCACACAAACTCAAACTTCACAAAACTACTTTTTTTCTCGTCCCCCTCCCCCCCTTCACAAGAATCCTCCATGTTTCCTTCTTTCTCTTCCCTCTCCTCCCTTCCACGAGAAAACCCTTTACATTTCCTTCTTCCTCCATTCCCAACCTCCCTCCGTCGAACCCCTCCCATGGAAGGGTTCAACGAAAGAATGTTGGGAGCGAAGGAAGAAGGAAATATGAAGGGTTTTCATGTCAAAAGGGAGAAGGAGAATAGAAAAGGAGTTTTGTGGGACTTGGGTTTTTGTGGTGTGATTTTTTTTTTCTTACCGTTACTTGTTAATTTTGACAAGTGAATGTAATTTTATTTTTTGTGTAAACGGTGCTTGTCAATCAATAGGTATTCGAACGTTTGCTATACCATGAGAGAAAATTATACCGTTTGCTACATTTATAGCATGTTAGATTTATTTTTTTTTATAAAATTTTTAGATTGAATTATTGTCAAATTTTGACATGAAAAATACTATAAATAACCTTATTGGTGGCCACATTTTGCACACTTACTTTCATTCTCATCCTTAATTTCTCAATCTCTATTTTGCAATCTCAATCTCTTGCTTTAGTTTCATTCTAAATGGATCCAAATCAATTCCATAGGCAAGCTTATTACAATTTGTTAAAAAATTACCAAATGACCCATTCGATCGAAAATTTTCAAAATCCTCGTTCGTCTTTTTCCTACTTGTCACCATCATCAGTAATGAATTTTATGCAAAATAATCAATCCCCTTGAAAAATCTCAAAATCCTTCTTCATTTTTTCCATTCTCAAAATAATGTTAATGAGTATGTTAGAATTGTTGAATGCAATACAATTCAATGCTTAGAAGATTTTGTAAAAGGTGTGAATAAGATATTTGGGGATGAGTACTTGAGAAGGCTAAACAACAACGACATTAATTGCTTACTACAAATTGGAGAGACATGTGAATTTCCACGTATGTTGGGTTTTATTAATTGCATGCATTCAGAATGAAAATTGTCAAATTACATGACAAGGTCAATATCATAGAGCTCGCCATTGCAAACCCACAGCAATACTTGAAGTTATTACTTCATAAGACTTGTGAATTTGGCATGCATATTGTGAAGTTGTAGGTTCAAACAATGACAACAATGTGTTAAATTAATCACCCATGTTTAATGACGTTTTGCAAGGTTGAGCTCCTCCAGTGTAATTTACAATTAATGCAACTCCATATAAAATGGAATACTATCTTGCATATGACATTTATCCTTATTAGGCCACTTTTATGAAGATCACCCCTATGTCACAAGGAGATAAAATAAAGTTATTTGCAAAATGTCAAGAATAGACAAGAAAGGATGTGGAGAAAGCATTTGTGGGCCTAAAATCTCAATTTGCAATTATATGGGATCTATCACATAATTGGCACATCGATACGATAAAGAATAATATATTGACATGCATTATATTACATAACATGATTGTTAAAGACGAATGAGATACATGCAATGGTAATTTGATGTGGATTGTGATCATTTAGACCAAGAGATTTAGAACATTGACGT
Source organism: Glycine soja (assembly GCF_004193775.1). Lineage (NCBI taxonomy): Eukaryota > Viridiplantae > Streptophyta > Magnoliopsida > Fabales > Fabaceae > Glycine > Glycine soja. The sequence goes on from NC_041004.1 coordinate 6,904,522, forward strand.
ATCTCATGGTGTTCCTCTCGATTTTGCTACATACCTACAAACAAGATGTTATATGCATACGAGAAGAATTCATCAACAATTTCAAGCAAACTTGGTGAAACATATTTGGGTACGCTTCCTTGACAACAATGACGAAATTTAATATTTATTGTTGAATGTCAATATTTTGTATTTTGTTACTTATGAATGTTATGTATTTTTCGTTGGTTTAACTTTAGGTCAAATAAAAATTTTAATTATCAATATTTTTCTATTTTTAAATATTATTTATTTCATAATTAAAATGTTTATAATTAATTACTTAAAAATAATTCATAAAAACATTTAAGTAGAATCCATTGTGTGACCCACAAAAACTTCCTCAAGATCTCAAATTGGGATCTACCATTAGAACAAAAAAGAGGGGAAATCTAGGTACACATATGGCACTCCAGAGTCCACCAAAAAATAGTCCAAGATCGCAAAATGAGATATATTATTAAAGATGTTCTTAGGGAGAGAGACATTAAAAAACATTTAAAAAAAAAATAGATCTTCAGAGTTTTTTTTTACACGTGAACCCAACCTCCGGCGTGAAGATCTTAGTAGCCTACCTGATCTGGTGATGAGATGATCTTGAGCTCAAAAACCCACTTCAAAATCCCATTAAAGATGCTAACTTAGATATTTTATCCTTTTCAGCTTATTTGGCGTAAACCTATAACTAGTTCTAGTTTTGCTAACTTAGATATGATTCTCATGATTAAATGTCCGACCCCCGTATGCTTCCCTCTAAAGTACACACATTCTATGAACCTCAATTAAATTGTTACTACAACATGTTATACTATGCATCATTGTGTGACACAATCGAAAACTATTTTTCTAAAATTCCTTGCAGAATAACTACAGCCAGCGTTTTAAAAATTAAACCGAATTTGTCATGGCTCAATCTCCTGTTCAAGATATTACAGTACTATTAGTATTTCCTCCCCTCCACCCCCACCTAAACAAAAAAATAATAATAATAAAATTGAAAGTCAGTAATACTGCTATATAACACTGGGGGAGCTAAAGTGACACAGCAACACCACCTCTAAGCTTATATGGTAATATTCTTTTATCAAAGTTAAATTTAACATACTTGAGCATTTGTGAGCTTAATGTAAGACGTATGATTTATTACTTTAAATGATAGGGCAGACGTTGTCTCTTTATATATTATTGTCATAATCATATTATGTTTGCTAAAGCAGAAAGAGAAAAGAAAAGAGAGAAGATACAGACAAAAATGCATTTTCTTTTGTTTGATTCAAGAGAAAATAAAAGGGGGAATAGAGAAAAGTTTACCTTAAAAATAAAATTTCAATACTTTGTCTCCCATCATTTTCTCTGTATTCAAACAGAGGGGAAGAGTTAGTACCGAGCATTCATCATGTGTTAATAGCAATCAACTGAAGGTTGGTACTCATCTTTATTCAAAACTCAATTACCACATCATAAACCTACAAGGGTTCTCAATTTTGATATTAAATTTCTTTTATCGTATTTGAAAAGCAGCTGTGAACAACATAAATCAAGAGCAACTACCGTAAAAATAAAATCAAACAGCCATATACACACACGCAGCTTCAATGCTGTGAATGGTTTGCGAAACCATTGAAGCTTCTTTATTGATGGCGAATTCAAAACCTTCAGTGGTGATTAACTTCTCCATGTCTTCCTTCTTTATCTTCATTCTTGGCGCTGTTCAACCAGGGAAATTCCAGATCCCATTTCGAAAAGGATGGGTTTTCGAATAGGAAAGGTAAAAAATGAAGCTTAACCCATCTCCGTCTTCATAAAAGGTGGGGCGAACTCAAATTCGGGTTTATAACAAGCAAGGTAAAAAAATAGAGCCTAACCCCATCCCCATCACGTTCTATCAGGTTGGAGAAAACCCACGGGAAACCATTTCATATTTTTTTTAAAATTATTTCATATATTTTAAATAAATCATAGATTAAGTTATTAATTATATTTTAATTCAATTAAGGTATATATAATTTAATAAAGAATAAATAATGTAAAGATATTTAAGAATTAAATTATATTTTTAATTTAATGTATATTTTATTTTGGTATAATTAACAATTTAATGTTATTTATTTAACTATTAAAATAATTATTCTATATTTTTAATAATTATAAAAAAATAAATTTTGAAATGATTACATAAGTATATAATTAACAATCAGATATAATATGTATAGTAATATAATTATATATAAATATATAACTACATTATTAATAATTATAAAAACATGTGTAGTGGGACCAATATAGGGGGCGGGGGCGGAACAAGAAGTGACATACCAGCCCCCGCTTCACCAAGTTGGGGGAAATCCAAACCTAACCCCGACCTAATCAAATTAGGGTTTCCTCGTCAAACTCAAGGCGAGGGTGAACGAGTACCCCTGAATTTAGTTTTTGTTGTCATGCCTAGATCAAAGCGCTTACTACATAGGCTACTAACAACATGGTGACAGATTGTTCCAATGGTAATAATATCAATATCCAAATTCCTAAGCCACTTGATTGAGTTATGGGGTGCTAAACCTCATGCACATCTAGGAGAAAAGGCTTCATGTCTATCATAGCCTAAACAAATTGGTCTCTATCATCATGAATACAAGTAACAAAACCAAACGAATGATTCTCCTCAAAGAAAGTCGTATCAACGTTGCACTTTAGGCCCCTTAATGAAGGAGTTCACCAAGATGTATTGTTTAATTTTTCTTTTGTCCTATGTCAGAAGTCACGAGTGTCTCTTAACTCACTGAATTAGACATTGTTTATGGTAGATCGCAAAAAAATCATGAAGGAAATTTTGAATATTCCATCACACCTTAGTATAAGCTCTATGATCTTATCCCACAAACTAGCTTCCTTCCAGACCAAGCTTACCCATTGGCATCCCACAAGAACATGCTATTTATTTTCAAAGTTTGAATCACACAAAAAAAGACAATGACTATTACAAACAACTTCTTTCACCTACAACTTCTATCTAGTAGGTATGAAGGAAAAAAGGATATTCAGAAACACACATTGTGGAATAAAAGAATTTATTTTATATTTAAATTATATTATAAACAGATAACATATTAAAAAATGTACCTGTTGATAAACTCTTGAAGCATAAAAATTCTTCAATAATGTGAAGACTCTACGTGTATCCATACCGAGACTGACCTCTATTCATCAACAACTTTGACAAGTGAAAAAATAAGAATAGAGAAGTGATATATGAATGGTTTCAACGTGCAGTCTAAGGCTTTATTTATAGCACGCTAAGAATACCAAATTTTTTATCAAATCAAAATCATTATTAATAGTATCCTTTTTTAAGCTATATTATTTCTTGTTACCTTTTATTGCTAACCATTTAGCAATTAAAATTGAAATAATAATTGATCAAGTCAAACTTGTATTTAACCGCCTTTTCAACCCAAATTCCAAATACAAAATCATACATGTTTGTTTCTCTTCTTTCACCAAATCTTTCATATTATTTATATTTTCAGTGCTAGCAATAATATAATAATATTCCACCTTTTTTTAAAATCAATTAATCATTTGATCATATTAAATTCTCTAATTATATTAATCATCAAATATTAAAATAATTTCTTTAACAGAGATTAGAACACTCGTTTGTGTGTGATCCCGTAGGTTTAATACTAAGTCAGTAATATATTAATCAAATTAATATATTAATCAAGGTAGGCGTCTAACAACACTCCTTAACATCTAGATAGCATGAAGTAGCATTTTACTTTCAAGAACCATTAGAAGAGTAATGTAATAATTTCTTCCATTTTTACAGCTCTGGGTTAACTCTAGAGTACGGTATTACTGTCAAACCCTTTTGAGTTAACTCATAATGACTTAAGAAACTTATTTCTTCTTTCATTTAATTTTCCTGGTCAGGATATAATTTTATTCATAGAGCTCAAACTCACTACCAAGAGTTGATGGATTCCTTCTTGATTAAGCATTAATTCTACTAAGTACTTAATCATATCCAATACCCATTCAATAAGTGCTCTAAAGCATTAGGTGTCCGAAATCAACATACAACAAATAACTTGTTAATTACTATGACAATCTCAGGTCAAAGAAAACTATTATACTTGTTAACTCATTGGCAAGTGTACCAAATCGTTACAAGTAGTAAAGTTCTCGGAAGTCCAAGTGTCGAATCTACAAGGACTTTGTTTGTACTTAGATTAATGCAAACCCAATTTAAAAGCAAGAGATAAGAAATTTAAAATTTAAAATAAAAGATAAAGATAATAGATAAGATAAGATGAAAGAAATTTAAAATAAAAGATAAAGATAATAGATAAGATAAGATAAAAGATTTTTAAAATTTAAAATAAAAGAAAAAGATAAAGTCAAGATAAGATAATGTTGGGAACTGACTTGCCTAGTTTGCCTAGAATGTATGAGTTTATGATTTTTTCTTTACAATTCAGGTGATTTTATCCCACCCACATCTATTCATTTACTTGCCCCTGATGCCTCACGATGACAAGCCTATTTTACCTATCTATCCTCCAAATGCCTTTGCAAAGACTCAATAGATAAAATGCATGAAGTTCTAATTCTAGATGTTTGCTTTGACGCATGGGCATAATGCAATCACTCTATGCCTAGCAATGATTTTATTATGATATCTTTTCTTCTTGTTCTATTAGAAGTTATCCTCTCCCGAGCGTCTAACCCCTAAAACTAATGCATGCATATCTTCTTTAAATCTTATTTAGAAGTTACCCTCTCCCGAGCATCTAACCCCTAACAGAATATGAAGATGAGTATGCAAGGTAAAAACAAAAAAGAAAATAGGAAAGAAAAACCTGGTATTGCATTGATAAATAGTGAAGAGTACATCATACATCACATTGGCTTCTAGGCCTGCCAGACCCTAACTAAGGGTTTAGCCACTCATGGTCATTGAGGGCTTTACAATGAGAAAGGGGTGAAAGAAAGAAAGGGAATAAATGAAACCCCTAGGAGAGGGGGTTCTGTCGTGGTGTTGTTTTCTGTCCCTTGGACTGGCTCTCTATTTATAGCTGCTGAAGTGGGCTTTGGGCTTTCGTAGGCGCGCTTAGTGCGACACCCCCTCGCTTAGCACGTGTAGATCGCGCGCTTAGCGCGCATGTTGCAGGCTTAGCGCGTGCTTCTGTTAGATCGAGGGCTTAGCGCGCGTATTGCAGGCTTAGCGCGCGCTTCTGTTGGATCATGGGCTTAGCGCGTGACGCGCGCTCAGCGCGAGTATTGGACTGGGCCTGCTTCAGATTTTCTTCTTTTCTTCAATTTTTCTGGCCTTTTTGCTTGTTACACCTCCAGTTTTTATATCTGCAGCCAAAATTCAACAAAACATCAATTCTTTAATATTTAAGCGCAAATAACTGCTAAATAATTATTTTTAAAGACAATTTAGCCTTATTTTCTATCATCAAAATACAATTATTTAGCAGTTATCAATACCTATTCTTGAGAATTGTCTATTGGCAGTTTATGGTAAATTTTAACCATTAGAAAATTTCAATTGAGTCAGTTCAATGATCACATCGACATGTGACTCATCTATATATGTAAATTAATAAATGAGATCTATTAATATTTATCCAATAAATACTATCACATATATATTAATCTATCCGGATTATTGATATCCTATCTACAATAATCCTATGATCAAGAACGGTATAGATTAAAATTAGAACAAATTTATTTCTCATTATCATAATCTTTATTATAATAATAGGTCTTTAATTTTAATCAAGGACATTATCAAATAGACCATTTAATCAAATAGTGAAATATGACAATGAAAATAAAATAATATTTTATTAATAAAATTAGAAATGATTACATGATGACTTGGATCATGGACATACAAATTTATTCCCAACTAGGTAAGCAGACCCTATACATATGTGAAATAAAATGTTTCACTCTGGCCGTTACATTAGTATAGTATCATATCAATACTTGTTTCTATTGCATCACTAATTCACTATAAAGGGATATTTAAATTGTACTTATTATTATTATTATTATTATTATTATTATTATTATTATTATTATTATTATTATTATATTTTTTTTCTATGCAAAAAAAAAACATTCTAAAGGAACAAAAAGATATATAATTTTTTCTAACTATTTTTAGTTTTTTCTTTCAATATATTTATATTTATTAATAATTTTTTATAGATAAATATTAGTTTGTTATAATGTTAATTTTATTAGCATAGAGGATTGAATCCGCGACTTTTTCATTCTTCCATTTTTCCTTAACCATCCAACACCTTATACATCCTTTTATACTTTCTAATATGATTAAACTTGATTTAGAACATTTATTATTAATGTTATAAGATAAAATAAATATTTTAGATTAAATTCTAAATTCAATAATAGTGGTGTTAAAAGCATCTCCACACTTTAAATATATTAAATTAACAATAGAATATTTCAAATTAGTTTTTTTTTTAATTTATATTTAGGCTAAACTCAAAAGTACATTTTGTCTCATTTTTATTTGTTCTCCCTTGAGTTATAACCTAAATACTTTTTGATTGAGCATTGCTATTCCCATAACACAAATTGCTTTTTCCACCCCCATACGTTGTTTGAATTTAGTGAATTCCAAACATGCCCCTCACGAGCACACATTTTCATGCCTCAAAATGCACAACGGATATTCATTCTCGCTACATATTGGGTGTGTAGCGTATATACACAACAAAAACACTTTTCTATTGTGTATTTGAACTTGTAGACATAACAAAATTGTGTTTTCGTTATGAATCTAAATTTTGATGTATAACAAAAGTGTGTTTGCATTATGCATCTAAACTTGTATACATAACAAAAAACGTGACGATCCACTCTAGTATTTTACTACATCGCAATTGAGTTTCCATTGGATCTACATTTTTTTAAAAGACTTACCAAAACTATAGCTTCTTCTTCCTATGGCGATAATCACAAACAACAACTCCTCAACGGATGGCTACGCCAAGCTCAGCAAATTGCAATAGTGACCTCAATAGATGGCAACATAGTTGTTTGCATAGTTTTAAAAACCGGTTCGGTGATTGACTCGGTCATGACATTGGGTCAGTGGTTAAATCGATGGCTCACTAGTTAACCCGCATGACCCGATATGTAATAAAAAAATATATAAATTTTATACTTGTCTTAAAATCTTTCTCCTGGCTCTTTTAAATTCACGAGTCTTAAAAACACAAACAAAATATAAAGAACATAAGTTTAAAAAAATGACTATTATGTCTAACCTTTAACTTCAAAGACATCAACGACATTATATATATAAATATTCACACTAAAATGAAACATAGTCATATCACATAAATGTAGATTATAAAATATAAAAAACCAATCCAAAGTTCCAAACCATAGTTTTAAAAAAAATGATGTGGGAACACAATTTCACCTGCAACTTAACCGCAATTGCGACCACTTCTAAATCAATTTAAATCAACAAAAAACACAATTGCGGCCACAAACAACGCTCAACAATGAATTAAAAGATCAATTTAACTCAAAATCACACAAAAAAAACTAAAAGAAAAAAGAAAAAAATAAAGTTAGTTGGACTCACTTGCGGATTTGAACTGAGTGAGTTTGACAAGGTGGTGACAACACTACACCACAATGAAAGGAAGGAAGAAGAGGTTGGCTAGCGAGTAAGAAGGGTAGGCCGGTAGTGTTTCTAAAATTAAAATGGGTTCAAATTGAAACTACATCGTTTCAACTATATCCAGAAGAGAAAAACAAAAGATAAATGACCTAGTCTGGGTCCATGGATCATCGGTTTGACTGCAAACTCGGATGAGTCAATCCGAATTAAAAGCATACCTAATTGAACTTGTGATTCAACTTGGTCCAACCACTAGGTTGCAGTCCGACAGGCCGAGTCGGTTTGAGTCTTAAAACTTTGACTGTTTGGGTTAGAAAATGGAAATGGAAATTCAAGATGGGGGAAAGAGTAGTTGAAAAGTAAAAGGTTGTTTCTATAAAAGGGAGGGAAAGAAGTAGGGGTGTGGAAAAATAGAACTAAGGGTAATTATGTAATTTAATGTTTCTAAAAAGTAAAGGATTGGAAGAGTAGAAACAGAAGTAAGAATAGCAATGACCTTTTTTATTTTTTTTCTAAGTTATTCCCACCCATTTTTATCTAAGTTAACCCCCAACTTTTTTAAAAAAATAAAATAAAAAACATTCTTGATAGAATTATGTTTTTGTTGTAGTCGATACACAATAAAATATTAGTTTCGTTAAGTTACAAGGTATAATTCATCATAAGTGACAAAAACAAGTTTTCATTGTCTATTATGAAATTGTGATGAAAACTTATTTTTATTGTGTTAAATTTTTTAAAAATTTAACACAACAACTTTTTTTTAAAAAAATAACACCACAGAAATGTAAACACAACATTTTATTTGCGTTGTATAGTAATTTTATTTATAAGTTACTTTTTTTTTAGAAAAGTTACCTTTTAATATTAATCAAATCAATTATGATAGAAATTACTTTTATTAAAATTAAATTAAATATAATGTTAAGTTATACTTTTTAAGGTTTAAATACTATTTTCATCTTTTAATTTATTTTTTAGGTTTAATTTAATCTCTTTATTTTTAAACCTATTTGTTAACAGAAGGCCAAAATAATAACTAAACTTATTTTTTAATAGGCTTAGACTGAAACACTTTTCTTTACCTATTATAACTTTTGTCAATTGCTTTATGTAGTTCAATTTTTGCTTAGTGCACTCCCAAAATTTTTAGTATCCCTGCCTTATCCATTTCCCCTCTTCCCTCTCCCACTCTCTTCTTCTTTCCATCTTCCTCTTCACCACATCACACCTTCTCGTCGCTGCCACTAATATCTTTCCACACACCTCTGCATCATCGCTATAACCTCTTCCACCTTCAAATTCATGATTCAAAGTTATAGTTTCACCATTTCAGATTGAGTAATCCAAAGTACATTTGTTTTCCAGATTACTTAATTCAAAATACATTCATTTTCCATATTACTCAATACAGAATACAAATGTATTATGTATTACTCAATCTAAAATTATGAAATCATAACTTTGAATCCAAAATTTGAAGGTGGAGGATGTTGTCGCCGTGATGCAGAGGTGTGAGGGAGGGGATTAGTGGTTGTAGCAAGAAGATGTGATGCAGTGAAGAGGAAGATGGAAAGCAGAAGAAAGTGAGCGAGGGGTGAAGGGTAAGATGGGGTCATAAAAAAATTTGGGAGTGCATCAAGAAAAAATGGAAAGCATACATCAATTGCCCTAACTTTTGTTTCTTAAATTTCATTGGGCCTAACCCTACTTTTTTGCTATTTATGTTTTGTTTGCTTATTTTTATATTTTATTTATTCTGCTACATTGGATATATCTCATTATCCTAATGCTTCCTTATTTTTTCTTCGTGTAATTAGACCTAAGTCCATATTTTATTTTTTATTTTTTGATTAATTGTTAAGTCTAACTTATATTGTGTGTTTTAAATATGACTATAGACAGTCTTATGGTGGTGAATCTTATAGATGTTTCAAATAGTAATTAAATAAGTTAAATTTAAATGTCAAAACTCTTTTGTTTTATATAAATATATGCATAATTATCCTTTAAAAATGAATTAATTCAAGATTTACACTTCATTAGTCCTATGTTTTAAAAGAATGTTGACTATGACATTTATTAACCCCAAGAGGATCATTTAAAATATATAAAAAAATGATTTCATAAAGATTAGATTAATTCCTTCGAAAGAAGTTAGATTAATACAAGCATGATGCTCCATTAATCCAGTGCTTTGGGAATTGTTGGTTTTTTTTTTTTTTTTGTGTGTGTGTGAGGAAAAAAGGAGAACTCCCAAAACAACTAAAGCTCGCGAAGAAAAGCGGTAGAAGTTACATATGCCAAAATGGAATGAACAAGAAAAGAAGGAACAACATAAAAAATAAGAAGCCTATCCTCAAGGATTGTGCATAGCCAGCTAAAGCATCAACAACCTGATTGCATTCCCTAAGAGTATGAGACCAAGAGAAACTACCTCCAACCGAAAGGAATCATAAAATATTATGAACCAATCCCAAACAAGGATGAACTTTAGCGCAACCATTCTTAAGCAAATTAATGGCAACCTGTGTGAATCAGATTCTACCACAAAAGTTTTTAAACCACGACTCCAAGGAATCCGGATTCCAAATAGAATCTCCTGAAGCTCATCTTGCACCACAGAGCATAAACCTAATTTGGAAGCAAAGGCAAAAAAAAACTCGTTCGCTATGGTCTCTTAAAAACTCCACATGCAATTGCAATACTCCCTTACTCCTGAACAAAACCATCACAATTAAGCTTGTATTGACGGCTGGGAGGAGGCAAAGGCGAAAGGGAAATGGATCCTCTCCATTTCCTTTTTCATCTATTTCCTCCATTTCTTCAATTTTTATAAGCTTTTGGAAAAATAAATCAAATGGAGATATGGTGCATATTTTATGGGAGTAACATTTATTTTCTCAAATGTTTAGTAAGGAAAGAAAGAAAATGAAAAGGATCCAAACCCCCCACGAAATTGCCTTAGGAGGATTATTCATAGCAATGTTAGCATTAAAGGAACTGCTATGTTGGAGACTCAACTAAATGGCATCAATTTGCCTCAAAATACGTTGAACGATATCAGAGGAATTATGTCTCACATTCTAAAAAATGAGCACATTCCTAGAACCCCAAAATTTTGTTGGTTGTGAAAATATGATTGTTATTGAATTTGATCAAGTTAATGGAAATCAAATTTTGATTTACTTGTCTAGAGATAAATAGAGGAATCTCTTCAAAAGTAAGTAGAATATGACAAAAATTTGTAAAATTTGTTTATGCAATTGAAAGAACTTATTTTAATTGAGTTTGTTCATTTCAATAATTTCTTTCACGCATGTGGAGTTGGAAAGCACTAAAGAGAGCAAAATATTTTTCAACAAATTAAAATACCAGTTGGTGTGATTGTGGAAAAGTTATGCAAAGACAGATATCAATATTAGATCACATCATTGTGTATGAAATTGTCTTTGTACACATGTAAAAATATATAATTTGACCATTAGAATTGTAAATCTATAAATAAAATGATTGACTATCAATTCTTGAAAATTGATACACAATCACTTAATTCTTCAAAACACCAACACGCCTAATTAGCAAAGGTTCAACATGTTGTGGTATATGTATTCATTTTTTAACTTTTATGAATTCATGTTTGTTTATTTTAGTGCACATTTTTAAATCTTTTACTTTTTTCAATCTTCATTTCTTTTCAAAACTTGACTTTTCCAATCCCTATTTCTTATTAGTATCAAAATTATTTAGAAACTAATCATTAAATCAACAACACTTTTATTAAAAAGTTATTCTATTATCTTATGAATTACAACCTTATTATAATTTAAATGGACATATTTATCAAAATTATAATCATGATGTGCATTGAATATTAGACAATTCTCAATTAAGTTGAAAATTAGAAACTTACTTGTTTGACTAAAAAGAACTTATAATCGAAAATGGATTCTATATCTCATTTTTAAATATTTATTTGTTAATTTAATCAATTAGTGAAAATTATGTTACTATCTTGAAAATATTTTTCTTTCCAGAAATAGATATAATTTTCACGATTAATACTACAAAACCCCAAAATTCTCAAATTAAATTATTTTTCAAATAAAAATCTCTCTCAAATAAAAATCTCTCCGTTAATCCTCTATTTAAAGGAAAGGTTGGTTAAGACCAACCGGTAATTTTTAAATATAAGAAAAAGGAACCTTTGTGTTTTTAAAATAGTTAAACAATAAGAAAAGCTCATTTTTAAAAAAAAATAATATATGCAACTTTGAAACACACACAAATTGTCTTTCTCATACATTCTTTTTACAAGTGAAACAATAAAAAAAAAAGTTACATTTGTTTTGCATATTCAATTAAGGATAATGTAACAATTTTCTAAAACTGAAGTATTACCACTTTAATTGACTTTCAAGCCCAAAATTGATTTCAAAGACTTTAGTTGAAAAAGGTTTTATTTTAAAATGTTTTTTTTTTCAAAATATATCTTTGTTGATGACATCTTATTTGTTAATCTTATTTTTAAAATCGTTTATATGTACTATTTTGTTATAGTAAAATTAGAATCAGAGATTTAGTCCTTTTTTTTATATGTACGATTGTATCATACTAAAATTAAAACCAAAGATCTCATGCATACTATTTAAAATCTCATCATTAGACTAGTCCTAATGACTACAATCAATTTAACCATCATACTAAAATTAGAACCAAATATCTCATGCATACTATCTAACATCTCATCATTAGACTAGTCCTAATGACTACAATCAATTTAACCTCTAACATGATAATAAACAAGTCAAAGTAATTTATATGCTAGTCAAAATAGTAGCTTATAAGTTACTAAAGTCTTACTAAATACGTTGATAAAAAAAAAAGTCTTACTAAATGCACTTTTTGTGCACTAATAATTTTTTTAGTTCCTTATCTACATTAATATTAGTGACCAAATTAATTACCACACAACGATGTCATAGATAAAATTAATTAACACGGTGATTAAAGTTAAGAATTACTCCATTTGATTTTTTGTAGTATTGTGGATCTAATTAATTGATGGTACGAACATTTTGAACTACACATTTTTTTCCCTACAAGGTCCAACATTAATTGCCATGTGATATCAGTATCAAGGGCCATATGAATATTTTATTCTTCACTAGTATAACGTACTATATATTCACAAGTGGTCCCCTCAAATAACTTCAGTCTATCAATTTGTGAGACATAAATTGTAACTTGTAAGTGCGTGAATTTCATCTCTTATTACTTGCGCTCTACCCCTTTTTCGTCTTCTTCTCCACCTTCGCCTACCTCTTGTAAAGCTTCTTTTTTTTTTTTTGGTATATCTTGTAAAGCTTACCTTGAACATTCGCTTGAAAAATAAAAATAAAAAGTAAATTGTTAGTACGTGTGTACCCCAACTCTTTCAAATTCCAATGACAAGAATCGAATAAAAAGTGTTAATTTGTGTGGGTGGCTATTGTGCACAAGTTGACATTTGACAACATATTTCTCTAAGTTTGATTTATACGTGAATCCCAAATTACACATGTGCAATGTCTAATCTAGAACCCCCACTCAAATCAAAAGGGAAACTATAGTATATCACCAACTTAAGGAGTGGGGGCAGACAAATAGAATTGCGCAAACCTTAGCTTTAACGTTGGGCAATCTAAATCATGGGAATTTGGACTTAGACCGTAACACGAAGTTGGGACTAGTCAACATCTCTACTCTACCATTTCATTCCCACGTGATATAGTGGCTAAGTTCGGCTTATATTATATCAATCTTTTCTTCTTTTCTTTTTTTGCATACAATCTTCCTCCTATCCTTGCGATGTTTGTGGATGATGCCGAGTTATATCAAGGGCTACCGAGAATGAAAAAAAAAAAAAAACTAGTCTTAGTTTAAAAACCATGAAGAATGGAAGTGAGAAATCGCTTGTCTTCTCAAGAAATTCATCACATGAACCCCTTTTTTAACATCAACACAAAATTAAGAAATCAAATGAACCCTGTTTTTAACATCACAAAAAATTAAGGGGATAAACAGTCTCTTAACTGTAATGGTTTATCATTGGGTTACATACTTTTACTTTAGTAGTGAAGCATTTGCTTTTTATGATGAACTATAGTGAAGGAGGAAACAAAAAATCCAAACATTGTATATATCATGGATCATGATCTAATAACTTCTAAGCATCTTGGTTACAAGCTAGAAGGAAAAGCTAGCTAGAAAACAGTTCAAGGTTTGTAAAGAGAACCATTCATTTGATCTTCTCTGAGTTTACTTGAACCTATATTGTAACATATATGGATAGTGTTAGCTAGAAATTAACAGATACCAAATTTTTTTGGCTAGTCATCAACTTTTAAAACACACTTTGAAAAGAGAAAACTTTGAAGTAAATTAAAGAGTCACTCTACACAACCCAAGAGGATTTGACACATTTTGGTTTCTACCTTTCTTCCACTTACTTCATCTTTAGGCTCTCTCTTTCACTTAGGAAAACAAAAAGAAAAGAAAAGATGTTAGTCATTAAAATTGCCATAACAAACAAAAATGAAAGAAGTAGAACAACAAAAGAAGTAGTAAAACTGAAAGAACCTTTGAGTAGTGTAGAGTAGTGCATGATGATTAAGACCAACAATTTTATTTTTATTTTTATTTATTTTTCTTTTGGGGGGTTTCTCCTGAAAACTGAAGATCCATTGTGTGTGGATAGAAGCCATGAAACTCAGGATGGATAGCGCAAGAGAAGATCAAAAGTGAAGAGAAGATCATCCATGGCGCTATCCCTCCTGAGCTTTACAGATTCTTCCACACTAAAAAACAAGAGCAGCACAACACAACAGCACACACACAAGGTGCAGCAAAGCTAATAACCCTTTTCTTAAAAAAAAGCTGGCTATAGCTAGCTACCATTATGGAACATTAAATGCTTCTGATACATGGTGGGGAGGGACGTAGCAGAGGTATTTATAGAAGCAGAGAAGGGGACGTGGGAAATTTCAGACACAAACACAAAAGGGAAAAAAAATAACAAAAGAAAATAAACAAAATAAAAAAAATGATTAAATTAAGGGAAAAAAAAGAAAAAGCAAAAGATATACTTTTATCTTGTTTTATAGTTTCAGTTTCATTCTTCAAATTTACAAGTTTCACTTTCTATCTCTTAAAATATTTAAAAAAAAAAAATCAAATTAATCATTTCATTAGTTTATCAGACAAACTTGGCTAATTTAGTAACACTGACAAACTGTGAAAAATGTTACTATATCATATAAGCATTTGTTAGGTAAGTTAAAATTAACATGGTTAATCCGACAAATTGAATGATCAACTAATTTAGTTTAAGAGAAATAATAACAATACACTCTTTTGAACATTTTTTTATTAGTCAAATTTTATTTAAAAAACACAATTTTGGTAAGTCTAATCTTATACTTAATGAATTTCTCTATTAATTTTATAAATTTAAATAAATTTTAATCAACAATAAAGTGTGTAGTACTAAGAGTGTATTAGAGTGTTTAACCATCCTCTTAATTTAATAGAAATAAGAGTTTAATATTCATTCTATGTCAGTGCAATATTTTTTTTTTAATATTCATTCTATATCAGTATAATTTTTTTTACAGTTAATTGATAAAAAAATTATTGTTGGTATGACTTTTAAGATAATTATTATAAAAATTAATTAATTTATTATATATGTTAATTTATGATGGGATAAGAGTCTAAAATAGATTTACCTATTTTCCCTTGAAATAAACAAATATAGCAACAGTAATTTTTTATATTTTAGAAAAAGAATCACTTCCTCTTATTGAGCCATGTAAAAAGGTTCACTATTTACTACTATTAACCAGTACCAAATTGACAATTTTTTATCAGGTGATTGCTTGTGTAGATGGGTGGGTCTAAGTTTTTTCCAATTTCACTATGTGTCTTGCTTTTGTCCTTTGAATACCCCTGCCGACTACAATAAGAGTCCATACTTTCCTCTCCATTGAAAAATACGTACGGCTTTCAACTTTGAATTAAATTACAATTATGAACTCGTTTCAACTCCTAAATCAATTCATGATGAGGATCAGATTCATATTCAATTTTGGGTAAAGAAGATGGTTTCTATCAATTCCTCCTCTTCGTGTCCTTGGCTTGCTCCATCTTTTTCATGAATATTCAAATTCTATCATCATGTGTGTTTTTTTTTCTCACCACTTTACTTTTGAGACATAGTATTACTCAACATTAGTATATTGTCCATTTGCCCCCCCTCTTCTTTATTTATGCAACGTTTTTCTTCTTTTTCTTGCATCGCTAAAAGGTTCTTCTTCTTAAACGTGCATTTCTTAAAATACATAATTTAGGCTGGGACAAGATTATTTTGACCATATTGATCTCACAAGTATATAAAATGTGCTGGAATTGAAATTCTGATTCCATTTGCTTCGAGTTATTTTAATGCTTTTTTAAACTTATATCTTTATTTGAGATATTCTAATTATTTTAAGAAATTACTTTTATGTATAATTATTTTTGAAATAAAATTCAATATTTATATTTATAATTAAAAAAATCAAGGTTCCCTAATTTTACAGATCCAAAATTTGATATAAATATCTGTCTAAAAACTCAAGAGTAATAGATTAAAGCCCCGTATGGGACAAAGACAAATTTAATTAATTACTAATAATTTACTATTAATATTTACGAGTTTTGTTAACGAAAATTTTAAGGATAGCCGTTAGAAATTATAGTGAGGATAAATTAAAAATTATGATGGAATAATAAATTAATAATATTTTAGTGAATAAAGGTTGATTTAATTGATAAGAAACTTTTCAAAAAAGGCATCAGTTTAATTTCTAACCAGTAAATCTTGTCTTGTTGGTGAGTAATATAAATATATTTATATAAGTATTTTTGGAATCTTGAGATCTGTTCTGATGTTAATGAATTCATGATATCTAACTCATGTATTTTTTTTTTCATTTCTTAACTAATATTTTTTTTTATTTATCATATTATATGTTCTCTTTATTAGCTAATCTTTAAAATCTTTTGACTCGTTTGATTCATCACTTTTATTAACATCTGTTCTCTTTATTATATTTTCTTTCAATCATAAAATTTTAACCAAAACTTTACATAAAAGGATTCGATTTCAATTCCACTCACTAATGTATAATATGTCTTTTTTTCTTTTTCTTTTTTTTACAGAACTAACCTACTATGTTTAAGAACACTTGTTAATATTCTCCAATATTTATACTAGCATAAAAGTGATACTTTTGAGTCTTTTCTATGAATGCTTTTAAAAATTTGAAAGATAAGTATTAAAGAATTACTGATTTTCGATATAATAAATATTTTTCATTTTTAGTAAACTTTTTGTACTTTTATTTCCTTAAAACAGTGTACAATTGCAACTATGCAGTTAGTGCGTTTATTTCTTGAAAGTGTCATTGAAAAAATAATTAGTACTTTTTATTTATAGTGACAAATAATTTGACGCAAAGATATACTATTGAAAAACGATGACAAAAAATGAGATACGAGAATAGTAATTATTGTTCTTTTTATTTAAACTAGGGGAATGTGTCTCCCTAAGTTTTGTAAATAATAAAAAAATAGAAGTTAAATAAATTTAATAAAAAATAACAAAATAAAAAAACTAATAATAGAAAAGTAGTGGGAAATTAATATAGGTTAAAAAATTAAAATTTAAGAAATAGTTTAAGGATAAATTTATCGAATGAAATATGGCAAATAGGATAATTTTCATTAGTTATATATTACTATTAGTTAGTTTCCTTTAATCCCATTAAACTTTATATAGATTTTATTGATTAATTTTTCTGGAATTTATTAATTATATTATTTATTTCTTTATTTCATAGTAGATAATTAAAAACAATATTACAGTATAATTAATATAATAATATTAATTAATTTTTCCTTAAATTTTTAAAATGACATATAAAAAAGGTACACAAACTTTCTAAAAATTGATACTTAAAAAATGAAAATTATATTTTTAAAATAAATTTTAAATAACTCATGTATTTTTTAATATAATATATATTATATTTTTTAGTAGTATTTATTATTTGTATTTCTTTAATCAATATTTTAAACGCTAATATATTCGGTCCATCTTTGGTTCAGAAAAAAAAAAAAAAAATCGGTCTATCTTTGGATAGTGGAGGGTAGAATTTTCGATTTATGCTAGATTTTATATCTTTAGTTGTACGTTATTGTGGATGTAACTTCGATTTCTTTTCCTCGTGATTTTTAATAAATTTTCTTTGGAGCTTTAGTCCCTTTCTTGCAGAAAAAAAAAACACTCTAATTAATAATACTTCCGTGGTTTCAAGACTAAAAGTTTCAGTTAAATAAACTCTAACTTGTTTCTTAAATGTGACCTGGGTGTAACATGATCACATCTCATAATTCTCTTAATCCTTGACCTAACATGCTTTTTCGAAAGGTTAAAATAAATTTTTAATTCTTTAATTTGGAATTAAAATTGATTTTATTCTTTACATTTCAAAAATAATAATTTCCTATCTTCATATATTTTTTAATAAAATATTCATATTTTTATAGTTGATAAAATATTGTCCTTCTTTATGAAACTTAGGATATTGGGGCGAGAGACAAAGTCAATTATAAAATAATATGAGGAGTAAAATCTTCATAGTTAAAGGACTAAGATAGATTTGAACTGAAAATAATTAAGAACCCCTAAATCACATTTTTGCACTTTCTAAATATGGAAGAGTTTTGAAAAACTTAATTATTTGAAGACTTAAGCTACATCACGGCCTTAAAATAAACTAAAAGACTTAGAAATTCTAATTTTAAAATGAGTGTAATTAACTTCCAATAAATGTATTATATTTCTATATAAAATAAATATTATATCTAATACATAATTAAAAGTTATATAAATATGATGGTGTTTTAAAAACTTTAATAAATAATTATTTTACATGAGTTATTCCAAAAGCTAAAAAAAAACTACGTCGTAGGGGCACAAAAAAACTATATCATAGTAAAAATGTTTAAAACCAAATCAAATCGAGCGTAAAATTGAGAATCGACTCAAGTAAAATCGAGAATCGACTCAAAAACAGATGGTCAATGGTTTGGTTTGGTTTTCTTTTTATTCCAAATTGCGCGGTCTGATATGTGGAAACCGAACCAAACCGTGAATATTAATGTATTACTATTATTATATTATTATTTTGGACTTCATAATAAATAACACCCAACATTCCTAACTTAAGCTTATCTCAAATGAGTAAATGACAACACACTTGTCTTAAATCTAAAAAATGCTTGCCTTATTCTTTCCTCTCTTGTGAAAGTGAAACCTTAAGACCTAAGGAAAAACTCTCAACCTAAAATATGAAAACAATTATTGTTTTACTTTAAGTTGAATGATTATTATTCAACTTGAAAATAATTATTATTTTATTTTAAGTTTAATTGTTGAAACTTTTATCATTCATTTATATTGTTGATTGTTGAAATAGATATTACTCAAGTTTTATCCAATTAATAACAAATTTTTTAAGCATTTTTTTAATACTTACTAGTAGAATTTTCAAACCGCAAAAATCGAATCAAACAACCCACAAAAGATTGGTTTGGTCGGATTTCATAAACAATTTAAACCGAACCAAACTGTATTGCAACTAATTTTCTTGATTGGTTCAAACTAATTTTTAGTCAAAATCACACCACACCATAAACACCCCTACATTGTAGGAACTAGAATATTTTCCCCATATTAATTAACCACGATCTATATATCCCTCAGTAAGCCTTATATAAAATCCCGCCTACAGTTAAAATTTTGTCTTTTAACATGGAGATTATTGAGGGCATAATTAAGCATCACTATTATCAAAGATCAAATAGGTACTTATAACATCTATAATTGTCGACTTCTTAGCGGTTCTCACACTACAACACTTCATGCAATGACGTGACACTTAACGGAACTTCTCGTTGGTCAAAATCCTCCTACGGTCAGAACCCTTCGTAGGTAGTCCTTTCTGAGACCTCAACAATTTTCTTGGACTGATTTCAATATCAATGATTGTTCCTACAAACTAACATGAGACTCTTCAACCTACTATCCTTACTCACACATTTTTTGGGAAACTTCCCAAATGGTCTCACATCTCATAACTAGTCCAAGCCAAGCATTTTTAAATGTGGAGTTCTTATGTGATAGGCTACTGACAAGTAAATGCATCTTGTTGATATAGATAGTATCAATTAATTCCTTTAAGTCATTCTCAGTTCTATAGTCCTATACCTACACAATCTTTGGATCTTTCTCATTATGGAGTGATTCGATCGGGGTGTTACATGCTCACTAGCTTTCGCTTGGTTTGTCCTCAAACCATACCGTATTGGGAGAAAGGTTTGTTTTGATACCATTTGTAACGCCCCTGATTGTCAACTTCTCAGCAACTCTCACACTAAGCCACTTCACGCAGTGACACTTCACTCAACTTCTCGTTGGTCAGAATCCTCCATCGGTCAAAACCCTTCGTAGGTATCCATTTTCGAGACCTCAACAATATGCTTTGGCTACTTTCAGGATCAATGATTGTCTCCACAAACCAACACGAGATTTTTTAGCGTGCTTTGTCCTCACTCACAGGCTTTCTAGGGAACTTCCTAGAAGGTCACTCATCCCATAACTAATCCAAGTCAAGCACGCTTAACTATGAAGTTCTTCTGTGATAAGTTATTGAAAAGTATATGCATATTGTTGGTATAGGTAGCACCAATTAATTCTTTTAAGTCATCCTCAGTTACACAGTTTCATACTTGCACAACCTTTGGATCCCTCTCTTTCTGGTGTGATTCAATGGGGGTGTTACATGCTAAATGTAACACCCTTCTACCCCAAGATACATACACTTATAATGTTTTCTAAATACGTTCATAGTAGAAATTAAAGAGATGTATCGATTGTTTTTAAAAAAAAACACTTATTTCGCGGTAAAAGTATTACATGTCAAATGTTTGTAAATTTAAAGAAAACAAATCAATAAATAACATAACTCCATGTTAAACAAATCTTGGCATTCCACAATCCATACAAACCATATTAAATAAAATATGGTGAAAAACTACTTATTAATATAATCCTTAGATAAATGAATAAAACTTGTGTCCCAATGTTAAATTGTTTTAGAACATCCATAATCCTAAAATTAATAGTAATATAAAGTGAAGACCTAAACCTCTTATGTAATTTCATCATGATAACCTTACAAAGACTCACATGCAAGGGTGG
Organism: Glycine soja; assembly: GCF_004193775.1. Lineage (NCBI taxonomy): Eukaryota > Viridiplantae > Streptophyta > Magnoliopsida > Fabales > Fabaceae > Glycine > Glycine soja. The sequence continues at coordinate 6,925,569 of NC_041004.1, forward strand.
CATTCAGCCCAAACACATATAAGACAAACAAATGGGGAGCGAGATACATCTCACAATAAATTTAAAACATTAAGGAAGTCATAAAGATATAGGATACATTTATAAACAATTGCATTCCACAACATAAAAATGTTTCATCCAAATCAAACATTCTATACACAAATTCACACGTGAAATGCGATGCAGATTAGACCTGTAGACTTGTATGCATATGGTACCAATTTGGAAAACACTGTGAATATAGCCCAGGAGCCTATGTAGTCAACGAATTACCACACAATGGGCAATCTGACACTATCACTCTCAGTGAGATGACACCGCTGGCAGTGCATTAGGATGTTTCAGTCTTGTAAGGATATTTTAACACATGTGATCAACATGAGCTTAAAGGAGATTCTAAACTATTGCACCCCCAAGGTCAAATTCATATGTCAACTCATTCATAACCTCCCCAATTAGGTTCATAAACTTCCTATCCTTCACTTCAAAACACATATGCATATCATAATGCATGGTTCCTAGACAATATACACATGGTTTATTTTTTAATTCCCAGGGAGATTCCTATCCTGCGAGAATAGGTTATCCCCTAACATTTTTCACAACATATATGCATACCATGACATATTACTTTCATGTATATTCATGGATGTTAGTTGCTATTCATAAGTTAGTTTGTTATTGAAAATTTGCAAGGAAATAACATTGTACCTCCAATTTATGGTTCTTTTTGTAAGAATTGTACATATTTTTCTTTACTATGTGATTTTATAGAGAAGAAACTCCATTTTTTTGACTTAATGTTGAATCCAACTCAGTTTCAAACCAAATAAGAGAAGGTGTAAGCAACTGATGACTCATTTAGTGAGGTAGATCCGTTCGACGAGAGGCATCCGCTTAGCGAGGCATCCAGTTCGCTTAGCGGATAGGAAACCCTAGAAGAGGTAAGCCAGAGATCTACATGCCCAGTGCTCAGCCAGTCCCCCAGTGAGGATGTTGTCTCTTCTCACGCTTAGCTCGCCCATTCTCGCTTGGCAAAAATTCACTAACTCTCGCTTAGCGAGACATGCTCGCTAAGCGAGCCTTCGGAAGCTGAAAGGTCCAAGAGTCTTTAAAACACTGAGGTTGGCGGAAATGAAAAGACACAACTAGTAGAGAGACGAGTTTGGAGCAACAGAGGAAGCTTAGTTCAAGAAAATAGAGAGACTTAGGGTTTAGAGGCTGGAGGAGACATCCTCCATCATCTTCTTCCAATTTCTTTCACCGAAAATAGTTTCTTTCTTAGTTTTGAAGCTTTGCTTGTAATGGAAGGCTAAGCCTCTTTGTTGGGGAGTACTACTAAACAATCTTGATGTAATATTCTCACTATCTATTTAATGTTATTTTTCTGTGTTCATTACTTCTATCTATGCTTATTTTACATGCTTATGGCTTGATCACCCATTTGTATGTATAGTTAGGCTTTTTAGTATTGGAAAATGCTTTAAAACCTTAGAACTTGATAGAGCAAGCTAGAAATCTGTATGTCTAGGAATGGAGTGCAGTGATCTAGTTCATATTATGTTGTAAGTGTTAGTCGTCTTATACGACTAACTTTTGTATAGAAAACTTTTTCAAAACATGTATAGTTTTCCCAATTTATGGTTCTTTTGTAGGAATTTGTAAATAAATCTTGATATGTTTAGATACATGTCATTAGAGTATCTTTAATTGGAATTAATGATAAAATCTGTACAATTTTAGGTCAAAAGAGGCTAGTCTTGAAGTGCTAAAAGGAGCAGTCGCGCTAAGCAGAACCTGTGGGCTCAGTGCGTATCCATCGCTAAGCGCGGCTTCAACTTGCTTAGTGTGAAGAAGGCATCTGGAAGAGCACAAGAATCGAGGCCGCGCCTAACGCGAGGTCAGCTCGCTAAGCGAGAAGTTCGTCTCTTGCCAGGCTCAGCGCACGACTGGCGCCAAGCCCAAATCCACTTACTCGCGCTAAGCACGACAGTGACACTAAGAGCGACGACATGATTTCAGAGCCTATTTAAAGCCTGAATTGTCAAAATTAGGGTACACACCTTCCAAGAACGAAATTACTACACAGACAACATTTGCACACACTCAGAGGAGGAAGCAACAGCAAGGAGCCATTTGAGAGTGATTTGAGAGTGTTTGAGTGATTGTGAGGTGCCAAGAAAAGGAGCAGGGATCCCCCTTCCTGTGTAAGCAACAATTTCTCTTCATTTTTTGTTTGATTTGTAATTTAGGTCTCCTTGTAATGGATTGCTAAAACCTTAGTTGGGGATTTCTAATGAACAGTTGATGTAAATACTTTTCATATCTAATTATGTGTGTTTTATGTGTTCATTGCTTCTATCAATGCTTAATTACTACATGATCTTGGTCTGATCACCCACTTGTGTGTACTGTTAGATGACTTTAGCATTGAGAAATGTATTGTTTCCTTAGAACCTGATAGAAGCATGGCTAAATGACTGCATTACCAGGGATGGATTGCGGGGTTTTAGTTTTCTAATTATGTTGTGATGATAATGTTGTTTAAGTTAAGCTTAGTCCAACAAGAGGGATCCGAGGATGAAGCTTGGGTTAAATTAGTCTAAACTTATGAGGGATCGAGGTTTAGTACTTTAGTCTTCAACATAGAACACAAGAACAATCTTAGTTAGAGAAATATCTTTATATGTATCAACTCGTTTGTTAGAAAGACCCAACGCTTTTTACCTATTGCTGTCAACTTTTAATTACTTGCATTTACTGCTTTTTAACATAGAATTTAGTTTACTTTTATTTATATTCTCAATTATCAATGTTGTTCACACAATGCCCTATTTCTGAATAAAACTCTGTCTAATAAGCAAGTTCCCTGAGTTCGATACTCGGATCATTCCGTTTTAATTTTAAATACTTGGTGACCCGGTGTGCTTGCCGGTGTATCACTTTCCCTTTGATATAAGTGTTTGGAAATTTAAGAAAAAGGAACTGTGTGGGAAAGCGAGCTTAGTGCAACTCTTTTAGAACAAGTTTGTTGAGGGATCAAGGACAAAGTCTAAAGAGAGTTAGGCTCATTCATGTGAGGAATCATGGTTTGAGTAGTTTCTCAGCATAAAAACACTAGGATAATGTTAAATAGAGAAAAACACATTTTAAACATCAAGAGAAATTTAGTATAACGTCCCCAACGCTCTTAACTTGATAGTTTTCACCTTTTATAACCTTAGATATTTTGTTTATGTTCAAATAGACTTTCTAGTACATAACTCAACATTTGCCTTATTTTTAATCCTTATAAGTGTTTACATACTGAAAGTACATGGTCTAGGTGAAACAAATTCCCTGAGGATACGATACTCAGTCTTACCGTTTTATGCTACTTGTGCGAATCAGTAGACTTGCCGACCAGCGAACGAGTTTTTGGCCCCGTTGTCAGGGAATTTCTTTCCACTTAGATAGTATAATTCAGTTTGGAAACATTTATTCTTTATGCTTTGATTAATTTTTGTGAATAGCTAGAATTCAATTTTTCTCTTGACTTGGTTAACTGCTGCTCTATTTAGTTGCTTCTTGTATGCGAGGTAATTCTTCAGCAGGGGATTTAGCTCCCCTAGATTTGGAGATTGAAGCTACTTGCTGGAGAAATAACACAGAAAGGAGGAGAAAAGCTTTGCAAGAAAGGACAGTACAACCAAGTGCTGAGGGAACTCATTCATCTGAATCATCTTCAGCATTTCCAGCAGACTTGAGGGAATCCGAAGTTGGTGCATCTAAAGCTCTCATCATGGCGGACGAGCCACCATAGAGGGTTACTCTTAAGTACTATTCCAGCTCTACCGTGCCGTAATGTTTTACAATCATTGTGCAGCCGAAAGTCCAAGAACACAACATTACCTATTCACGTTCTTTGATCCAGCTGATTTAAGGAAATCTATTCCATGGTCTACCCAATGAAGACCCTTATGCATTTAAGGCTTGTTGCTCTCCTCTATATATAGGGAAAGAAAGGGATTCATGAGGTTTATTTTGTTCAATGTGGGACATAGAGTATTTTTCATGATCAAATGATTTACTTTGGAGCTGATTTTCTCTAAAATAGAAGTTGATTTTGATGTTAAGATGTATGAATGAATTGTAGCTTTTCCAACAACTTTCCAACGACGCAAAAAAAAAACACCTCAAACAAATAACTATAACTCAAGATATGACGTGATCTATCTATGGTTGTTATCATAAAACTAACACTAGACTTAGATAATTTTTCAAGCATTTTAACTATAAGAAATTAATCTAATACTCTTCTAACAACAACAACAATAATAATATACACAAAATACACACATGTATAAGAATATACACACTATCACAATACAAGTACATGCTTAGGATAAAACAAATAATATATAAATAATAATAACAAATATTTACAAAAAATATAATAGAAGAATCCTAATAAAAGTTCTCCTTATAATATATTCCTAATACTTAAAACTTGAAGTGTTATAGTATTAATGACTAAGGATGTGTTTGATTTTTTTTTCATCTAAACTAACCTAAATTCAACTCTCCTCTTTCTTCTATGTTTTTGCTTTGGAATTTGGGAAATTTCTGTTTAGTTGTTGGTAATTCGTCGCCAATAAAAAATTTCAGGGAGTTTTTTTTTTCTTCTCATCACTAAAGGCTTTTGACCCAATGTAATATCATTTTTCCTTGTAGTTTCTTGTTTTAAATCTAAGTGCTAGCTCCATCATATTCAATATATTACATAATAAAAATACCAGCGATCTCTCTTAAACTATTTCATTTCATGTGAAATTGAGGCAAGAATTACTATTTATTTTATCATTATAAAGCAAATAAGTGTCTAATAATTTTTTATTCATAAAAATAAAATAAAAAACATCACAACGTTTATAATAAATAACAGTATTTCGTAATGGTGCAATAATTCTTTAACTCCATGGTTGCCTTTGGACCAACACTTTTTATCACAAATCCTCGGTTAAATGATTAAGAAGGTACCTAATGGTATAATGAGCTAAACTTGCACTATGCAAAGCATTAACACGAATTTAACACAAAACAAATATAAAAATGGAATTGACCAACTTTAATTTCCAAAATAATCATACATGTACATACACTTACCTAATTGCTATTTCGAATTTGCCATCAATGTCTCCTTACTGAGACTAACAATGCAGTTAATTCCATCATGGCCCCCTTTGACAACATAAGGGTAAAAAATAAAGAAAAAGGAGTGAACGATTATTTCCATCACATGTTTTTTTTATTTAATGAGTTTAACGACGGTCCTGTAAAACAATTTTAAAATAATAAAAGTTGATATAAATTTGAAGATATTTATTATAAAATTTAACAATGATATCATACCTGATGATTTATAATTACATAACAATTTAAAACATTTAATGACTCATTCTCTTTTTGTTTATCAATATATATGAAGGAAAAAATGTATTAAGGGATCTCAGTTGATTAATTGATTGACTAAAATGTATAAATTATTATAAATCTTGTAATATTTATCTTTCGATTCCTGCATAAAAAATAAAGAAGAAAAAATGTGTAAAAGAAATTATAATGTTCGGAAGGCCTTCTAGTTTTTTTTTTCATCTCCAATCACATTTGAAATGGCTTGGCACCATCAGTGAGAAAATAAATAAATAGAATAAAACATGAAAAGTGAGGAGAGGAACGGAAGGCTCATTAATTCATTTGCTTGCTATCATTGAAAAAGGAGAAGGCTTTAGCTTTCATCCGTTTGTTTAGTTCCTCCAAAAAAAAAAAAATCCTTTTGTTGAGTTTCATAAAGAAAACATAATGAAAAGATATATAAATAAATGAAAGGAAATGGCTTGCTTTCAAACTAAGTATTCTTATTTTAACTAAATATATAAAACTCTTAGAGTAAATATATTCTTCCCATAAATAAATATCAAAGTACTTATCAACAAAATTAATTATTGTTTTTAATCTATTAAATCTTTTTTAAGGTTCGATTTAATGTAACTAAAACTGTGGATTTAAACAGAAACATTTATGGTCTTTTTATTTTTTTAAATTTAAAATTTTGGTCTCCTATATAAACATTTAATTTCCATATTTTTTAATCAGCAATTTTAATTTTCCTATTTTAAAGTAAAGACATTTAGACCTTAACTTTTGTAAAATATAATATTTTGGTCCTTTCATTAAACTAAAAATGTTATTTGTTAAAAGATTAACATTGATTGGGCATAAATTAAACAGATAACTTTATGTCATATCACTAAATTTGGGTCAAATTAGGTTAATTTCTTATCAACCAACATTTTTTGAATTTGATAGAAGGATCAAAATTGAAAATTTCGTAAAATGAGAGGATTAAATGTCTCTATTTTAAAATAAGAGGACTAAATTTACAGATTTTAAGAAATATCGAAATTAAATGTCTCTATTTTTAAATACAAGGACCAAAATTGTGAATTTTAAAAAATAGGAGAACAAAATTGCATTTAAGGCTAATAATAATAATAATAATAATAATAATAATAATAATAATAATTAATCATTATTATTATTTAAGTTGATCTTCAAGGTTTAATATATTTTTGAATGTTTTAAAGAGTGATATTTTAATTAAATGAGTTTTTAAAACAATTTTCTTAACTTGTTTAATAAAAATGTTTAAAATAGATCATGGCAAATGTAAATTATATCATGGATGAATCACCAACATAATTTCCATTAGAATAAGCACATAACTCTAAGAAAGAAGACTAGGAAAATAGTATACTCTGAAATTTGGTGCCTCAAAGATAGCGAAAGATGAAAAGAACAATTACCTAATTAATTGTAGTGGGAGAAGAAAAAACTAACTAACTAGATGCACAACATAAGCAATATCGGATCTAGTAATGGTAAGATATACCAAGCTGCCAATGAGAGTGCGATACAAAGAGGGATCTAATAAAGGGACACCATTAGAAGAGGTATATTAGGCACTATTGTCAAGAGAGTCTCCTTAGTCCAAGTGTCAGAGAGATGAACTTGATCAAGGATGTCGACAATGTATTTAGATTGAGAAAGAAGACAACCTCTAAGAGAATATGCAATTTCAATGCCCAAAAAGTACCGAATAATACCCAAATCTTTCACCTCAAATTGTTGGACTAATTGTAATTTTAACTCCATTATCCCATCAACATCACCCTTAGTAATGATCATATCATTAATATATAATGAAAACAATACATGTCCATGAGAGGCACACCTGACAAGCAATGCAAAATCATGGGGACTAGAATGAAAACCAAGGGATTAAATTGAAATGTAGAACTTTTCAAACCCAGCTCTAGGAGTTTCTTTGAGACCATAAAGGGTTTTCTTCAATTTACAAAATTGACATGGATTATCAGATCGAGACACCTCGAGGAGGAACCATATACACTTCTTTTTGAAGATCATTATTCATGAAGACATTTTTAACATCCATTTGGAAGATATGCTACTGACGGATAGAAGCAACAACAATGAGAGTGCAAATAGTGGTCATTTTGGCAACAAGAACAAAGGTTTCTTCATAATTCATAACATATTGTTGAGTAAACTCCTTGGCAACCAAGCAAGCTTTGTATCTCTATAGATACCCATCAGATTTGGCTTTGATCTTGTAGACCTAACGAGATCCATTTGCAATTTTTCCAAGAGGAAGAAAGGCAATGTCCCAAATATCTAACTTGTGCAAAGTATAAAGTTCATTTGTCATAGTCTTCTGCCAAAAGGGATCAAGAATGACCTCTTTGTAGGAAGAGTGTTCAATCATACTATGAATGAAGGTTAATAAAAAAGCTAAATAATTGGAATAAAATGAATAAACAAAATCTGGTAATTCAATGGACTTATAGTCACAATGAGGATAATGAGGAGAAGAATCTACAATTCTAGGAAGGTTCTTGGGGAGCCATAGAGATAGAAGAGGCATATGAATTTGAAGATCTACTTGTGTCAAACCTGCTAAACTCCACATCATAATGTTCAGAACTAAGAACAACTTTTCCCCAAAACTTATTTAAAATAGAAGCATACAAAAGAAAGGAACAAGCAATTCAACAATATGACAACTTTTATTTCAGCAACTCCATTTTGTTCAAAAGTATCAATACAAGAGGTCTAATAAACAGTTCCATCAGAAGAGTGTAATTCAAAAAAATTATTAGTGGTATATTCATCACCTATATCATATCGAAAACAATTGATAACAACATTATCTTGAGTTTTAGCAAAAGCACAAAGCATATGATAAATACAAAAGAAGTTAGAACGATGTTTCACAGATAATTCAAGGGACTAACCGCCTAAGAATTCTTTGTCTTAACACATTGGAGGATATATCCTTTGTGGTACAAGTAGAGGGTACATCTACTTGGGTTTTTATACTGAGAACAAGAGAGGGTACATCTCTTGTGGATCAATTCAAATGTAGGGTACATCCACTTAGTTGTTCAAAGAGAACAAGGAAGAGTACATCCCTTGTGGATCTTTGCTTGTAAAGGATTTTACAAGGTTATTGGAAATCTCAAGAACCGGTGGTTGCTTGGGGACTGCATGTAGGCAGGGATTGTTGTCGAACCAGTAAAAATCTTGTGTTTATCTTCTTCTTCCCTACACTCTTTAATTTCTGTTGTGTATTTTTTATTTCCGCTTTACTTTTGTCTAAGTTATTGTTTCTATTCTTTACTTTCTCATAACTTAGTAGTAAAGCCTAATTGAATCTAGTAACATTAAGAAGGATAAATTTTAATTAGTCAAGGCACATTAATAATTAATTCAACCCCCCCTCTTCTTAATTATTCCGAGGGCACTTGATCCAACAAGTGGTATCAGAGCAGGTTTCTTGAGAAAAGTTTCACAACTTCAAGATAAATGGCCTCATTAAATTCTCCGTTTTTCAAAAGTATTTTTAGGAATAGGTCAAATCTGAAATCATCTCAAGATCATGATGAAGACCAAGCCAACTTATGTTTCATGACAAAATCTCATGAGAATAACAAGGAAGAATCTATAAGGAAGAAGTAGTATGTCGATAGTAGATGTTCCAAGCATATGACGGGAGATGTATCCAAGTTTACAACCGTTTCCCCCAAGAAAAATGGACATGTTACATATGGCGACAATAACAAAGGCAAAATCATTGGAGTCAGCAAAATAGGTACGAGTTCCTCTACTCCTATTGAAAATATGCTACTTGTAGAAGGTTTAAAGCATAGCCTATTAAGTGTTAGTCAACTAAGTGATAGAGGATATAAAGCATCTTTTGATTCTGAAAAATGTGTTATAAAGCAGGAGCATGACAAAGATATTAAGCATATAGGTTTCAGAGAAACTAATGTTTACATGATTGATTTGAAACAAAAATTTGAAAATGATAGATGCTTTCTAAGTAAAGATAGTGATCCTTGGTTATGGCATAAGAGATTTTCTCACATTAACATGGATCATCTAAATAGATTAATCTCAAAAGATCTAGTTGTTGGTTTACCAAAATTAAAGTTTGAAAAAGATAAATTATGTGATGCATACCAAAAAGGTAAACAAACAAGAGTATCTTTTAAATCTAAAAATATTGTCTCTACCACTCAACCATTACAATTACTGCATATGGATTTGTTTGGGCCCTCTAGGGTCATGAGTTTTGGTGGTAGTTACTATGCATTAGTAATTGTTGATGACTATTCTAGGTATACTTGAACTTTATTTCTTACTCACAAAAATGATGCATTTCATGCATTTAGGAGACTTGCCAATGTCATACAAAACAAGAAAAGTCTCAAAATTATCTCCATTAGAAGTGATCATGGAGGTGAATTTGAAAAAAAATGATTTTGAAATGTTTTGTGATGAACATGGCATAGAACAAAACTTTTCTATACCTAGGACACCCCAACAAAATGGTGTAGTAGAGAAGAAAAATAGATCTTTAGAAGAAATATCTAGAACCTTTTCAAATGACACTCCACTTCCAAAATATTTTTGGGCTGAAGCTGTCAACACCTCATGTTATATTATGAATAGAGCCTTAATAAGACCTATTCTTAAGAAAACCCCATATGAACTGTTTAACAATAGAAAACCAAACATTGCTCATTTACATGTTTTTGGATGTAAATGTTTTGTCCTAAACAATGGTAAAGAAAGCCTAGGTAAATTTAATGCTAAGGCGGATGAGGGCATCTTCCTTGGTTATTCCCTACATAGCAAAGCCTTTAGGATATACAACAAAAGAACCATGACAATTGAGGAATCAATACATGTTACATTTGATGAAACTAATATTACCTCTCCGAGAAAGGAGTTTCTTGATGATATTGTAGATTCTTTGGAAGATATGCACAATCAAGAAAGGAATCTAAAAAGGAAGAGAAATGAAGAAAACCAGGATGTTCAAGATGACATTGCTCAAGAAAATGATGATCTTCCCAAAGAATGGAAAACCTTAAGAAATCATCCTCTTAACAATATAATCGGAGATATCTCAAAAGGGATAACAACTAGGCACTCTCTCAAAGATTTATGCAATAACATGGCATTTGTTTCTATGATAGAACGTAAAAACTTTAAATAAGCCATAATAGATGATCAATGGATAGTTTCTATGCAAGAAGAGTTAAATCAATTTAAGAGAAATAATGTTTGAGAACTAGTTGAGAAACCACATAACCCCATTATAGGAACAAAATGGGTATTTAGAAATAAACTAGATGAAAATGGTATAGTAATTAGAAATAAAGCTAGACTAGTTGCAAAACGGTACAACCAAGAAGAAGGGATAGACTATGAAGAAACCTTTGCACCTGTAGCTAGAATAGAAGCCATTAGGATGCTTTTAGCTTATGCATCTATTATGAACTTTAAACTATATCAAATGGATGTCAAGAGTGCCTTCTTAAATGGTCTAATCCAAGATGAGGTATATGTAGAACAACCTCCCGGGTTTGAAGAATCACAAAAATTAGATCATGTCTATAGATTAAAGAAAGCACTTTATGGGTTAAAACAAGCACCTAGGGCGAGGTATGAAAGATTAAGTAAATTCCTATTAGAAAAGAATTTCATTAGAGGAAAGGTAGATACCACCTTATTCATAAAGAAGAAGAATAACGATATCTTATTGGTACAAATTTATGTTGATGATATAATATTTGGATCTACTAATGAATCTTTGTGCAAGGAATTTTCTATTGACATGCAAAGTGAGTTTGAGATGTCCATGATGGGTGAGTTAAATTACTTTCTTGGACTACAAAGCAAACAAAAAAATGATGGGATCTTTGTCAACCAAGCAAAATATTGCAAGGAACTCATCAAGAGATTCGGAATGGAGAACTCAAAACACTTGGTTACTCCTATGAGCACTGATTGCTACCTTGACAAAGATGAGTCCGATCAGCCCATTGATGAAAAACAATATAGAGGTATGATTGGATCTCTACTTTACTTATTTGCAAGTAAGCCAGGTATTATGTATAGTGTGTGCATGTGTGCAATATTTCAATCAAATCCAAAGCTTTCACATCTAACTGCATTAGAAAGAATCATAAGATATCTCTTAGGAACAGTTAACTTAGGATTATGGTACCCTAAAAATTCTTTATGCAATCTAATAGGATACTCAAATTTAGATTTTGCTGGATCTAAAACAGATACGAAGAGTACTAGTGGCACATGTCAATTCATAGGGTCTGCTCTTGTCTCTTGGCACTGCAAGAAGCAAAATAGTGTGGCATTATCTACAGCCGAAGCAGAATACATCTCTAATGGTAGTTGTTGTGCATAGATTCTGTGGATGAAACAACAACTATCTGATTATGGGATTGTATTAGACCATATTCCCATAAAATGTGACAACACAAGCGCCATAAATATATCTAAGAACCCAGTCCTTCACTCTAGAACCAAGCACATAGAAATTAGGCATCATTTTCTTAGAGATCATGTTCTAAAAGGTGACTGTGTTCTAGAATTTGTAGATACCAAAAACCAACTCTCAGACATCTTCACAAAACCACTACCCAAAGATTCTTTCTACACCATTAGGAGAGAATTAGGACTTCAAGATGCTAGTGACTTAGACAAATGATCTGTTTTAAGTTATGATGTCTTATGACTCATTTGATACTTATGCTTTTATGATTTATGGATAATTTATTATCTTGATTGATCTTTATAAGTGTCTCTATTTTTCTTGCATGAATACATTTCTTGTATGTTTACGCACTTTGGCCTTTTTGATGTTGCCAAAGGGGGAGAGAAAATGGGTATTTTAGACATCAAGATATTATATTTTCAAAATTTTAAAATTAAGCATGAATTCAAAAAGAAAGGGGGAGAAAGAGATGAATGAATGGTAGAACAAAACTTGTATGTATCCTCTTGATTTCAGGTTTGTCATCATCAAAAGGGGGAGATTGTAAAAGCAATGACTTCCAAGATTATTTTGATGATGCCAAAGAATCAAGAGTTAAGCAAGTTCCAAAGAATCAGGTGTCAAAAAGCTTCAAGAATCAAGATTCAAGAACAATCAAGTTTCAAGATTCAATCAAGTTTCAAGAATCAAGATTCAAGAAAAATCAAGATCAAGATTCAAGACTCAAGATTCAAGAATCAAGAGAAGACTCAATCAGATAAGTACTAAAATTTTTTTCAAAACATTGAGTAGCACAAGAATTTTTCACAAAATCTTTTACCAAAGAGTTTTACTCTCTGGTAATCGATTACCAGTAGCCAACATTGTTTTCAAAACTGATTTACAAAGCTGTAATCGATTACCATGGGCATGTAATCGATTACCAATGTTTCAAAACATTAGATTTCAAATTTCAAGAGTCACAACTTGTGTTTAAACATTTCCAAATCATTTCAAACTTGTGTAATCGATTACACAATACTTGTAATCGATTACCAGAGTTTCTAAACGTTTTGTTTTTCAAATTTAAACATGGAGTCACATCTGTTGATGTGTAATCGATTACACCTTGATGGTAATCAATTACTAGTGACTGATTTCGAAAAATAAATTACCAAAAGTCACAATTCCTAAAGTGACTTGTTTCTGAAGATTTTTTAAAAGTCACAACCTTTAAGTGACTAGTTTTCAAAAGAGTCACAACTTTTAAAGTAACTAGTTTTCAAAAGAGTCACAACTTTTAAAATGACTAGTTTTAAAGAAATTGTCAAGAGTCACAAACTTTAACTTGAGTCATCAAATGACTATAAATATGTGACCATGGCATGAATTTTAAAATAGTGTTTACAGAACTTTCTGATCCGTTTCTCAACATCTTTCTAAGAGCTTTTGTTCAATACTTTCTCTTCCAAGAAAAGTTCATTGTTCAAAAACTTGTGCTACTCTTCTTCTTCATTCCCTTCTCCCTTTGTCAAAAGATTCAAAGGACTAGTCACATGAGAATCCTTTTGTTTCTTCCTTCTCTCTTGACAAAAGATTCAAAGGACTAACCGCCTGAGAATTCTTTTGATTCTCCCTTCTCCCTCTTGACAAAAGATTTTAAAGGACTAACCGCCCGAGATATCTTCTGTTTCTTACAAAAGATTTCATAGGACTAACCGCTTGAGATATCTTTTTCCCCTTCCCTTTATACAAAAGATTTTAAAGGACTAACCGCCTGAGATATCTTTTGTATCCCCATCACAGAGAATTCAAGGGACTAACCACCTAAGAAATCTTTGTCTCAACACATTAGAGGGTACATACTTTGTGGTACAAGTAGAGGGTACATCTACTTGGATTGTTATACTGAGAACAAGAGAGGGTACATCTCTTGTGGATCAGTTCAAGTGGAGGGTGCATCCACTTGGTTGTTCAAAGAGAACAAAGGAGGATACATCCCTTGTGGATCTTTGCTTGTAAAGGATTTTATAAGGTTATTGGAAATCTCAAGAACTGGTGGTTGCTTGGGGACTGGATGTAGGCACGGGTTGTTGTCGAACTAGTATAAATCTTGTGTTTGTCTTCTTCTTCCCTACACTCTTTACTTTCTCATAACTTGGTAGTAAAGCCTAATTGAATCTAGTAACATTAAGAAGGATAAATTTTAATTAGTAAAGACACATTAATAATTAATTCAACCCCCCCCCTTCTTAATTATTCTGAGGTCACTTGATCCAACATTAAGTTTTGTAAAATATAATATTTTGGTCCTTTCGTTAAACTAAAAATGTTATTTGTTAAAAGATTAACATTGATTGGGACATAAATTAAACAGATAATTTTGTGTCATATCACTAAATTGGGCCAAATTAGGTTAATTTCTTATCAATCAACATTTTTCGAATTTGATAGATGGACAAAAATTGTAAATTTTGCAAAATGAGAGGATTAAATGTTTCTATTTTAAAATATGAGGACTAAATTTACAGATTTTAAGAAATATAGAAATTAAATGTCTATTTTTAAATACAAGGACCAAAATTGTGAATTTTAAAAAATAAGAGAACAAAATTGTATTTAAGCCTAATAATAATAATAATAATAATAATAATAATTAATCATTATTATTATTTAAGTTGATTTTCAAGGTTTGATATATTTTTTAATGTTTTAAAGAGTGACATTTTAATTAAATGAGTTTTTAAAACAATTTTCTTAACTTGTTTAATAAAAATGTTTAAAATAGATCATGTCAAATGTAAATTACATCATGGATGAATCACCAACATAATTTCCATTAGAACAAGCACATAACTTCAGGGAAGAAGACGAGGAAAATAGTATACTCTGAAATTTGGTGCCTCAAAGATAGCGAAAGATGAAAAGAACAATTACCTAATTAATTGTAGTGGGAGAAGAAAAAACTAACTAACTAGATGCACAACATAAGCAATATCGGATCTAGTAATGGTAAGATATACCCAGCTGCCAATGAGAGTGCGATACAAAGTGGGATCTAATAAAAGGACACCATCAGAAGAGGTATATTAGGCACTACGCTCAAGAGGGTCTCCTTAGTCCAAGTGTCAGAGAGATGAACTTGATCAAGGATGTTAGCAATGTATTTAGATTGAGAAAGAAGACAACCTCTAAGAGAATATGCAATTTCAATGCCCAAAAAGTGCCGAATAATACCCAAATCTTTCACCCCAAATTGTTGGACTAATTGTAATTTTAACTCCATTATCCCATCAACATCACCCTTAGTAATGATCATATCATCAATATATAATGAAAGCAATACATGCCCATGAGAGGCACACCTGACAAACAATGCAAAATCATGGGGACTAGAATGAAAACCAAGGGATTAAATTGAAATGTAGAACTTTTCAAACCCAGCTCTAGGAGTTTCTTTGAGACCATAAAGGGTTTTCTTCAATTTACAAAATTGACATGGATTATCATATCAAGACACCTCGAGGAGGAACCATATACATTTCTTTTTGAAGATCATTATTCAAGAAGACATTTTTAACATCCATTTGGAAGATATGCTACTGACGGATAGAAGCAACAACAATGAGAGTGCAAATAGTGGTCATTTTGGCAACAAGAACAAAGGTTTCTTCATAATTCATAACATATTGTTGAGAAAACTCCTTGGCAACCAAGCAAGTTTTGTATCTCTATAGATACCCATCAGATTTGGCTTTGATCTTGTAGACCTAACGAGATCCATTTGCAATTTTTCCAAGAGGAAGAAAGGAAATGTCCCAAATATCTAACTTGTGCGAAGTATAAAGTTCATTTGTCATAGTCTTCTGCCAAAAGGGATCAAGAATGGCCTTTTTGTAGGAAGAGTGTTCAATCATACTATGAATGAAGGTTAATAAAGAAGCTAAATAATTGGAATAAAATGAATAAGCAAAATCTGGTAATTCAATTGACTTATATTCACAATGAGGATAACGAGGAGAAAAATCTACAATTATAGGTAGGTTCTTGGGGAGCCATAGAGATAGAAGAGGCATATGAATTTGAAGATCTACTTGTGTCAAACCTGCTAAAGTCCACATCATAATGTTCAGAACTAAGAACAACTTTTCCCCAAAACTCATTTAAAACAGAAGCATACAAAAGAAAGGAACAAGCAATTCAACAATATGACAACTTTTATTTCAGAAACTCCATTTTGTTCAAATGTATCAATACAAGAGGTCTAATAAACTGTTCCATCAGAAGAGTGTAATTCAAAAAAATTATTAGTGGTATATTCATCACCTATATCATATCGAAAACAATTGATAACAACATTATCTTGAGTTTTAGCAAAAGCACAAAACATATGATAAATACTAAAGAAGTTAGAACGATGTTTCATAAGATAAACTTAATAGTAACGAATACAATCATCAATGAATGAGACATAATATCTAGAACCACCTTTGGTAAGAACAGGTCCCTATACTTCAAAAGGTGCAACAAAAATTTAAACACTTCCACAAAATGGTAAAGCATAATTTTTTTTGCATGTTTTTGTAACCACAAAAATTAGAAATATGATTGGTTTGTAACTTTCCTAACACTCATGTAGAAGCCAAATACTTTAACCAAGAAGAAGAAACATGTCCAAGATGAGAACTCCGCAAATAAAAGGTAAAGGAAAATGAAATCAAGTGAAAAGATGACAAATCAACACTACAAGTTGCAACTTTTAGAATATGCAGTTCGTCCAAAATATAAAGCCCTCTTGTCTATGGCCTATCCCAATTAACCTCTTTGATTGTATATCCTATACATAACAAAAGGTGGAAGAAAAAGAAATATGAGTATCTAGAATTACATATATATAGACTAGCATGAACAAGACTCAAAGTGACATTAGGAATGAAGTAAACATCTAAAATGGCCAACTGAGATACATCTAGTGTTTGCTAATGGCATAAGAATGCAATCAGCAATCAACAATCATGACAAATACTTGTGATGCAGGATGTAAGAACACAAAAGATTTAAAATCAGATGACATGTTATGAAAGACTCTAGAATCATGAATCAAAATATGAGAATATATACTTGATGAGCCAAGGGAGGACAAATAAATGTTTGGAGAGGCAAACATGACATATGGACAAGGCAAGGAATTTCTGAAAATGTTCAACAAGATCAAATACAAAAGGTCTAGAGAAAGAAGTGTCTTTAGTAGCATGTACATGTCCATGTCCTTGATAGGTCATATACTCTACTTTCATCCTTAATATGACAAATCATATCAACTAGAAGAGTTTGTGGGATGAGTTAGGATGGGTTTAACCTATGTCCCTACTTGACCCGAAATAAGATAGAGTCAATTTTGTGAACCAATCAAGACTCAACAACATTTGAGACAAAATCAAGTTAACTTGACTTGTTGATACAATATATTAATCTTAACATCACATATATAATTAATTATATTGTAGAATTAAAGAAGAATGCAATAACAATTAAGGTATATTTTGTAATATATATTTTAAGACAAATGATATCAATATCAATATAATATTATGTTAGAAAATTTATTTATTGAGTCAAAAAGTTGTATTTATAATACATAATTATTTAAAAAGTATTAAATGTGACAACTTTTTTAATGCCCAACAAGAAAGTGCTTCTAGTATTTTTCATTGATAAAATGCATTGCTTTTCTATGAGTTCTGAAGTTAATTTTGAAGCAAAGGGAAATGACAATTTAAAATAAAATGGCATTACTTGTTATTGTTAAATTAAATTATTTAAAATAAGAAAAAATGGTTATTATTTTGTGTTTGACTCAAACTTTTTGTATTTTCTTCTTCTTCTTCACAAATTAGGACTAATTTACCGTATATGTAGAAAAATAATTTGATTTAACTATGTTTATTAAAATAATTCATGACTAGCCTATAAAATCTTTCTCGTATATTTTAATAAACTTTAAGGTAAAATTTTATGAATATAAACCTATTGAATTAAATTTTTACAACATAATTTTAAAAAAAAGTATAAGTTCATTTAAATATTTATCTTCTAATTCTATTAATACTCTTTCATTTAATTAACTTAGTGAGAATGCCTAAAAAACAATAATAAAGTTCTAAACCTAACCTCTGCATCATAAGATTTTTCTTAAGAAAATAAATAATTTTCTCAATTACTCTATTTTTTAAAGCTTGAATGTTTATTTTTATTTTTAATATATATTTATACATATTAGAAATAAAATAAATTTTTATTTGATGCCTTTAAGCCCTTAAAAATTCCTTTTTTTATTTATTTATTTTAATACATAACACTAATTAAAAAAATATATTTTATATTCTAACATATACTAAATTATTCTTAACATCTTAATATGATATGTATTATTATTTTTCTCTTATTAATGATAAATTTATAAAATATTTAATAATCAAACAAACACTATAGTAATATTTTGATTAAAATGATAATAAATTTTATTTTAAACTACTGATAAGATAAATAATTTTTCAAAAGAAATAAATAATTAAAACAGAAGTAGTAATAGAAAAAAATTAGATACTACTATAATTTTAAAATATTATTGGCTCTGTTTTTTAATAAAAATTAAATTTGACTTCAACGTTAAAATAATTTAAATTTAAATTAGAAAATAGCATTATAACCGCTTGAAAATTTACACATAACTATTACTACTATATTCCATAATAATTTTGACATTCACCGTCATCCTGTGACATTATTTTTTTCCAAAAGAGAAAAGAAAGAACTTCTCACTGATTCGTAGGGTTACCTCGGAAATGTGGAGTGTGACTTTTGATCTTAGCATTTGTAGGCTTCCCCGCAGTGCATGTTCTGATGTTCAGACTCGACTCACGTTGCCCGAGGCACATTCTTCAACATTTCCTTTGAAAACGACCCTACAATATAGCAAAACTATCTACCTATACATTTTATTTGGTCAGACTATCTATGTGTACATGTTAAGTAATGTAGTGTAAAAAATACTTCCAATTAATCTAATATAAGAAGGAAAAAAAATCATTGATGATAGTGTAAAATATATATCAAGTGTGTGATATGTGGCTACTAATTTTGACTTTTTAATTATATGGTAGATGTTTGATTCTTTGACTATGTGAATTGAACATCTATATTATGTGAATTATGGTAGATGTTTGATTCTTTGACTATGTGAATTGAACATCTATATTATGTGAATTGATCATCTGTTGATAAAAAAAATTTCCTTAATTAATTTTTCACTTTTTTTTGTAAATTAATTTCTTGACTTTGATGTTTAATTCTTGATCATGCAAATAGAATAATATGTATATAATAAAGAAGAGAAATGATGGGCTCATCTCTAGCACATTCTCTCCTATCAACAAAAAACTTAAGTTTAATTGACATCAATTAGAGGTATTGTCAAGATAAAATATATAAAGAAGAAATAATACTTATATATAAATTAGACTCAAAATTTACACTCTAATATGGTATCAAAAACTTATCTTAGATTCATTAACCAATCATCTACTATATTATTTAGACACCAAGCCCAACGATGTTAGGTTTGAGGAAATGTATTAAAAAAATATAAATCTTGCATCGACTAAAGATATATAGTTAATAAAAAAATTAACAATCAAAATTATATAAATATGCAAAACAAATCATAGATATTTTAAAATATTAATTTTTAATTTGTTATCAATAATCAATATTATTTAGAAAAAATTACACTAACTATCCTTGAGAATTCATGAAATTACATAAATATCCCTTGATTTTTAACCATTACAATAACTTTCATTTTATGGGGCTTTCGTGTAATATTTTCAAACATTAAGAGAGTGTTAATGTAACCTATAAGGGAGTGTCAATACAATATTATAAATATAAAGGAAAGTTAGTGTAGGAATAAAAGAAAATTATTGTTATATGTAATATAAAAAAGCTTAGCAAGTGCAATTATGATTTTTTCTATTATTTACTTTTTCTTCTAAATTGAGTTACTTTATGAAAATCAAATACATAAAGACATTAAGATTTTTAAAGTCATAATCATTTATAAAGTTAGATAGTCTTCTTAAAAACTTCTATGCTTTATTGTTATTATGAAAATCTATTGCCTGATTAGCCGTTATGTCAACTGATTATCAACGAGTAATTCTCCTTTAGGCGACTAGCTAAAGGAAGAGATTATGTTCCTTGATTGGATTCCTAGTTCACCCTAAAGAGCTTTTTAACAATTGGTGAACTAAAGTTTCTATGCTAGGCTATTCTTATGTGAAATTGCAGTAAAGAAAATCTGTAAACAACTGAAAGTTATAAAGAAAATTTAAAATGGCTGAAAGTGATAAATGAATTATAAATTACCAAAAAAGGTGAAGTGGAAGTTGTAAATAATAAAGGGATAAATAAAAGATAAATGGAAGGTAAATGACTGAAAAATATATTTTGGTTGATTTGATCAAAGACCTCAATATTACATAGTGTTTTCTCTTATTTATAATGTTTTCTAAGCAACTTCAAGCATAATCATTTTTTATTACATCGGTCATTTTCTGATAACTACTCATGTTTGACAGTCGTAGGAACATGCTTCCATCATGAGAAATCATCTTGGAAGCTTCCATGAACATTTTTCCACTGTTATCTTTCCACTACCCACTTCTCCTATTTTTTTTTAGGAAATCATGGCTCCATGCATTCCTAGGCTTGGAAAAAATTCTTGCAATTTTCTTTCACGTTCAAATATTCCATCCAACTTTGCCTTCTTTGAAATAGTTCTGATTCCACTTTGTTGTGCTAGTCGACAGAAAATAGTTGTTAGTCATCAACCGATAAAAAATTAGTCGTTAGTTGTCAACCAATTTAGTCATTAGCCGTTAGAAATAATTCTTTTAGCTGTTAGTCATCAACAACAACTATTCTAGTTGTCAATCATCTTTAGCATTGGGACAAGCTAAAATTTATTGATTTGCATGAGTCGATGATTGCCAAGTGAATTAGCCGTTAGCCAATGATAAACGACTAGTCTCAATAACAAACATGTTTAACGCCAATACTTACTTATAATTTTCACAATAAAATCTAATGATTAATATTTATTCTACCAACCCTATACCGATGTGATTTTCTCTTGGACATTTATGTTACCTTTTGACTAAGTTATGAAACTCATGTTTTGATGGACTTGTCTTGAAGGCAATAGAAGAGTTCATTCAAAGGTAATCAAAATACAGTCTAAAATTTTAGATGAATACGACATCAAAAAGAATTATTTCGATTGGAAGTGACGATTCCAAAAGCTTCTTTAAAACACGTGGGATTGGGAAGCATTCAGAAATAGGATCTTTTTCGACAATCAAAGTACCAGTAGACGCGGTTACTGAGAAGTTATATGAAGACGATTAATAGTATCAGATCAATGTATATAGAAATATCGTTGTACATGTGTCAAAATCATATAAATCAACTATTAGTATTAGAAGTCCATAAAAAAACTCTTGATTGCCAATTTTTAGGGGGTTGAAACACTATCACTTAATTCCTCAAATACCAACAATACCTACCATTGAAAATTGGCTACAGGTTTAACAGGTCATCGTGTATGTACACTACAAAAAAAATTTAAATAATGGAGGTTATTTTGCGGAGGTTTTAGAAACCTCCTTAATTTATTAAAAACTACAATTTTTTGTACTTAATTTGCGGAGGTTTATAACATCTGCTAATTAAATATTATTTTTTCACTCTTTTCTCTTTAAAATAAAATAAATCATGTTTTTTCCGGCAAAAAAAAATTCCCTCTCAAACGAATCATAAAATCCAAATTTCCTTCTCCAACTCTATGGCTTCCCTCTCCAAACCCCATAGAGACTCTAACATCCCATTTTTTTTTTGTAAATAAAATTTTAGAGAATAATGATATTTTATAATTAAATAAATGAAGAAAAATAATTATAATAAAATAATGGTTTTAGAGAAAATAAAAAGAGTATTTTATTATTAATTTGATGGAGAATAAAATAGAGTTTCTTTTTTTTATAAAATAATAAGAATAAATAAATAGAGTAAATAATAGGTCGTGAATACCCCTAGCTATAAATAGCAACATGCTAGGTCAGTTTTCACACTGACTCCTCAACTTTCTCTACCGATCAATTTCATTTTTTCTCTCTTCTTCTCTCCAAACCCTCTCTTTTCCCGCAGGCCACTAAATCTGTCTCAGAAAAATAATGATCTCGGACTCATTCACCGTTGGATCGTCGTGAAATTTAAACATCATGTTCGCAACACAATTACAAGAATTCTCACCGTTGGGAATTTTGATATCATGTCTGACCTGAGAGAAATATCCTTCGCATTGTAGCCTTTTTCTTTCCCGCAGAAACCCAGAGCTATCCTGGTAAAACTACGATCCCGGTTTCGTTAACCGTTGGATTGTTGTGAAATTTGGATATGTTGTTCTAAATTCAATTGCGCACGCTTTAGCCATTGGAATTTGCGAGATAATGTTCGTGGAGGGAGAAAAAGGAATCGCATGAAGATAGTCCAAATGGAGGCTTCAATCCCTTCTCCGTTTCTTTGTGACGTTTGGGAACTCTATCGGAGTAGTCAGAGGAAAAACTGGAGCAATCTTAGGGAACCGCTAGAGATGCCGCCATCGCTGTCGGAAGATACGTGAGTCCGCTTAGAGGTAAGGGATGAGTTATTCACAATTGGGGATTAGTAAGAACATGTGTAGGGATCCTTAGAGTATCAATTGGAATGAGGTTTTGGGTGTTTATGTTATTTTTTATTCTATCCTTATAACTATAATTGTGAATTATATATGTTTGACAAACCAATTGTTGTGAAATTGATATGTTGTTGTGTCGAGTGTGAACCCTATAAATCGAGCATAGATAAAGATCAATGGGCTCGTTTTGTTCATTATCGTCATAAACCATCAATATTGGTACAATTAGATTGTTTTAATTATTGAATTGTTTTTATAGCTAATTATATGATTACTATTACAAGTTGTAAACTTGAAATTGCTTTGCATATAGGAACTTTGTAGGAGAAATAAAGAAATTCGAAGCAAGCAAGTTATTCCACACACTGGTGGATCCAAAGCTAATCTTAGACGAAGAAATGAGTTGGTAATGACATTAAATGTTAACTTTTACTAATTAAAGAAGTTCAATGTTTACTTACTCTTTATTTATCTTAGTTGTTAGAAACTGGGAAGCTACCAAGTCGTGGACAATTATATATTGAAACTCATAAAAGGAAAGATGGATCATTTGTAAATGAAGCAGCAAAGACTATAGCGGTATGTTTTTCTTTAGTAACATTGTTTTCAAGGATTGTGCTTAATCTTAAAACGTTTATATTTCATTTTATTACATGTTTGCAGGAACAAATTGAAGTAGGATTGACTCAAAGCATAGTTGATGAATCTGAAGTTTCTCCTCTTGATGTTGTTGGTAGAGTGTTAGGGTTAGAGCACTCTGGGAGAGTGCGATGCATGGGATTAGGAGTTATTCCTTCTAATACATTTAGGAACACAAGACTTCGAGCTTCTAGTCCGAGCTCTTCTTCATCTGGTGTTGCCTTTCCATCTTCAAACCAATGGCAAGAGAAATACAACAATTTAGAATCAGCTTTTAAGGCCTACATGATCATGAAGGAAGGAAGGATCCCTAAAGAATTAGCTAGTTATTTCACTCCTGATCAAACACATGTAAGTAATTAATATGCATACATCATTATGTATATGTGAGGTATCCTAAAACTTGTTAGTATAATATACAATATACTCTTAAAACTGTTTTACATATGTCTATAGTTTATTAATTTATTCACGCATGTTAGTAAAGAAATATATTTTGTAATTGGTACGTGTGTTTATTAAGCTAATTAATTTATAGTTTTGTAGGTAGATTTTATAGCTAATCAACAATATTAAAGTAGAATTTTATTCATTTTGGCTAGCTCTTAATACTCTTTATCTCAAGTTAGGTCTTTAAGTAAACATACATGACCATGGTAATAACCATACATAAGTTTAGAATATTAAAACAATTGTTTAGAATTGATTATTTTTATTGATGGTCATTATGATTTAGTATGTGTGATACACCCTTGTATATAATATATGTGACTAAGTATTTTTTCTTTTCTTATTTCAGCCAAATGATGCTTCAAGTGTTCCTAATACACCTTTGGATGCAAGAGGATCTTCTGGTGCTAGCAACCCTTAGTTTGTTTATAATGTATTTTGGATTTAAAGTTTAGTACAAGACTAATATTACTTTGTTATGGATTTTATGTCATACTTTGATTTACAATAAAAATTTGAATTATAAATCTTTGAACTATATGCTATTATTTTGGTTATTGAAATATAATTTCTACGTCCTCATTATGAGTTTTTTTATTACATTTTTTTATCGATATCATAAGAAAATGAAAAATTGTAATACATGTAGATTATGAAACTAAAATGAGTATACAAAATCATTATATACAAGAAAATAAGGAGAATTAGAAAATAAATTGTAAAACATCTATTGTTAGCATGATTTAAAAAACCCCCCCTCCATAGTATAGTTTTAGAACCTCTTTTAATAAACCTCCGCATTTAGCATAGGTTTAAAACCTCCTACAAAAAACCTCCGTATTTAATTCTCATCTTTTACAAATTCATGTCTATTTACTTTACTGCATCTTTCTAAATCGAAATTATTATAAAAGTAATCTTTAAATCGAAAACACTATTATCAAGTTTCCTTACTAATCTTATAAACCACCACATTACTGTGATAAAAATGGATATCTTTATCAAAATTATAATTATTGCATGCGTTAAGTATTAGATAATTCTCTGATAAGTTGAAAACTATGAACTTGCTTGTTTAATTAAAAAAAACTCACAATAAAGAATGGATTCTATCTCTCATCTTCAAACATTTGTTTGTTAATAAAATCATTTAGTGAAAATTACTTTGTTGATTTGAAAATAACTTCCTTTTGAGGAGTAAGTACAATTTTCACGGTTAACAAATTGACATGCTCAATGAGACTAGTTTGCCAAAAACTTGATCTTAAGAACAAGTCTTAAAGAAAATCTTTTGTTGTTATGAAGTGGTACAATGATGATAAATAGTCAAAGAAACTACAGTATAATAACGCTGCAAACACTTCTACTAATAATAGTGACAACAATGAACAAATTCAAACAAATTTAACTTTCGGGGTGAATAATGAGATGATTACGGGTATTAGCCAAAGTTGAAGAATCGTGACTTCGTCAAAAGTGTATGCGAGCTTTATGGCTCACCTATTGGCTTACATAGCCGATAATAAGAAACAAGCGGATACTATGGCCGTCAAAATTGAAAAAGCGGCTACTGCGATCGTCAGAAAAGGAAAAAACGACAAGTGCAATTGTCGAAATCGGAAGAATGACTACTACGACCGTTGAAAAAGAAAAATAGTTGCTACGAGTGTAGAAAAGAAAGTGATGGCTGCTGATGTCATCAAAGAAAAAGGGAAAGTGATGGATAATGCTACCGTCAAAGAAAAAGAGAAAGTAATGGATATTGATGCCATCAAAGAGGGAAAAGAAATAAGAGATGATAAGGAGAAATCAAAAGATGTTTTTCAACAAAAATGTGAGGATTTAAACTTAGATTGTATTCATGATAATTCACTTTTAGGCTTTGAGAAACCAATGCCCTTAGGATTTAAAATGATGGAATCTCAGGATCCTTTAGAAGAGATTAACATGGGGACTGAGATAGAACTATGAGGTAGAAAGACTACCACAGGCTAAGTTTATTCGAACTATGAGGATTGTTGATAGGATTTCTAATATTATTCCTATGATTAAAAATAATGGGAAAATGTGTGTGTGTGTATAGATTTTAGAGATTTAAATTTAGCAATTCCTAAAGATGAATACCTTATGTCAATTGTTGATATGTTAATTGATTCAACAACGGGTAACGAAATTTCAAGTTTATTAGATGGTTATTCATGATATAATTGAGTGTACAATGCCAAAAATGAATCCATTGAAGTATGCTTTTGGTGTATCTACAAGTGAATTCTTAGGTTTTGTTATTCATCAATAGGGAATCAAAGTAGATAAAAATAAGGCAAAAGCCATTTTGGAGACTTCCCCTCCAAAGAATAAAAAACAACTTCAATCATTATTAGGTAAGGTGAATTTTCTCAAAAGATGCATTTCCAATCTGTCAGGAAAAACTAAAGTGTTTTCACCTTTACTTAGATTAAAGAAGGAAGTTGAATTTTGATGGGAAAAGGAACACCAAGAAGCCTTTGATGACATTAAGAGATATCTTGCCAATCCATCAATTCTAATGCCTCATGTGAAAGGAAAATACTTGAAACTGTATATTTCAGCATCAGATTTGACTATTGCAAGCATGTTGGTGCAAGTGGATGATGACAATATAGAATGTGCTATTTATTATCTGAGTCGAATTCTTAATGATGTTGAAATTAGATATAGTGCAATAGAAAAATTATGCTTGTGTTTGTATTACTCTTGTACTAAACTCAAGTATTATATAAAGCCTTTCAATGTTCAAGTATTGTCTCACAATAATGTTCAAGTATTGTCTAAATCTATTATGCTTAATAGAATAGGAAAATGGACCCTTACACTGACAAAATTTTTACTTACCTTTGTACCATTGAAGCTAGTAAAGGCCAAATTGTAAGAGATTTCTTGGATGATCATTCAAACATAGAAATATTGGAATGTTATATAGGAATCAAACCTTGGATATATATTATATTTCAATGGACTGAAACATGCAATGGTGCAGGGATTGGTGTCGTTTTAATTTCTACAAATAATACACCTATGACAATCCTTTTCGAAATACAACTTGTGTGTTCCAACAATGAAGCAGAATATGGGGCTTTAATTCTTGGTTTAGAAACGTTATTGAATTTAGGTGCAAAACACGTTCTGATTAGAGGAGATTTCGAGTTAGTCATCAATCAATTAACTCATAAATTTAAATGCATCAAGAGTAATTTACCAAAATTCTTTTCATATGCATCTAAGTTATTAGCTCAATTTGACAAATTTGAATTCGAACATATGTTTTGAGAGAAAAATAGAGAAACTAATGATTTGGCTTAAATTACATCTAGTTATAAGTTGAGTAAACAAAATTTCAAAGCTTTGATAACTATCAAAGAAAAATTACAAGAAGTAGAAATTTTGAATATGAATGTGTTGACAACTCATGATTGAAGAAAACCTTCATTATAGTATATTCGAAATCCTAATCTATCTATTGATCAAAAGACAAAATATAAAGCTATAAATTATGTTATTCTTGGAGATGAGTTGTATAAAAAGAGTATAGATGAAATTTTATTGAAATGTTTGGGAGAATCAGAAGCTTATATAGCTTTGGCTAAAACTCATGAAGGAAATTGTGGTTCTCATTAAGTTGGTGAAAAGATGAAGTGAATGTTATTTTGACAATGTTATTATTGGCCAACTATTTTGAAGGATTGCATTAATTATGCAAAATCATGCAAGGAGTGCTAGAAACATGGTCTGGTACAACAAGTTCTAGCAAGTGAGTTACATTCAATAACAAAACCTTGGGCTTTTCGAGGATGTGCATTAGATTTAATAGGTCAGATCTATCCACCTTCTTCAAAGGGACATAGGTATATCTTGATTGCAGTTAATTATTTCACCAAGTGGGTGGAAGCAATTCCTTTGAAAAATGTTGATCAAGGGGATGTAGTAAATTTCATAGAACAAAATATTATTTTTCGATTTGGTATCCCATAAACGCTTACAGCAAATCAAGGCACCGTTTTTACTAATCAAAAAGTTGTTCAATATGCCAATTCTTGAAATATTAAGTTGTTAACTTCTACCCCTTATTATGCTTAAGCAAATGGCCAAGTCAAAGCCATAAACAAGATTTTGACAAGCTTAATTAAGAAACACGTTGGCCAATAATCTAGAAGTTGGGATGAAAGTTTAGAACAAATTCTTTGAGAATTATAATTTGTCCACAATGAATGGAAATCTTGTGTGCTTAGAAAATAGTTCTTGAAAGAAGATGGTTGGAATTGCAACTTCACTTTGGGGATCTCATTTCTGATGACCTTAGGGATTAGTGATTCCTCTCCCGTGAGTTGATTAGGTCTAATCTTTTTCCTCTATATTGGCGCTTGAGGAAGTTGAGATAAACCAAACTATCTTGTGAAAATATGTGGTTGGTAAGGATAAAATCTGAGGTCCTTCAAAGTAGTTCCGGTAAAAATAATGTCCTAAGTGAGAAAATTCCTCCAAATCTCGACTAATTCAGATTGTTGGCCAGGAGTTTCACAATGGAATCTTTGGTTTAGCCATTCCAGGCCTTCCAAATTTGCAGTAAAAAATGGTGCCAAATTGATGTCAAATTGATTAAAACTAAGAAAAACCTTGATGTACTTGGTATAGCATTCGTAGTACAAAATTCTTTGCTTCGAGTCATGTATGTCAGTCGAGCTCCTTCGATTTTAAGTTTGAAGCGATTAGGAATATCCATTTCAGGAGTTATGTGATTGGCTAGGATGACATTTAACCCTAATTGTACAATTCATAAAGGCTTCATTTTGTTGGGGTATCCATGATTTTGACAACTTCTTCCATTACCTTATAACTTGAGGCTAGTAGGAATTTACTAAGGCAAATATCTTCTCTAAAATGAAGAACTTATGCTAAGTTGTAAATATACATTAGGATATTGTTCGCTGGTCGACAAGTGTACTGATTTACACAAGTAGTATAAAACGGTAAGACCGAATATCGTATCCTCAGGGAATTTGTTTCACCTAGACCATGTATATTCAGTATGTAAACACTTATAAGGATTAAAAACAAGGCAAATGTGAATTATATACTACAAAGTCTATTTGAACATAAATAAAATGTCTAAGGTTATAAAAGGTGAAAACTATCAAGTTAAGAGCGTTGGGGAGGGTTCTACTGAATTTCTCTTGATGTTTAAAATGTGTTTTTTTTTCTAATTAACGTTATCCTAGTGTTCTTATGCTGAGAAACTACTTAAACCATGATTCCTCACATGAATGAGCCTAACTCTCTTTAGACTTTGTCCTTGATCCCTCAACAAACTTATTCTAAAAGAGTTACACTAAGCCTACAACATAATATGGACTAAATCACTGCACTCTATTCCTAGACATACAAATTTCTAGCTTGCTCTATCAAGTTCTAAGGTTTTAAAGCATTTTTCAATACTAAAAAGCTTAACTACACATACAAATGGGTGATCAAGCCACAAACATGTAAAATAAGCATAGATAGAAGCAATGAACACAAAAAACTAACATTAAATAGATAGTGAGAATATTACATCAAGATTGTTCAGTAGTACTCCCCAACAAAGAGGCTTAGCCTTCCATTACAAGCAAAGCTTCAAAACTAAGAAAGAAACTATTTTTTGGTGAAAGAAATTGGAAGAAGATGATGGAGGATGTCTCCTCCAACCTCTAAACCCTAAATCTCTCTATTTTCCTTAACTAAGCTCCCTCTGTTGCTCCAAACTCGTCTCTCTACTGCTTGTGTCTTTTCATTTCCGCCAACCTCAGTGTTTTAAAGGCTCTTGGACCTTTCAACTTTCGAAGGCTCGCTTAGCGAGCATGTCTCACTAAGCGAGAGTTAGTGAATTTTCGCTAAGCGAGAGTGGGCGCGATGAGTGCGAGAAGAGACAATGTCCTCGCTGGGCAGGCTAGCTGCACACTGGGCGTGCAAATCTCTAGCTTATCATCTTCTAGGGTTTCCCATCCCCTAAGTGAGTTGGATGCCTCATTAAGCAGATGCCTCCCGCTGAGCGGATCTACCTCGCTAAGAGAGTCATCAGCTGCTTGAACCTTCTCTTCTTTGGCCTGAAACTTAGTTGGATTCAACATTAAGTCACAAAAATGGAGTTTCTACTCTATAAAATCACACAATAAAGAAAAGTATGTACAATTCGTACAAAAAGAACCATAAATTGGAAGTACAACGCTATTTCCTTGCAAATATTCAATACCAAACTAACTCATGAATATCAATTAACAGATATGAAGAGAACAAGTACAAAGAAGGTGTAAAGACACCCAATACATCAGAAAGGATATGTGCTCTTCATCAGAAATCTCTTCAGTATCTTTCATATTCTTTTCAATGAAAGCTCCATAAGATTTAGCACTAAAGTCTATATCTATTTCACTTCTCTCGATTTGATCTTCAAATAGACCTATAACATAAGTTTTGTCTAAGGGTTTAAAACTAGTAATGACAACTTTGTCCATTAGAGTTAACATAATTGGACCACAAGGAAGTTCTAACACACGCGAACTGGGATTCCAGAATAAAAAAGAAGCCATCAACATAAGCATATCTAAACTAACAATGTCACACTTGCTTAATTGAATCAAGTCATAAATGCCTATGTTGAGTTTTTTGGCCTCTACACAAGCAAGCCAACTAAAAAAACATTTTTCTATCCTTTGGGGGGGAGGCCCTAAAAAATCCCACTCTTCTCTTTCAAGAAATCACTCCTAATGTTTTCTTTGTGGATTATAGGATATTCATCTTCATAAGTAGGGAACCAACTACTATTGGATTCATAATCTAATTTAGGACGATAAGGACATGCAAAACAAATGTTTTTAGAGTTCAAAGAAGCCAGGAGTAGTACCTAGGTTTCCCATACTTTCTTGTACTCTTCTTCATGTCCTTCAATGAGAATTAGCTGCCTTTGTTTGAGGTTGTTGTTAATACAATGGGTGTTGGCAGTGGTGTGCTTCTCTCAATGTTAGCAGAGGTAGTGTGGTCTACAGAAGTATTGTGTTGAGAGGAGATCGCCATTGATGAGAATAGAAAGAAGGAAGGAAAGGATTGCTCAAGAGAGAAGAGAACCCAAGTTTGTGAATTAGGGATAACAAAGAAGTAGTGGAAGTATAATTGATGTTTGAGTTATATGTAGTGTTTAAAAGATTGAAAATTTTCAAAATTTGAATAAATTAAACATCTTTTGAACTAATGATGTGATCTTAATGTGATACATTAATAAGGTAGGCAGTTATAGCCGTAAAAGAGGTAATCATCTCCAATTGGTTAGCATAAAAATCGCAACCATGATTGGATTATGTGCCCAACATATTTAATGAGGTTCAGAATGTTGATTAGACAAGATATTAAAATAATATATGAAGATTTGCTACAAAAATAATGTATTCTCGGACGATGCTACCCGAATACACTATTTCTAGGGGGCATCTGTTATCTTTGTTATGTAAAATTTGATTAAGTTATGAAACTCATGTTTCAATGGACTTGTCTCGAAGGGAGTAGAAGAGTTCATTCAAAGATAATCAAAATACGGTCTAAAATTCAAGATGAATATGACATTGAAAAGAATTATTTCGATTGGAAGTTACGGTTCCAGTAGCTTCTTTAAAACACGTGGGATTGGGAAGCATTCAGAAATATGATCTTTTTCAACAATCGAAGTACCAGTTGACGCGGTTGTAGAGAAGTTATACGAAGATGGGTATAAGACCAATGTATTTAGGAATATTGTTAAATACGTGTCAAAATCATATAATTTGACCATTTGCATCAGAAGTCTATAAATAAAATTGTTGACCGCCAATTTTCAAGAAATTGAAACACTATCACTTAATTCTTCAAACACCGATAACGCCTACCGTTGCAAAATTGACTACAAGTTCAGTAGGTCATCGTGTATGTATTCAATTCTTATCTTTTATGAATTTGTGTCTATTTACTTTATTCCATCTTTCTAAACTCCCTACACTTTCCAATTTCTATTTCTTCTCGAAACTTTACTTTTTCAATCTTGATTTCTTATTACTTTAAGAACTACTATCAAAATCAAAATTATTATAAAAGTAATCTTTAAATCGAAAATACTATTATCAAGTTTTCCTACAAATATTATAAATCACTATATTACTATGATAAATTGAATATTTTTATTAAAATTATAATTATTGTATGCATTAAGTATTAGACAATTCTTTTATAAGTTGAAAATTATGAACTTATTTATTTAATTAAAAAGAACTCACAATTGAGAATAAATTTTATGTCTCATATTTAAACATTTATTTGTTAATAGAATCATTTAGTAATAATTATTTTACTAATTTAAAAATATCTTCCTTTCAAAAAATAAATATAATTTTTACGATTAATAATTTCATATTCAATGAACAAACAAATATTAAGAGATCTAGTTTGATTCGTTTTATTTATATCTAACCTTTGGGTCCTAAACTTTCACCTCAGAAAGCAATAGAATTCGTGTTGGTATCAGTCGAATTTGACAAGCATTTGAATATTACAATAACTTTTGCACACATGCGGTATGGTAGGCAGAGGGAACTTCGCATGTGGCCGCAGACATTTTGAAAGAAATGTTTCACCGCCCCCTTCTCAATCGGACAAAATGGAAATAATTATTTCTTTCTCCCTTGCTTGATCTATATATCCTCAAATTATCGCTTTTTTTAAATCGTTTTAAATCTTCCTGACTAGTATTCCTTTTTAAATTCTCTTATTGAATTATGTAAAGTTAGTATACTTTAGACCGGTGTAAATTTGAGTGGTAATTATTTAAAAAAAAAAACTATGAGAACTGTAAATGTAAGTCATCATACAATCATATTAGGAATGATTATGATTACAATTGGTTAATTAGGTCACAACTATTTTAAAAAGTTACGAATTTTTTCTTTAATATTGATCATTCAGATCAGTGAGATATATATATATATATATATATATATATATATATTGAGAGAGAGAGAGAGAGAGAGTAAAATTCATGTTAATTACTGCTATTATTCTTCATTAAAGCTAGGGCAATATCGAGGTTTAGTATATATCCTCGTTTCTCCCTTGATTTTATCATACAAAACATAAGTGTATGAATGATATAAACCTAAAATTATAATAACTGTTGAAATATAAAAATAAATTAAACCATTTTAAAAGATTGGACACTAGTAGCAGTACACATGAGTTGATGGTTTCCTGCGATCCAGAAAATTGTAAACACGGAACTTGTCTTAAGAGCAAAGTTTATGATGGGACATAACGTTTGCATATCCTTGGACACAGGCATATCTAGTAACCTCAAAGAGTGGAATCAGTTTATTCTTCATTTTACCTTTTTTGGTTGAAAATAATTATACGGTCGTATGAGATACGAGGTTAACATATTTCTAGTGCATAAGGTAAAAGATTTTTTTTTTTTTCAAAAAAGAAAGATTAAGGATTTTTATGCACCATAACTTTTTTTTGGGGTCTTATGCACCTTAACTTAATCATAAATTAACTAGCAATAATAATTTATTTTTATATTACTCGATAATAATCTGGACATGGAATGTTGTTTTTCTGTGGCCTGGGTTTTCGGGGTTTTGCTTAATGATATTGGTGTTTATTATATATACTTTAGATTTCTCTTAAGAAAAAGTTCATCTTGTTTTGTATTTGTTGGCATTATGTGATATGTTGTATTTAAATAACATGTAACAATTTTATGTTTCATGATTCTTGAAATTTTTCAATGACATGTACATTTTCGACTTGATAAAAGTTAGATTGTAGATATGATTTAAGGTAATAGGTATAGATAGGCAATGGATTATTCTTTTTTGGACTTGTGTATTAATCCTATAATAGCTTGTTTTTATTTATCTTTTATTTATCACATAATGCCAGAAAAGAAGACTTGTTTTTATTTATCTCTTTAAAGTGACTTCATTGTAGATTAATGTATCCGGGTTAGCGTGCCCTTATATTCTCTTTTAATAAAGTTTTGCTTATTGAAAAAAGTGATGATAAGTTTTATTTATTTTGAATAAATTTTTGACATGTTCCTTTTAAAAAGATTTTATATTTGAGTTTTTAGATAAATAAAACATTAAAATTGTTATCTTTTTAGGTGAGTGCATAAAACTCAACTTCAGTGACACATAATTGAAATATTATTAAACAGTGTGATTCTACAAATAGTGTAATAATAAATAGGATCAATTAATTTTATTTTTTTTTGCTCCCAAAGTATTATAATGTCGCTGATTTTGTCCTCAATTTTTCTTAATAAATCCACTATCTAAAACATAAAAAGAAAGTTGTCCTTATGTAAGAAAATTATCACAATTAAGGCAATTTTGTGATAATTTTTCATCTGTTGTGGAGATCGATTTTCTTATTTGGGGATAAAGTTTGTAAAATTTTATAAGTTGAGGGACAAAATTCACAAAAAAAATTAAAGGAAAAAATTTGCAACATTATGAAATTTTAGGGGAGGAAAAAAATATAATTGAGTCTAATAAATATTATACAATAAATACGTCCCTAAGGCATATTTAAAAGTTAGAAAGACGAGAACAAAAATCATCAAAAAGTAAAAATAGAACAGGAAATCAAAGAGAATAAGGATGTTTACTTGTGTTTTTATTATCTATTTTAATTTTCCATTTTTAATTTTAAATACAAAATTATCACATTGTATTTAATTTGTTTCCTGTTTTCAAATATTTATATAGGAAACAGAGAAAAAAAATTATTTCTTGTATAAATCTTTGAATGTAGCTAGGAAATAGATCGAAAGCTATGTTTTGTAATTAAATAAAGAAAATATAAAATGAAAATAAGAAATAAAATCACAAGTAAACATCCCAAAGCGATTAATGATTATATGTCAAACTTTTAATTCCCCACATATTTTAAAACTCACATAAATGTCAATTAAAAAATATAGATAATTGCATAAATTAAATATCAGTTTTCTATAAAGTTTTATCACACTATGCACACATAGAGAACAATATTTAATTTATTCGTTGTGATATTTTATATCTATAAAACTAGCTACATACCGTTAGCTTATAGGTTGTATTCTCTTTTAGTTGCAGCAAGCATAACTATAGAAACTACGAGTACTCAATTATATTCTCTCTAATTTGTTACGCACCAAACAATTATTATATGAACTAAACCTATAGCTTACATTTTTGTCTTGGTTACAGTTGCAGCAAATAGGCTCTGGGTCTGCACAAAAACTATTAAATAGTAATCAATCTAACTTAATAATAACACTGATGAAAAATGAGCTTGTATAGTAGGTCATCAAAACTGAAATATTGATGAGATTTAATTATTTTAAGGGAGATCATAACTGTATCTAAAATTTTCTTGAATTAGACAGTTATATTTTACAAGTGAGATTATTTTTTGATCTAGGAGATTAAGGGATATACTCGTGAATCTTTGATTCAGGAAAACAAGATTTCTTTTTTATTTTTATTTAAAAACTTCATGTATTTAAGAAAAAGAAACACCTCCAATAAATCCACAAAGATTTTCAAATTATTGCAAAACAATCTCTGCATATAAACGACATAATCGTTTATTGGAGACATGAACAAATCAAAGTGTCGACGTGGGGTATGTTCTAAGTTCTATTCTGTAGCAAACTGTATGAAGAAGGGAGAGTCATGATCAAAGTGATAAAGTCAAGTCAAGGATCTGATATCAGTCACCTTATCCGTATAATTGTGATAATCAGTAACTTAGGGAATAGGGCTCCACATAGTGCCCCTCATATCTTTGGTGGGAGTTTTTCACTTCGATATTGCCTTGATCTGAATAATGCAGCCAACGTGAGACCCGGATCAAGCACCCTAGCTACTCTCACACTCGTAACAATTCTAAGGATAAAACATTTCCAATATAGTACTGTTTTTTACTATGAATAGTTAATTCAGTCTCTGAATTTATGTCTTATTATCATTTATATATGTTCCTGAAATTATAAAAAAAAATCAAATAAATTCCTATTTTTTTAAAGTTTTATTTAAGTCCTTGAAATTTATATCTTTTCTCATTTTATTCTTTAGTCCAAGAAGTTAAATAATAATAATAATAATAACATTAAGTTTAGGGACTAAGATGTGAAAAAATAGTTAATTGAGAGTTAAAATGAAATCCTAAAAATTTCAGAGACTTATTTAAATTTTTCTTATTTTTAAGGATTATTTTTAAGGACTAAAATGATAGTTAGATATAAATTTAGGTACTCAACCGGTCATTTACTTTTTTCTGTTGGTCCTTTATCATGACATGAACTGAATTTTGTGACTAAAAAATAAAAAAATTTATTATTAAAGGTTTTTCTTTATTATAGCAAAAGTCAATAGTCTTGTCCTCTCCTTGCGTATTTAGAAATTGCAAGAAGAGAGTAATGTTATATTTTTTATAATTTTTCTTATAAAACTTTTAATATTTTAAGAAAGAAGTATTTAATAGAAAATAAATATATTTAATATTTTAAAAACTTGAAAACCATTTTAAGTGCAATATTATTTATTTAATAAGACAATAAGCGGTAAATTTTAGTATTATTTTTTGTGTATTCTTTTGTTTTTCCTGATTGTCTTCTTCTCTTGGTCCGTGTTGTTTGTAGGATCCCACGTTCATTTAGTAGCAGCCACAATCTTTGTCTATGTATGATTCTTGCTTCTTTTTTTAAAACTATAATTTTAGTACACACAAAATAAATATTTATTTTATATAATTAAAATTTATAATGAATAAATATTTTTATTGAAAATAATAAATTTTAAAATGTAAGAAGTTAAAAAAAATACCTAAAAACATTAACGTTAAAGAAGATTTCCCAAAAAAAAAACGTTTTTATTGAAGAATG
The DNA here is from genome assembly GCF_004193775.1 of Glycine soja. Lineage (NCBI taxonomy): Eukaryota > Viridiplantae > Streptophyta > Magnoliopsida > Fabales > Fabaceae > Glycine > Glycine soja. Next base: position 6,962,319 of record NC_041004.1, read on the forward strand.
ACATGTAAAAGTTCTCTGGTAGCTATTCACCTATTCTCATTTATATATTGAGAGGGTTTTAGATTTAGGATAAATATTTTATATTATAATACACTGTTATTTTTAATTCTAGTTAAAACTACGAATATTGAATATGATAAATTAAAAGAGATAAAAACTTAAGAATTTTATTTTAAAAACATTCTCGTTGTTGAAGAATGACAACTAAAGACATTTTTTGTTCAAGATAATTATTCTCATCATTTATACAGAGAGAGGGATTAATCTCATATAATTAGTCATTTTAAAATTATTAGTTAGTATTCAAAGGTTTAAATATGTTTAAGTATATTATAAATATATATATATATATATATATATATATATATATATATTGATTATTCTTTTAATATTATTCTTTCAAATTTGATACGAAATTACTAGAAATACATGATTTAAGTATTTTATTTTGAATGGGGCCCAAGGAAAAGGCCTAAACGTTGCAATATGCATGGTCCTGCCACTTGTATATATATGCAAAATAAACCATCTCAACATAGGAATAAAAATTAATCAAATATTAGGGATATATCGATGTAGTTCACTTTTTTTTCTGTGGGGCAAAGGAAACTAATTTTTTTTCATTCTGTCACTTCTCATATCAAATGCATTTGCATGTTGGATAATTATAAAACATGAAATAAGCAAACTACATATAAGCAAACATATTGTAACACCAAGTTATTCCACACACATTGAACAAATTAGAATATTTTCATTGACATGATTAAAGGAACTCTTGCAACACACATAAGTTGCTCCATATTCCTGAAAAACACAATACATATAAAATGAGTTTGAAAGTATGGGGGAAAATTATTTTGATGATTGATATTTTTATACTCATTGATTTTAGTTACACAGAAAGAATGTAACTAAATATTACAACTTTTATACTTATTATTGTATGATCAAGTATACACTTAACATTTAATAAGGTGAATGACAAGTGATAGTATAATATTATTTTTTTCATAGATTGTAATAAAATTTTTGTTTCAAGTATTTAATATAATTGCATACTTAAAATTCGAATCAAGAGATCTTAGATTCGAATTCTCAATTTAACCAGAGATCACATATTCGAGTCCTAACTTATTATCTGAATTAAAATTTCATGTTATTATTAATTTTAAAACTCATTGATTTTTTCTATATATATATATATATATATGCAAAAAAGGAATATAGAGTAGTTCTCTTAGTTTACTATGTAATAATTTTATATATATTTTAAAATTTTAAGGAATTTGAATTTGAATTCCCAAAAATGATACAAAAGGTGGGAGAAGAAGAGCAAACTTTGATCTCATCAAACCTAGTGAATCTTATCACTCATTTTAATATTCCTTTGTAGTTTGGAACACGTAAATAATGAAACAACATAATTCTTAAATGATTGAAAATAGGTTATAAACCATTGGTATTCCCCCTAAAAAATATTCATTTAATTGAGTGATTGAAGCACCGTAACGAAAGAAATATAGTGGGCAACATATTAAGATAAAAGATAAAAAAATTTGGTAAAGAAAAGACATAAAAAAAATTATTGAATGGGGTTTAGCTAAACTCTTACCTAAAGAGGGAAGTGAAAGATTGAAAAAAATATGACACGTGATAAAATGTTGATGTGGCAAGATCTATGTTAATTAAGCAAGTTCTTTAAAAAAATGTTAATAAAGTAAGTGAAATATCAACACCATAATTTTTTGCCTCAAATCTTTTATATATTATAAACAACCTAATAGATAAATATTTATTTTTCAAGATCATTTAACAAGTACATCCAAAACTAATAGTTAATTTAATAATATATATTGAATAAGTTTTCTTTGCTTATATAAAAAAATAACATCAATTTAATAGATGTCTTTTATGAATAGACAAAAATACTTTATCAAATAGTACTCATTAAAATATAATATAACATATTTGTAAAGTTCTAATTCCTATGTCTTGCGATATTTTTAAGTTTTTATTAAAATCAAAACAACTATTAAATTTAGAAAAGGGAACATGAAGAAAGATGATTGCACCATGACTTCTTTTACTTGAGCATTCATTGATAATCACTAATGTCACCACCTTAAAGTTGTGTATGTTTGTCCTCTTTGAGTTACATATTCAAGATATATATGAGGGAAAATCCAACAAAGAATCTTGTGCATAAATAGCCAATACCATATTCTCCATTTCTTCCCAATCAAGAGTGGACCAAAAACAATTCCATGGCCAAAAACCAATCCCAATTCAACACTAATAAAATTCCAATCAACTGTACAAGCTAACATTTCACATTCTTGTTGTGGCAGCACCCCCGACTCTTTCCCATCTATTTTTTCAATCAATGGAAGATCATATAGCTTGTCGTTGCCTTCAAATGAAGAAGCTAGAAACGACTGAATTTGGGTACCTATTGGGATCTTTCCCACCAAATGATTGAAGGAGAGGTTTAAATATGAAAGGAATGACAAACTTGCAAGTGACATAGGAATTTCTCCACTCAAAGAGTTTTGTGAAAGGTCTAAGGACTCCAATTGATTTAGGTTACCTATCGATGATGGGATTTCACCAGACAAAGCATTGTTTGACAAATTGAGGACATGTAGTGTTTTGAAATCCATTAAATCCTCTGGTATAGGTCCTTCAAAATGGTTAGATGAGAAATCAATAGATGTAAAGATTGTCAAAATTTTAACCTTCTCCGTCTCTAGACCTTTGCTGATAATTGTCACACTATCTTGATAATATACATCTGTGTATACTACAAATTTCTTCTCTATGAACTTTGATCCAACTTCATCTTTGTTAAGTGTTAATTTTTTTTTTCAAGTTGCGAAATATTTTTCTGGCAGTTTACCCCTAAAATTGTTGAAAGCGATGTCCACAATGTGAAGCATTTCCCAAGAATTATGGGCTTTCGAGCATCTTAGGGAGCCTTGAAATTTGTTGTTCCACAAAACCAGGATTCAAAGTGTGCATATTTCCTTCAAAAAGCATGGAAAATCACCAACGATTTGATTTGATCTAAGGTCCAAAACCCTAACTTCGAGCAATGGGCAAGAGATTTTGGAATAGGCCCAAAAGAAATAGCAATACACCACTGAATTGCTATCATTCCTTGCCACTTGCAAAAACACCTTGTCCTCAAGGTGATAGTTAGAACGAAGCTGGTCCCAGTCCTCCCAGGATGTGTCGTCTGGGGACAACCCAGCCCATTAGACCAGAACCTCCCATTTGGATGGAAGGGAGTCCATCACACGTCGTGAATCCAATATGGTCAGTGGCGTCACCAGGGGTTGATTGTCTATGGCGGTCTCGGGCAGAGGCAGTTGTGCCTCACTGGTCGGAGCTCTGTGAAATGGTATCAGTAAAGAACAGTGAAAGATGGGATGAATTCTTGCCCCCGCAGGTAATTTGAGCCTATATGCTACCGACCCAATCTTTTCCACAATTGGAAATGGACCATAAAACTTGGTTAATTTATAATGCGTCCCCTTCATCCCCGAGACCGTGGCCTGATGAGCGGGACGAAGTCGCACCATGACTTGACCCCCCACGTTGAACAAGACATCAGCTTCGAAAAGTAACTGCCACCACCCAACTCGTCCAGTAGCTCATCTATTGTGGGTATCGGAAAATGATCCTTGATCGTTATGGAGTTTAAGGCGTGATAATCTACGCAGAAATGCCAAAAGCCATCATGCTTCCGTACTAGAAGGACTAGAGACGAAAACGGGCTTGTATTGGGTCGAATGATTATGTTCTGTAACATAGAGGCCACCTGCAATTCAATTTCCTGCTTCTGATAGTGTGGATATTGATAGGGTCGGACATTAATAGGGCTTGAGTTGGGGTGGAGATGAATATGGTGATCAGTTGGTCAAGAGGGGAGCAGGGAGTGTGGTTCCTCAAAGAGGGTGGCGAATTGGGTCGGGAGGTGTTGAACTTGGGGCGGGAAGGAAGGTTCCTCATAATCATTTGAAGGTAACTTCAAAAGGGTGATGGCAAGGTGAAAACACACACTCGCTCCCTATTTTCGAGTCAAACGCCGAAGCTGGGGAGGGGTGAGGATAACAGAAGCAGGATCAGTCGTTCCTTGAAACTCAACCAGGTGCCCTTCATGAAAGAATGTCATGCTCAAGTTGCTATAGTCTGTCATGATGGGACCTAGGGTCTTCAGCCATTGCATACCCAGGACAATGTTGACACCGTACAAAGGTAGAACATGGAGGTCCACCCAAAAGGGAATGTGCTGGATGGTGATGGTAACAGCCTAACAAAGGAGGTCGCACTGAAGGTGTTTGCCATTTCCGAGCATGACACGCAACGGGGAAGTGGTACGAGTTGTGAGGACCAATTCACGCACCAATGGTTCCTGGATAAAGTTATGGGTGCTTCCCCCATCAACCAGGATTACCAGTTGGTGATTCTTAATTTGGCCTAACAGACGCAAGGTCTCAGGAGCCAAATGACCCTAGAGTTGTGGAAGCAATGTCTTCCAAGGTTATTTTAATGATGCCAAAGAATCAAGAGTTAAGCAAATTCCAAAGATTCAAGAATGAAGTTTTCAAGAATCAAGTTTCAAGGATCAAGATTCAAGAATAATCAAGATCAAGATTCAAGAATCAAGAGAAGAATCAATCAAAATAAGTATTAAAAAAGTTTTTCAAAACATTGAGTAGCACAAGAAGTTTTCACAAAATCATTACCAAAGAGTTTTATTCTCTGGTAATCGATTACCAGATTGTAGTAATCGATTACCAGCGTTTTTTTTCAAAAAACGTTAAGATTTTCAAAATTCAAAATGAAGAGTCACATCTGTTGATGTGTAATCGATTACACCTTAATAGTAATCGATTACCAGTGATTGTTTTCGAAAAATACATTTCCAAAAGTCATAATTCTTCAAGTGACTTGTTTTTGAAGATTCTTTCAAAAGTCACAACTTTTCTAAGTGACTAGTTTTAAAATAAATTGCCAAGAGTCATAAACTTTGACTTGAGTCATCAAGAAATTATAAATATGTGACCATGGCATGTATTATGAACAATCAAGAAATCTATCTTTCAATCTTCTCTCTTAACATCATTCAACTCTTTCAAACAGATTTTTTTTATCTTCTCTTCATCTTTCTAAAAGTTTTTGTTCAAAACTTTTTCTTTCAAGAAAAGTTCTTTGATAAAAAAACTTGTGCTATTCATCTTTTTCATTCTCTTCTCCCTTTGTCAAAAAGAATTCAACAAGGACTAATCGCCTGAATTCTTTTTGTGTCTCTTTTCTCCCTTTTCCAAAAGAACAAAGGACTAATCGTCTGAATTCTTTTGTGTCTCCCTTCTCCCTTTTCAAAGAATTCAAAAGGACACAGTCTGAGAATTCTTTTGATTCTTCCCTTTCCCTTAAACAAAAGATTTCAAAGGACTAACCGCCTGAGATATCTTTTGTTTCCCCTTTACAAAGATTCAAAGGACTAACTGCTTGAGAACTTTGTCTTAACACATTGGAGGGTACATCCACTTGGTTGTTCAAAGAGAACAAGAGAGGGTACATCCCTTGTGGATCTTTGCTTGTAAAGGTTTTTACAAGGTTGAAAGAAATCTCAAGGATCGCAGGTTGCTTGGAGACTGGATGTAGGCACGGGTTGTTATCGAACCAGTATAAAATTCTTGTGTTTGTCTTCTTCTTCCCTACACTCTTTAATTTTCCGCTGTGCACTTTAATTATCGCTTTTACTTTTGGTTAAGTTTCTATTTCTGTTCTTTACTTTCTTAACATTATAGTAAAAGCCTAATTGAATCTAGTAACATTAAGAAGGATAGATCTTTAATTAGTAAAAGTTCATTAATAATTAATTCAACCCTCATTTCTTAATTATTCCGAGGCCACTTGATCCAACAAGAGCGAGTGTAGTGTGACTTGCGCCAGTGCCGGGCTAGCTGTGTCAAGCGGGTCAGTCGGGCCCTCCAATTGTATAGGGTCATCCTCATCAACTATTAAGAGGAACATTCGAGAGGCACATTAGTGCCCTCGATGGAAGCGTTCATCACAGGTGAAACATAATCCCCATTCCCATCGTGACGCTAACTCTTCTGGGGATAATCGCTTCAGAGTTGCTAGTGGAAGAGTCTGCACTGGGGCTACGAGGAGTGGCGGTGTGACTGCCAACAAGGGCTGCGGGGGGGGGGGGGGGGGGGGGGGTCGTGACAAAAGGGGGGGGGCACGGGCGCAGCTCCCGAAACGGGCCTCCAGCAGCTTCTCCTCCTGCAGCTTCGCCTAGCCCACCGCCTGCACCAACATAAGGGGCTGGTGGGCTTGGACCTCCCTGCGTATCTCCAGCGTCAACCCCGAGATAAAACAGCTCAAGAGGAACAATGGTGGTAGACCAACAATACGATTCGCAAGATCTTCGAACTCGGAAAGGTATGTAGTGACTGTTGAACAATGTGTAAGTTTACAGAGGGCACCGGTGGGATCCTCGTACTGAGACGGGGCGAACCGAGTATGCAACGCCTAAAGGAAGACTGGCCAGGAGGTGAAATGACCATTACTGGTCATCCACTGGAACCCGGCCAGGGCGTGCCCATTCATGTAAAAAGAGGTGATCGGCAGGCGGTCCTTCTCGGGTGTGGCATTGTAATCAAAGAACTAGTTGATCTTGAAGATCCAACTAGTGGGTTCGGTTCCATCAAACGAGGAACATCGAGTTTCAAGCAGTACGGGTTGGAGGTAGGGATAGGAGAAAGGGTGTTGGAATTGGACGGAAATGGTGACGAGGTCTCATGTGGGGCTAATTTATGGATTAATTCATCGAGTTTCAGGGTCATGGTTTGGACTATTTCGGTGAGGGAGAAATGATGGGTAGTGAACTTGGCTAAGGCGTCTTCGAGTCGATCAGAAGAAGTTTTGGATCTTGTGGATTCAGCCATCGGAAAGAAAACAAGAGCACCAAAATGATAGCACAGCCTGGTTTAGAGGACCAGTGACCTCCCGAGAAGAAGAGATAAATAAGAAATAGAGGAAGAAAACTCAGAGTAATTTTCATTGCCCAGCCTTATTACACGGCTTGATTATTTATAATGCCTAAAAGACAACTAACTTTGTCTTTTTGTGCTAGCATAATCCTAACAGAATTACATCATCAAGGCAAAAAGGGAGACAGGCTAAAGCACTGTAGATTCTGGTGCTGGGAAGGAAGATTCGAATGCATACTCAGCAAAATCCTTCAGGTAAGCTGGTGTATTGTTGTTTCTTTTGGGCTTGCTTCTTACTATATGCACCTCCTGTTGGTTGACTTCTGACCGCACCCCTGAATTGCTATCAAATGTTAGGTGCTTCGTGCCAAGGATATCTGGTTTTTGAGGAATCAGTGCCTCCAAAGGTATAAGAGAGATCAGACCTGAAGAAGAAGAAGAACGAGGAAGGGAAGGCTTCAATATTTTTCATTGATTCTTTGCTGAATGATTACATGGTTATTTATAGTGCAAATCCTTTCTAACAGAATTTGATAATCTTGCTAGGGAATATTACAAATAACAAATTTAGTTATGCTTGCCCCCTAACAGTCGACAAGATCACTCAACAACATTCCTTCTGCCAGCTCAGCATATCCACAGCCTCAAATGTAATCACGCAAGTAAGCAGGTTTTGTGATTTTCCTTTTTCCTTCTTCTGCTATTTGCACCTCCTACTTGCACCTTTGCTTCCCTTGACTCTGTCGTCTTTTGCTGCATATGGCTCCTTATCAGATACCTTCTACCTATCACTCCCAGCCCCATCAAAAACACCTTGTCCTCAAGGTGTTGGGCTTCAACGCATGGCTTCAAAAAGTGATACCGGGATCCCAAGGTCTATTCCGGCTAATTGCACCTGGTTTAGCAATTGTGCATAATGCAAAGGCAACTAGTTGGAGCTTTTATGCAGCCATGGCAGTTCCATAAAGAGGAACAATGCTGAAGAACTTGTTGAAGGAAATGGTGGTGTGAACAAGACCAAGATTGGGCAGATGAAGAACAATTATATGAAGTGGACCCGACAATGGTGGAAGGAATGGTTGCACGGGTGCAGGACACGAAGGCGCAGTTGGCATGGGAAGCGGAGGCGGCATGGACGGCGGAGGTGGCATGGGCGGCGGAGTCGGCATGGGTGACGGAGTCAGCATGGGCGATGGAGGTAGCATGGGCGGCTAAGTCAGCATGAACCGCGGAGTTGACATGAGCGAAGTCGATATGATGGCGGCTGGTGCCTACATAGGGACGGAAGATGAAAATTATGGAGTGGGGTTACGAGGGTTCAGTCGCTGAAGAAAGTTGTCAATGGTGGTGGCCAATGTGTCGACGGCAGTGGCAAGGTTGAGTTGACTGAGGGTAATTTTTGCCATGGCAGTCCTCGCTAGCGGGAGAAAGTTCAAGGTGGTTTGGCGGGTGTTGTGGATTGCGGTGGTTTGGGTTGGAATGGCAGCCATGGAAGGCAACCACGGGAGCTCTGTTTAACAGGTGGTGTAGGTTGTGGTGAAAGCTGGTATGGCAGCCATGGAAGGCAACCATGGGCTCTCAATGAAAGCACCAAATGTTAGGTGTTGCGTGCCAAGGATATCTGGTTTTTGAGGAACCAGTGCCTCCAGAGGTATAAGAGAGAAGAGACTTGAAGAAAAGGAAGAATGAGGAAGGGAAGGCTTTAATATTTTTCATTGATTCTTTGCTGAATGATTACATGGTTATTTATAGTGCAAATCCTTTCTAACAGAATTGCATAATCTTGCTAGGGAATATTACAAATAACAAATTTAGTTATGCTTGCCCCCTAGCAGCCGACAAGATCACTCAACAACATTGCTTCTGCCAGCTCAGCATATCCACAGCCTCAAATGTAATCACGCAGGTAAGCAGGTTTTGTGATTTTCCTTTTTCCTCCTTCTGCTATTTGCACCTCCTACTTGCACCTCTGGTTCCCTTGACTTTGTCTTCTACTGCTGTATATGGTTCCTTATCAGATACCTTATACCTATCACTCGCTTTTCTTTTGTCAGGTTTAAATAGTCCCAGACTGTGGAACAAAAGAGTAACTCGAACCAACACGGAGGTATTGACAATGATTCTCAAATATCGCAAAACAGAATGAGATACGATGAGATAGAATGCAATAGAAGCAAAGACAAGGAAAATCGAGTTATCTACTCTTCTTAAAGGTTAAAACTTCTCTAAAGAAACGCTTTGCCCCGAGAATGGGATAGAAAAAAAAAGAAACAGAAAGAGAGTGTGTGAACGTAAATAAAATAATACGGTGGTAATTGAGATCTTTCCACTTTTGACAAGTATTCATATGATTTTCCAAGAGCCTTTCACACGTCCAAGAGGTAACGAGTGGAAAAGAAACTTTAGACATTTGGAATGATTTTCTTCTGTCAGGTTTAGAAATTTTTGAAGTTACAATTTTCAAAGGTTTGTCCAGGGAATGAGATGGAGAAGAAATCACAAGTCACCACACTTATACTTAGGGGTATTCGCATATTGGATTGGATCGATTTTGAAAATAAAAAAATTTAATTTAATCATTTCAGTTTTATTAATTTATCATCCAATCGGTTTAGTTTAAACTTTTAATCCAATATGATTCAATCCAATTTAAAGCAGTTTGGATTGAATCAATTTTAAAGAGAAAAATTATTTGATTCAACCATTTCGATTTTGTTTTGTTAATTTGTCATCGAATTGGTTTAATTTAAACTTTTAATCCTATCTTATCCATAATTTATGTTTATTTACTTTTGACTAAGCCTTTCTTTTGCAGGTTTAGAACTTCTCAAAGACTTTCCCTCCTTACAAGAGACAGAGAGAACTAAAGTCTTGGAATCATACCAACCCCATAAAGATATATATTGTTACTCAGTATTCGGGGCATAAAAATGTTACTAATCCACAGTCAAACTAAAGAAAAAAGAAAAAGGAAACTAAAATACCTCTTATGTTAATTGGCGTTACTTTCTGTACTTTATGTTTGGTTTACATTAAACAGTTCATTATCCTGAATACAAGTTCTAATTCCAAAATTATGACCAAGATTAATTTAAACACACATCTTAATCGCATTCAATCCTTCGAAAAACAATTCTGTCAAAATCAATTTTACTATAATTTAAATCCAATGATGAATGACTTCTGTAACCTCTTTAAAAAGGTGAAGGATCGTATAAACATTACCTGGTCCGTAGAATTTACTTAGAATATAATCTATTATTTGAGTTTCGTTTGGTGTTTTAATTTTTTCACTTCAGAAATGCCGTTAGATACATTCATCAATTATAAGGCCAATTGGCCACATATCTATAGCTTCTTTCACCTAAAAAATGTCGTTTAACTTATTGATTAGTTGGCGTGATGTGAAACTAATATATTAAGACCCAGCTAGATATGCCGGAACCCTGATGTTTTTATGTAAGCATGCTAGAATAACACAAGTATAATAGAGTTTAGTCAAACACTGAAAAAAGCATTTCATAGGTATGTGCAGAATGAGAGAATAGAATAAATCACATTTATAAGAAATCCAACAAATAACTACCTCAGTTTTTTTGTTCCTTTTCTGAGTGAAGCCAAGTTTTAAAGTGGCACATGAACGTTGAGATCTCTAAATTTTCAGCATTCACTTGTCAAAAACAGTCCACCCTTGCGTGCAAACAACTAATGTAAGCAGCTTTTGCCACTCTTTAAAAAATGCAGACATTGGCTGCTATATTCAATCAAGAAAATTGAATAAACAACTTCTACAAAAAATGGAATAGTAACTCATTCCACACATCAGGTACCCCAGGCAAGCACCAATGTATGCAATCAGAGTAAGATGGGGGATTTGACAATTGTTCCGGGCGAAGGGGCTCCCAAAATTTGCGAAAAATGGAAGGATGACCATCCTTTCTATACTCTGATAGTTGAGTAATGTTGATGACAGAAACTTTTGAGCTCAAATTGCTTAGGATCTTCTCCACAGTGCTCATTGTGGGCAAATCTGAGCCACTTCCCCAGTAGCCCTCATTGTCAATGGGGTCCTTCTCCCCATAACAGTTTCCCTCGCTTCCTGGTTTCCACTCTCGACTCCTGAATGAGAATAGTGTTCAATAAAGTGAGAAAATATAGAGCATGAGATGTTTGAATTTCATATATTAATGTTATGAGGGTATAAAAAGGTGCGTCAATCATATGAGAAGATTTCTAATCATTTGGATGAGTTGTATTTGGGAACTATATTGTATAACAACATTATACACCATTAGTAACAAATGAAATTATTTTTTTCCATATAATTTGTTTTCTTCAACACTCGTAGTGTATCAATAACAAGTTTTCTTGTCACATGCATTATACCTCTCAAGTTTTCTTAGTTAGATGGAATTCTAACTTCATATATTCAAAGCTATAGGAGAGTTCAAGATAAATAGTTATTTTCGTCCCTGAATGTGTAAAGTGTCGATAAATTTGTTTCCAAAAGATGAAAATTAAAATTTTAGTCTTCAAAAGTGAAAAAAGTGACAAATTCATCTATCCGTTAACTTCTGTCAATTACCGTTAATGAAAGAGACTACATGACATATTCAAGAACGAATTTGTCAGTGCTTTAGACATTTAGAGACAAAAATGATTATTAACCAAAAATATAATTTAATCTTCATCTTCCCTTTTTTAATTGTTGCAAATATAACATTACAATAAGCACTTACAAAAATAGGAAAGTAAGCATAAGTTAGAACAAATATAATAATAAGCATAATATTGATTAATAAACATAATATATTTGTTGCTTTGAAATTTTTATTGTGACAGTGATAAAATCAAATTGGGTCTCATTTTTTTTGTAAGGATTAACTTAATGGCTGTGCATTTTTGTTTGAATCTTTGTGTAAGGTGTTGTCACATTAGAAATTTCAGAACAATAAACATATTATGTTTATTAATCAATATTATGTTTATTATTTATTATGTTTGTTTCAACTTATGCTTATTTTTTTATTTTTTTAAGTGTTTATTATAATATTATGCTTCAACGATTAAAAAAAGGGAGAAGATAAAGATTAAATTATATTTTGGATAAATAATCATTTTCGTCCCTAAATGTGTAGGGCACTGACAAATTCGTCCTTGAATATGTCACACAAGCTCTTTCATTAACGATAACTGATAGAAGTTAACGGATGAATAGATTTGTCACATTTTTTTTACTTTCAAAGACTAAAGTTTGAATTATTATCTTTCACGGACGAATCTATCAACGCTCTATATGTTCAGGGACGAAAATGACTATTTATCCAAAGTTCAGCTACAAATGGTAAAAAAACAATCATAACAACTTGGCAATTTTTATTTATATTTTTTATGTTGAAATACTACTTTCAATGGCAAATATCATAAACTGAATTGTGTGATGCAGGCTCTGGTCTCAAAGTATTGCACTCACGACATCATTCACAAAGAATTGAAACCAGAGGTAGGAGTATTTTATATGTTTTTTTGGACAGAATTGAGGTTAGTACACTTTTAATAGTATTTTGTTTTCTAGTGTTCTCTTTGTAACATCTTTTAATTCTTTGAAGTTCAAATTAAATTAAGTCTACTTCAATTTGTAGGATGGAATTGAACGCAAACTATGTGATGGCCATTGTTACCTTTGTAGCATTTTATTTGTTGTGGCCATGGATACCTTTGTAGCATTTCATTTTTGGAGGTCATGGATATCTTTGTAAAGTTGGAACTCCTGATTCTAAGAAGCGAAAAGAAAAAATCCTGGTTTGCATCCTAAAAGAACTTGATGGACTGTTACATGCATAGCAAGACTAATTTTGGCAAATAATAAGCAATATGGGAATGACATTATGCCATATGCTCATTGGATATGAAGTGGCAATACCAATGGTAGTATTTCGGAACTACTATATTGTATAACAATATTATACACCATTAATAACAACTGAAAATATTTTTGTTCAAATAATGTATTGTTTTCTTCAACACTCGTAGAGTATCAATGACAAGTTTTCTTGTCACATGCATTATACCTCTCATGTACTTGGAATGTAGATTTGGCACCATTGGTATTGCCACATCAAATCCAACTTTAATACACAACTTCAGCAAAAATCGAAAACTTTATTTTCTTTTTTGGGGTTTGTGGAAGCCGCCCATATTGGAACCTAGAGAAAAGGGAAATGGTGAACAGAATCATATCATTTGTCCATTCTTACCCATTCCTTTTCTTTTCCCTCTAACTAAAAAGAGACACCTCAACAAAAAAGAAATTTAACAATTCAGAGAAAATGTTGCCATTTAAAACAGATTCTGTTTTTTTGCTGAGGTGTCATTTTTCAATTGGAGGGAGGAAGAAGGGGCCAGGCAAGGAGTGCAATGAATCAATGTTGAACCTGTATCATACCAGCAGGGGGCACTTGGTACACAACATTCAATCACTGGGTCAATGGCCAAGTGGCATCTAAAATTCCTTTTAGAGAGATTTCACTTCTGAGAGGGAGCTAATACAATTTTTCTTTTTGATGGATTGTAGTTAAAAGTTTAAGGGAGGCTACCCCATTGGCTAGGATAAGCCAAAGGTGACTAGTGACAAGTGACAAACCTCAGAAAATACGTACAGCGGTGGTACTTAACATAGTTACATATCACCTACCAAGGGAAATTGCTAACAAAGAGAATCAAATCAAGCCTTCCAAGCTCAGTGCCTTTGATTCATACCAACTGAACCAATCCAAGCTAATATATTTTAATTTTTAACACAGCAGAATCAGATGAAATGTTATCAAAAGAAAATCAAAATTCAAACCAGAAATAGTAATTCCTTTTACAGTGCCAAATTTGACAGAAGAGGATGTTTTCATGGAAGTGTGGGAAGCAGGAGCCAGGGAATCAATACTCGGGTTAAAACAGGCAAATGGCAGAGTTTCCATTGGATTATCCAAATAAAAACACAGTTAAGATGAATGATAATCCTTAACACAAGTATGCCGCAAGTCCTAAGAATGCACAACAAAATTAATCTAGACTAACCACCAATAAATGTTTTCCCCTCTAGCTATTACTCCCTCTGGTCTCAATTATAAGCAAAAGAAAATTGATTTCACACTTACTAAGGAAGTTAGTTAACTTCATTAAATTGTGTTAATTCACATTAAAAAAATGTTTTTTCCTAAACTACCCTTCATTGGAACTTGATATCAAGCATAAAAAAAGTCTGACCCTATTAAATGAAGGGTATTTTGAAGATAATCTCATTAAATAAGACAACGTTGTTAAATTTTGCTTTTATTTGAGACCATAAAACAAAGAAATTTTGTTGCTTATAATCGAGACTAGAGGGAGTATATCATAGCTTAGCCTGGGCATATCAGCAATATTTCATCCTAGCATATCATACAAAACTTTGATTGGGTGCTCACCAGAGATGAGTAGGTGACATGGTCACAAAAAAGACACGCTTCTTAAGGGGATCGACTTTAGAAGATACCCAATCTGCCCAGGCTCCCATGGCTAACTCCATGGCTCCATGCCCATCCAATTCTTCACAAGCTCCATTTTCTTCATGAGTCCATCTGCAAAATTACAAAATACAAGATCCATCACAATAGAGAAGACAATTTTCCTAAAGAAACCACGTGTACATTGATGAACTGATACAAACAATAGCTTGACTGGGCCTTGTCTCCACCACAAGTATGTATTAAAAACTAGTATATCAGCATTTTCCCACAGTGATGCATGTCTAAGAACCGTATCAGGACGAATTATCCGTTCATCTAGTCTGTGATTTACTGGATCATCAGAATTAGATTCAGCAAGAAGAGGAGCCCAGAGAAATTCCACAGTCGCATTGTACTCCTGAAAATTGGCACAAAAATAGCAGTGTGCAGGAAATGAGACTTTAAGACGATGATACTCGTGAACCAAACCCCATCAACACAATGTCTTAGAACATCCAATGTGTATAAAGAAGTTCAGTGGAATAATGGAAGAAGGCACATATAGTATAGGGGACTACCTAACATCATAAAATTGTTTTTGGTATAGGCTACTTACCTCTGCTCTGAAAATGGTGAGATGGGCATTTGGTGACATTGATCTCTTATCAGCAGGAATTACTGATTGTAACAAACATACCATAGATATCCATTGCCCTCTATTTAGTGAATCTCCAACAAACATTAGCCTTTTACCTCTCAACTTCTCCCACATTTCTTTCACGTTCCACCTGTTGTATACGAGAAATCAGTGAAGCTTAGCAGAAAGAACCTACTCTTTCACAGAAATAAAGAGTTAAATATTTTTTAGTCCCTATAAATAGAGAAATGTTAACTTGTAGACCCTAAAAATACCATCTTTCAGTTCCCCATTTATGAAGAAGTGTTGAGTGTGGTGTGGTTCGGTTCATGTCCTTTCCTTCCACTCCAGTCAATAGTATTAGTAATAGGGACTGCACTTGACATATTTTCATAAATTGGGGATCCAAAAGGAAATGATTTGTTTAGGGACTAAATACAAACATTTTCTAATTTATAGGGATTAAAAACATATTTAATCCATTAGTTTTTTTAGAAGGTATTTAATCCATTAGTTAACTACCACTTATACAATCCATATCTGATGCTACTTTTAGAAACAAGAAAAGATTAAATTTTTTTCAACTCTAACTCCCAAAGGAACAACTGAACAAATGTATTCTACTTGGACCTTTACAAAACTCAATCTTGATCGTACATAAACTTACAAAACAATAATAACCTTAAAACCATTGAATTGAATCATTCCAATTTATGCCACCACTAAAACCATAACCTGACAATGTTCACAGGGATAAGAAACAAAGCTCAGAGAGAGAACCACCTCTTCAAATTGCAGTTATGTGGCTGCCATCTCCAATACTGGTACCCCAAATCAGACCTCCCATGCTTGTGACAGGCCAATTGGTCAGACATGTAAGGGCAATCTGACTCATTGTAAAGTGGATGTGAAACATTATCAAACACCCATTTGCCTGAAAAAACATCACAACTCTCCGGCCTCGCACTCCAGTGACCGGAATGCCGAGAATCGCCGAGCCAAGCAATTTTCCGGCCACTATACTCCACAGTGGAGTTGCATCTACTGAATCTATCCAAAACCTCTAAAATCCAACAACCCCATTTCAGCAAGTCAGACAAAACACAAACTAAACACACAAAACATAAAAAGTTGTCCAAAAAACACATCAAGTTTTCAGTTTTCAGTCTCCAATGAAGCACAAAGCAAGCTATGAAGAGAAAGTCCATACCTGGTGCTTGCTTTAGGTGACCAGAGAGGTTTGGTTTGACAAAGGTGGCTGAAGAAACTTCTTGGTGGTTGTGAACATGATCTGGATTTTCATGGATTCGTTGTATGGTGTGTTCACTCTGGAGGGTTGAGAAGGCTATGAAAAACAATAAAATAAGCACAAGCAAAGGGAAAATGGGGGGTTTCTTTCTGTTCCACTTCCACCTCTGCATGGTGGTGTTGGTGGGTTGTAGTTGATTATGATTTTGACTTTTGATCCTCTATAAGGAAACCAAATCAAGGGTGAGCCTGAAATTTGAAAAAGCAAATACATCACTTAAAAGTTAAAACAAGAAGGGAAACAAAAAATAAATAAAAAAATCAGCTTCAGATTCATTAACTGGTATGTAATAAAGACTAGTCAGTACTCGGAAATAGACAGAATCAGAAACTTCGATTTCGAAGTTTGAAGTTTGAAGTTTGAACAATAATCAGTCGGTGCTGCATTTGCAAGTTGCAACCTCTCTCTGAGCCAAGATTGATGTTGTAAAATTAGAGAAGCAGTTGATTACTTATTTTCCCGTCAACATTAACTGTAGAATGATTGTTGGTAAATGTAGAATCATCCTTTGACCATTTTAACTCCACTGGTCACGCTATTATTACGCTATGTCCTCGAAGTGAATCTTCTAGAGTTTAGAATTGAATTGCACATTCAGAAAGTTATGATCCGATGGTACACAAATTTTGAAAAAGCGTTCATGTTTTGTTTGGGACTAAAAACAGAATTTTTTTTTATTAAGATGTAGAAAATTACGTTGATGAATTTTTTTTTATAATTTTTATAATAAATATTTTTTCTTGTTAATTTCTTAATTAATGTGCTTAAAATACCGATTAGAAAGATTTTTTGTTTTAAAAGTAAATTAAACTGTTTAATATTATTGACACAAGTGGTTTAACACTTGAGTTTTTTAATTAAGGCATGAGATTCGATCTCTAATTTGAAAATAAGATTGTAATTGTAGTTATCCTAAAATGAATAGACTCGATGAAAAGAATGTCAAACAAGAAATTTTATATCTCTTGATTTTAAAAAATAAAAAATCACATATTGTAAAAATCTGTTGATTGATTAGCTGTCATGTCAGCTTATTCCCAACGAGTGATTCCTTTTAGCCAACTGACTCAAGGAGGAAATTGTGTTCCTTGTTTGGGTTTTTAGTCTCCTCCAACGAGCTTTCTAGTAGTTGTTGCACTAAAGTCTCTATCTATGTCACACTACTCCTATGGAAATGGGGTAAATGAACGCGGTAAACGACCCGAAACAGTAAAGAAAAACATAAAGAAAGTTATAAACAAAGTGATAAATAAAGGATAAACAACTTGAAAAGATAATCTAGTTGATTTTTGGTCGAGGACCTATTTTACATCTTACTTTCTTCTATTTATAATGATAATAGCAAGCATTCGTACTAAACACGTTAATTGTTTTCTAATAACTATCCACAATCCTAGATTTTAGGGAGATCATGGGTTACATGATCTTAACTTCTTGCATTATTGACTTGTGTTGATGAGTGGTCTCAAGTTTCATAAAACTATTGCAAAGAAACAACTATTATTTTTTCGCTAACCATTTCTCCTACCTTTTAGAAAATCATAGATCAATATGCATTTAGCCTTGGAAAAATTGTTTGCAAGTGTCTTCCACATTCAAATATTCCTTCAAACTTGGTCTTTCCCAAAATAGGTCTGATTCAACTTTGTTGTGCTAGACGACAAAAATTAGTCATTAATAGTCAATCAACATAGATAGTTGTTAGCAATCAGAAAATGTTTCTTTTAGGTGTTAGCCAATATAAACAATTATTTTAGTTATCAATCATCTTTAGCAGTGGGCAAACTATAATCCATTAAGATTGGGCCGCATTAGTCCACAATCGTAGACTGAATTAGCCACCTAAATTATTCTTTAGCCAATGATAAACAACTAGCCTTAATAGCAAATATGTTTTGCGCCAACAACTCCTTACAATTTTTTAGATTATATATGATATTTCTATTTTTTTTAATACTTATAATAACATTTTATTTTATAGGGATACACTATAGTATTTTTCAAATAATTAAAAGAAGTTTGTATGATGTAAAAAGTTTGTGATGTAATATTTTCAAATAATTAAGTTAGTTTGTGGGGAGAAAACAAATAGTGTACAATTTGGAAAAAAAATGTTAGGAATATTAGTATAATTCACACTTTATTTTAATGGGAAAGAGTGATATTTTAACTGGCTCGAATCTTTTCAATTAAAAGTTAGTTGTAAATGTGGTTTTGGTGGGTTGATGTGGTTTCGATGGATAGGGTGCAAGTTGACCTTGGTAGGAACTAGGAACCAAAATTAGGATATGCTTAATGTTTACATTTCAAAAGATGATTATGACAATAATGGTCTGTTTGATTGGATGGAAGAAAAATAAGAAAGGAAACAAAAGTTTAAACTTTGAATTGGAAAGAAAATGAAAGGAAGAAAAAAAATTAATTTTTGTCTTTAGAGGTTAACTTTTCCTTCCATTTTCTCTCTAACCAAGTAGAAAAAATATTATATAAATTGTGTTTTTTTTCTTTTCTATTGTCTTTCCTCTCACTTTCTCTTCTACCAAATGGATCATAAATTCCAAATGTACCGTTGGTCTTCATGGCTATGATGTTCATTGTATTCTTTCAAAAACAAATAATTCTAATTCTTGTTTATAAAACTTCTTAAGAAAAAAACAAGAAGTGTAGTAAATTTTGCGTAAATCAAAAACCCTTTTTATGTACATCTCAAATCCCATTCTCCTCTTCAAAATATAAATAACATATTCGTGGCAAAACATTTTGTAATTAAAACCACGAGTCGGTGTATGAAAGTGAATAAACTACAAAATAATTAAACCAAACATTCATGCGAGATAAAATATAGATAAACGAGTGAGCCTTTGTAGTCACCAATATACATAAATAAGTATCAAAGTCATAAAAGTGTCAAGGTGGAACATGAATAAATAAGTACAAACCCAAAGCATCCAAAGACAAGTGGTGAAAGTAGATGACTGAATAAATACATAGTAATCCAAAATCCTAGGTTGGCCCAAAGTAAATACATAAAAAAGGGGAAAAACCTATGTCTGAAAGTAGTTATCTAAACCCAACTTAGTATCAACTATACCATCCAAAAAAAGTATGAGTCTAATAGAAAGAAAGCTCCTAAAAAGAACCATGTGAAGAACTCCAATAAGGACCCTCCTTAGAATCCTCTTCCATTGGCTCCAGCTCCTTAACAGAAAACTTTACAAGCATCTTAGGGTCTTCTTTAGTTTATGTATCTTTCTCCGGATCTCTTACTTCCGGCTCTGACTCCATATCATCCAAGTCTATCACTAGAGGTGCCACCTTACGAGCATCCGCTCACGTCAAACAACAAGGTGCTAATGATGGTACGCGAGACTCAGGAAACATTGATCGAGGTTAGATAAGGACAAATGTTGTAGCTTCCGAGTCGTTAAAAGTAGAGTTGAATCCCTCAGAAGGCACCAAAGAAGTGAACGGTAGAGAAGAGTCCAAGAATGAGAGTTCCATTAAAGAAACAAGCTCCACATGACGATAGTAAGATGGTGTTGGCTAAGTCCACAATGCATAGAAGTCCAAGGTATGAGAGCACTTTCTATATGTCCACCCACACTAAGTGACATTGAATGTGGTTGGAAAAAGTGTCAGTAAGACACTGGGTTGTGCAACCACACGAACTCGCATACACTAATCCATAATAGGTTATTTGTCTTGACGTTCACCATTAGAACCTAAAAAATGATAACAATGGAGTGAGTCCTCCATCCCCTCAAAAGCCATAAGCAACGAACATCAAGTCCCAAGCATAACCTACACAATGAATACATGTGGTCCACTAGCAAACACCACTCACAATATCATATTTCGCATATCTATCTCACGCATTTCACATCTTGGGTCCAACACTACTATTAAGCCTCCCAAGCTTAAGGGTCTCAGTACATATGACATAACGCTCTCACCAACCATGGTTATAGCTTTGTTCTAGTTAGGAATGTTAAGTGAGACCCATGAGTCCCTTGAACTAACCGAAAATACCCTTAGCTAAGCTATCACAACTCAACATCTCCCACAGGTTCCTTTGAACTGTTCAGACCATCCCCAAGTGTACCAATTGTATGTCATCTACTTCTCTTCAAATGATTCCTCACCCATCCTTCTTGATGAGAACCATCAATCTTCGAACAACGGTTGCATAGTACACGAGCATAGACATCAAAGAATAAATTTTCCACTGAATATGGCCTAACCCCAACTCCAGACATAACCGTCTCTCTAACTCCATTACACCTTTATCATTGTTTGTTTATTTCTTTCATTTTCTTTGTAATGCGTGTTGATCCACATGACGCTCCCGACCGTGTAGTCTCCTTCGTCAAACACACACAAAATCAAGTTTGATTTAAATATCTTAAAGATAAAATGACTTGAACAAAAATTAGATAAATTTTATTTTATCTTTATCATTAAATTATCAAATCAAATGATAATATATCTACCATTTGTGTCTTTCAATCCAAAGCCCAACAAAGTAGAGATATAAAAAAAAAATTAATCCGCATGCACTAACATTATAAAAGAGTTTTATATTATTACTCAATCACACATAATTGTTTTAATTATTTTAAAAATTAATAAATTTATTATATATAATAAATTATGATTGAATGATTATATAAATTTTTAGTTCATTGATAATCTTTTTTCTCTGGAAAAAACTCTGATGTAAAATTAAAAAGAAAAAAAAAGAGAGAAAAGGAAAAGGATTCATAATCATAAGTTTTCGTGTCCAAAGGGCAATTCGAGTCTTTGAAATCTCCCTTTCAAACCTTACACTCCTCATTTCGTTTCCGTAGCAGTTTTCTCACACTTCACCGCTGCTTCCCCTTCACCTCCGATTTCGTGTAAGTTATTTTTTTTTTTCTTCTTTCGATTTCAGTTTCAGTTTCTATGTCTCTGGTTTTTAATATTCGGTGATGGTTCTCAAATAGGTCGAATAATTGGTTTTCTTTTATATTAGTTAAATCCGAGACTTTTATGTTACTCTGCACGGTAGATTTGCTTGTGGGTGGTTTAAAAGTTCGATCTTTGTGGTTTATGGAGATAGTTACATGTACCCTTTTTTTTCCCATGTCAAATTGACTTGCATAATTTTCTGAAGCAGTTAATTTATTACCTAATGTTGATATCAATTACTGTATTTTTTTCTTCTTCAAAAATTAAGACTAGGGCAAAACAGATCAACCTCACAAAATTGTTTTGGGTTGAAAGATTTTTTTTCTTTTCAAATCAAACCCTGACCTTGCTGTGAGTTATGTTGAGCATTCAAACTATAATAAAAGTTGAATGTTGAAATTTGATGTGTGATGTGTTCTTGCTTAGTTGCAATGCTAGTGAAACCTGATATGATGATTCGTTCAGAAGATGATGGTTATTCACACTGTTCATTTTGTACCTGTATTCTACTATCTATGTGCTGTTACATCTGAGTCATAATTTTGATCCTGAATTGAAGTTCAATGCTCCATCGGTTGCTTTCGATGGGCACGGAAGATTCATTAGGGTTACTATTGTTGCTTGGTATGGCTAAATTGCTAAGGCCTTTGTTTAAGAGCTTCATCTTTATGACTACCAAGCAATTCAGCAAAAAAGTTGCTTTAAATTCAAGCTATTGTGTGTGGGATACCGACTCAACAACCAGAACCAGTTCCACTGGTGCCGGTCTTTGGAAGCTTATCTCCTAGGGATATGAAGATCTTAGTTCATTAGTCTCTTTAAACTTCCGTGATGGTTTGTTTATCTGCATCAGGTTTTGGAGCATGTTAGGGTGGGAAATGTTCCTTCTTTTGATGACTTTTCATTGCCCTCACCATATCCCTAACTTGCATAACTTGTTGATTAAAATTTCTCAAGGTTCTTACTATTGTTCTGTTTCCATGTTCAAACTTCTAATTGATCTTGGGTTTCCATTTTCAAGGTTCTCATTGATCTTGGATTTCCTTTTTTAAAGAGGACATATTCAACAATGTCATAAAGTCAAGTGAACAGGAAATTTGGTCTGATTGAAGGTTCTTTAGTTGATTAGATTTTTAACAATTAAACAAGTTTCCAGGGTTGTCCACTAAATGAGTTTCCTGGGTTGTTCCTTTCATATCTATAGGAAATTTATGCACACTAATATGATGCTGGAGGCTTCACTCTGCTTAGCATGCCCTTGTAATTTTGCTATGCTCAGCTTGTCCATATTGTGTAGAGGGTTGGCTTGCTTTGTAGCTAAGTTGTCCCTGTAGCATCTGTTAAGAAGGGCAGAAGCTGATTCTTAGTCCTTGTAACCCTGAGTATCTGCAATAGTGGCATATTCTGAACGATTGTAATGTGCTGCATTAACATCTGGAGATATGGCCTTATTTAGTATTATCAGATGAAAAGTATTAATTCTCTTCAGTATCATTTTTTCGACAAAAGCCATGACCCTGGACCTTTAACCTTTCAGAAAGTAACAGCTTATTATGTATGAAAGAATTCTGGAATCCACTAATATAACTTAGTTTAAATGTATTCAGCATGATCCTGTTCTCAACCACCACATGAGAATCATGAACCATCCATATTTTAATAATTTTGTAAGCTCAAATTATGGAGCCAAGGATTAGTATTCCAATTGTATTCTTCACTCCCATGGGTACTCAGCTGAATAATATTTTCCTTCGGTCTTTAACCCCTGTATTAAAGTCGAGCAATTTACAAATCCCTGGCCAGGAGTATAAAGGATATCTTGGTGGATACTGCTATTCATATGAAATCATTTAAACAGACACACCGGCAGTATCGTCAAAATTTTCCTAAACATTTTTTAAAACAAGAGAAGACAATTACAAGGTAAACAGGAGTGTATGTCAGAACAGACCCATTTGGTAGGATGGTGAGAATTGATTTTTGCTGAAAGAGCGAAAGGGTTGGGGGTAGCTCAGGAGAATTTAGATCATTCCATTGTTTTACTATCTTTTAAAATTTATAATATTCTGCTGAGCTTGTAAGTATATAGAGAAAAAAGTATTAGAATTTTAATTCTTTCTCTCCTTTTTGCATCAAAGTAGGAAATACCTGTTTAATTTCTTTCATTTCCATTTTTGCTACTTTTCATAGATCAGTAGTCAGAGATCAAAATGTCTCGAAGATATGACAGCCGTACAACAATCTTCTCCCCTGAAGGACGTCTTTACCAAGTGGAATATGCAATGGAGGCTATTGGTAACGCTGGTACCGCAATAGGGATCTTATCAAAAGATGGGGTTGTGCTGGTTGGTGAAAAGAAAGTCACATCCAAGCTGCTCCAAACTTCAACTTCCACCGAGAAAATGTACAAGATTGACGATCATGTTGCATGTGCTGTGGCTGGGATAATGTCTGATGCGAACATCCTAATCAATACCGCTAGGGTCCAAGCACAACGCTACACATACGCCTATCAAGAGCCCATGCCAGTTGAGCAGTTAGTTCAGTCTCTCTGTGATACCAAGCAAGGTTACACCCAATTCGGTGGTCTTCGGCCATTCGGAGTCTCGTTTCTGTTTGCGGGATGGGACAAAAACTTTGGCTTTCAACTTTACATGAGTGACCCTAGTGGAAATTACGGTGGCTGGAAAGCTGGAGCCATTGGGGCAAATAACCAGGCAGCACAATCAATACTAAAACAGGATTACAAGGATGATATCACAAGAGAAGAAGCAGTGCAACTTGCATTGAAGGTTTTGAGTAAAACCATGGACAGCACAAGTCTAACCTCGGAAAAGCTTGAACTTGCAGAGGTTTTCCTTTCACCCTCTGGAAAAGTCAAGTATGAAGTTTGCTCCCCAGAGGCCCTGACTAAGATGTTGGTGAAGTCTGGTGTAACCCAACCTGCAACAGACACTGCCTAGTTTGCTATTCCATGCTTATTGCACTTTGATTATGCCTATCTTATTCATTTGTGGTGCTTTTGGCATTAGATGGCAGATATTGGCTCAAACATTTTTCAAGTTAAAACACATTGCATGTTGGTAATGCTAATGGCTTTGTATTAGAGATATTGATGGTATGTGCGTTCCATTTGATTAACCACCGAATTTCCATGATTTGGTACTTATTATTTGAATTAAGGCTATAGGATCAGCATGTCAGCTTGGAAGCATTTTTCTAGGTGCTTGTTTAGTTAAGATTAATTTCGGGAAAATAATAGCCTATTTTTCAAAAACTTTTTCATGAAGCTGACAAACTAGTGATTACTTTTTCTAAAATAAAGTAAAGCTCATACATGTGATTTAAGAAAATGTTTAATTTTATTTTGATTAATTATAAAGTATTGTATTATTTATACTATATTTCGTAGAGATTTGTAAAATAAATGTTAAAAATATTCATTTT